>NC_091210.1:1218572-1479739 GCF_040958095.1 Procambarus clarkii | reverse complement strand
TCCTCCCACCATACCAGGTCCACACCACCACCATCACGGTCCTCACCATACCAGGTCCACACCACCAGCATCACGGTCCTCACCATACCAGGTCCACACCACCACCATCACGGTCCTTACCATACCTGGTTCACACCATCAGCATCACGGTCCTCACCATACCAGGTCCACAGCACCTGCATCATGGTCCTCACCTTACCAGGTCCACACCACCTGCATCAAGGTCCTCACCATACCAGGTCCACACCACCACCAGCATCATGGTCCTCACCATACCAGTTCCACACCACCAGCATCATGGTCTTCACCATACCAGGTCCCCACCACCACCAGCATCATGGCCCTCACCATACCAGGTCCCCACCACCCCCAGCATCATGGTCTTCACCATACCAGGTCCCCACCACCACCAGCATCATGGCCCTCACCATACCAGGTCCCCACCACCACCAGCTTCGTGGTCCTCACCATACCAGGAACCCACCACCACCAGCATCATGGTCCTCACCATACCAGGTCCCCACCACCATGGTCCTCACCATACCAGGTCCCCACCACCAGCATCATGGTCCTCACCATACCAGGTCCCCACCACCATGGTCCTCACCATACCAGGTCCCCACCACCATGGTCCTCACCATACCAGGTCCCCACCACCAGCATCACGGTCCTCACCATACCAGGTCTCCACCACCACCTGCATCATGGTCCTCACCATACCAGGTCCCCACCACCAGCATCACGGTCCTCACCATACCAGGTCCCCACCACCACCAGCATCATGGCCCTCACCATACCAGGTCCACACCACCACCAGCATCAAGGTCCTCACCATACCAGGTCCTCACCACCACCAGCATCATGGTCCTCACCATACCAGGTCCACACCACCACCAGCATCATGGTCCTCACCATACCAGGTATACACCACCAGCATCACGGTCCTCACCATACCCGGTCCACACCACCAGCATCATGGTCCTCACCATACCAGGTCCACACCACCAGCATCATGGTCCTCACCATACCAGGTCCACACCACCACCAGCATCATGGTCCTCACCATACCAGGTCCTCACCACCACCAGCATCATGGTCCTCACCATACCAGGTATACACCACCAGCATCACGGTCCTCACCATACCCGGTCCACACCACCAGCATCATGGTCCTCACCATACCAGGTCCACACCACCAGCATCATGGTCCTCACCATACCAGGTCCACACCACCAGCATCATGATCCTCACCATACCAGGTCCACACGACCAGCATCATGGTCCTCACCATACCAGGTCCTCACCACCAGCATCATGGTCCTCACCATCCCAGGTCCACACCACCACCAGCATCATGGTCCTCACCATACCAGGTCCACACCACCAGCATCATGGTCCTCACCATACCAGGTCCTCACCACCAGCATCATGGTCCTCACCATACCAGGTCCTCACCACCACCAGCATCATGGTCCTCACCATACCAGGTCCACACCACCAGCATCACGGTCCTGCACCATACCCGGTCCTCACCACCACCAGCATCATGGTCCTCACCATACCAGGTCCACACCACCAGCATCACGGTCCTGCACCATACCCGGTCCACACCACCAGCATCACGGTCCTCACCAAACCAGTTCCCCACCACCACCAGCAACATGGTCCTCACCATACCAGGTCCACACCACCACCAGCATCACGGTCCTCACCATACCAGGTCCACACCACCACCAGCATCAAGGTCCTCATCATACAAGGTCCTCACCACCACCATCATCATGGTCCTCACCATACCAGGTCCACACCATCAGCATCATGGTCCTCACCATACCAGGTCCACACCACCACCAGCATCACGGTCCTCACCATACCAGGTCCTCACCACCACCAGCATCAAGGTCCTCACCATACCAGGTCCACACCACCACCAGCATCATGGTCTTCACCATACCAGGTCCTCACAATACCAGGTCCACACCCTCACCATCATGGTCCTCACCATACCAGGTCCACACCACCAGCATCATGGTCCTCACCATACCAGGTCCACACCACCACCAGCATCATGGTCTTCACCATACCAGGTCCTCACCATACCAGGTCCACACCCTCACCATCATGGTCCTCACCATACCAGGTCCACACCACCAGCATCATGGTCCTCACCATACCAGGTCCACACCACCAGCATCATGGTCTTCACCATACCAGGTCCACACCACCAACACCATCACGGTCCTCACCATACCAGGTCCACACCACCAGCATCACGGTCCTCACCATACCAGGTCCACACCACCACCACCAGCATCATGGTCCTCACCATACCAGGTCCTCACCACCACCAGCATCATGGTCCTCACCATACCAGGTATACACCACCAGCATCACGGTCCTCACCATACCCGGTCCACACCACCAGCATCATGGTCCTCACCATACCAGGTCCACACCACCAGCATCATGGTCCTCACCATACCAGGTCCACACCACCAGCATCATGATCCTCACCATACCAGGTCCACACGACCAGCATCATGGTCCTCACCATACCAGGTCCTCACCACCAGCATCATGGTCCTCACCATCCCAGGTCCACACCACCACCAGCATCATGGTCCTCACCATACCAGGTCCACACCACCAGCATCATGGTCCTCACCATACCAGGTCCTCACCACCAGCATCATGGTCCTCACCATACCAGGTCCTCACCACCACCAGCATCATGGTCCTCACCATACCAGGTCCACACCACCACCAGCATCACGGTCCTCACCATACCAGGTCCACACCACCAGCATCACGGTCCTCACCATACCAGGTCCACACCACCACCACCAGCATCATGGTCCTCACCATACCAGGTCCACACCACCACCAGCATCAAGGTCCTCACCATACCAGGTCCTCACCACCACCATCATCATGGTCCTCACCATACCAGGTCCACATCACCAGCATCATGGTCCTCACCATACCAGGTCCACACCACCACCAGCATCACGGTCCTCACCATACCAGGTCCTCACCACCACCAGCATCATGGTCCTCACCATACCAGGTCCACACCACCACCAGCATCATGGTCTTCACCATACCAGGTCCTCACCATACCAGGTCCACACCCTCACCATCATGGTCCTCACCATACCAGGTCCACACCACCACCACCATCACGGTCCTCACCATACCAGGTCCACACCACCCGCATCACGGTCCTCAACATACCAGGTCCACACCACCAGCATCACGGTCCTCTCCATACCAGGTCCAAACCACCAGCATCATGGTCCTCACCATACCAGGTCCACACCACCAGCATCATGGTCCTCACCATACCAGGTCCACACCACCAGCATCATGGTCCTCACCATACCAAGTCCACACCGCCAACAGCATCATGGTCCTCACCATACCAGGCCCACACCACCAGCATCACGGTCCTCACCATACCAGGGCTACACCACCAGCATCACGGTCCTCACCATACCAGGTCCACACCATCAGCATCATGGTCCTCACCATACCAGGCCCACACCACCAGCATCACGGTCCTCACCATACCATTTCCACATCATCAGCATCATGGTTCTCACCATACCAGGTCCACACAAAGAGCATCACGGCCCTCACCATACCAGGTCAACCCCCCCAGCATCACGGTCCTCACCATGCAAGGTCCAAACCACCAGCATCATGGTCCTCACCATACCAGGTCCACACCACCAGCATCACGGTCCTCTCCATACCAGGTCCACACCACCAGCATCATGGTCCTCACCATACCAGGTCCTCACCACCAGAATCATGGTCCTCACCATACCAGGTCCACACCACCACCAGCATCATGATCCTTACCATACAAGGTCCACACCACCAGCATCATGGCCCTCACCATACCAGGTCCTCACCATTAGCATCATGGTCCTCACCATACCAGGTCCACACCACCACCAGCATCATGGTCCTCACCATACCAGGTCCTCACCACCACCAGCATCATGGTCCTCACCATACCAGGTCCCAACCACCAGCATCACGGTCCTCACCATCCCAGGTCCCCACCACCACCAGCATCATGGCCCTCACCATACCAGGTCCACACCACCACCAGCATCATGGTCCTCACCATACCAGGTCCTCACCACCACCAGCATCATGGTCCTCACCATACCAGGTCCACACCACCAGCATTATGGTCCTCACCATACCAGGTCCACACCACCACCAGCATCACGGTCCTCACCATACCAGGTCCTCACCACCACCAGCATCATGGTCCTCGCCATACCAGGTCCACACCACCACCAGCATCATGGTCCTCACCATACCAGGTCCACACCACCAGCATCACGGTCCTCACCATACCAGGTCCAAACCACCAGCATCACGGTCCTCACCATACCAGGTCCACACCACCAGCATCATGGTCCTCACCATACCAGGTCCACACCACCAGCATCACGGTCCTCACCATACCAGGTCCACACCACCAGTATCATGGTCCTCACCATACCAGGTCCACACCTCCACCAGCATCATGGTCCTCATTATACCAGGTCCACACCACCAGCATCATGGTCCTCACCATACCAGGTCCTCACCACCACCAGCATCATGGTCCTCGCCATACCAGGTCCACACCACCACCAGCATCACGGTCCTCACCATACCAGGGCCACACCACCTGCATCATGGTCCTCACCATACCAGGTCCTCACCATACCAGGTCCACACCCTCACCATCATGGTCCTCACCATACCAGGTCCACACCACCAGCATCATGGTCCTCACCATACCAGGTCCACACCACCACCACAATCACGGTCCTCACCATACCAGGTCCACACCACCCGCATCACAGTCCTCACCATACCAGGTCGACACCACCAGCATCATGGTCCTCACCATACCAGGTCCACATCACCAGCAGCATCATGGTCCTCACCATACCAGGGCCACACCACCAGTATCATGGTCCTCAATATACCAGGTCCACACCACCAGCATCATGGTCCTCACCATACCTGGTCCACACCACCAGCTTCATGGTCCTCACCGTACCAGGTCCACACCGCCAACAGCATCATGGTCCTCACCATACCAGGACCACACCACCAGCATCACTGTCCTCACCATACCAGGGCTACACCACCAGCATCACGGTCCTCACCATACCAGGTCCACACCATCAGCATCATGGTCCTCATGATACCAGGCCCACACCACCAGGATCACGGTCCTCACCATACCAGGTCCACACCATCAGCATCATGGTTCTCACCATACCAGGTCCACACCACCAGCATCACGGCCCTCACCATACCAGGTCAACATCCCCAACATCACGGTCCTCACCATACCAGGTCCAAACCACCAGCATCATGGTCCTCACCATACCAGGTCCACACCACCAGCATCACGGTCCTCTCCATACCAGGTCCACACCACCAGCATCATGATCCTTACCATACCAGGTCCACACCACCAGCATCATGGTCCTCACCATACCTGGTCCTCACCACCAGCATCATGGTCCTCACCATACCAGGTCCACACCACCACCAGCATCATGGTCCTCACCATACCAGGTCCACACCACCAGCATCATGGTCCTCACCATACCAGGTCCTCACCACCAGCATCATTGTCCTCACCATACCAGGTCCTCACCACCACCAGCATCATGGTCCTCACCATACCAGGTATACACCACCAGCATCACGGTCCTCACCATACCCGGTCCACACCACCAGCATCATGGTCCTCACCATACCAGGTCCACACCACCAGCATCATGGTCCTCACCATACCAGGTCCACACCACCAGCATCATGATCCTCACCATACCAGGTCTACACCACGAGCATCATGGTCCTCACCATACCAGGTCCTCACCACCAGCATCATGGTCCTCACCATACCAGGTCCTCACCACCAGCATCATGGTCCTCACCATCCCAGGTCCACACCACCACCAGCATCATGGTCCTCACCATACCAGGTCCTCACCACCAGCATCATGGTCCTCACCATACCAGGTCCTCACCACCAGCATCATGGTCCTTACCATACCAGGTCCTCACCACCACCAGCATCATGGTCCTCACCATACCAGGTACACACCACCAGCATCATGGTCCTCACCATACCAGGTCCTCACCACCAGCATCATGGTCCTCACCATACCAGGTCCACACCACCAGCATCATGGTCCTCACCATACCAGGTCTACACCAAAAGCATCATAGTCATCACCATACCAGGTCCACACCACCACCAGCATCATGGTCCTCACCATACCAGGTCCACACCAGCAGCATCATGGTCCTCACCATACCAGGTCCACACCACCAGCATCATGGTCCTCACTATTCCAGGTCCACACCACCACCAGCATCATGGTCCTCACCATACCCGGTCAACACCACCAGCATCACGGTCCTCACCATACCAGGTCCACCCCACCACCAGCATCATGGTCCTCACCATACCAGGTCCACACCACCAGCATCACGGTCCTCACCATACCAGGTCCACACCACCACCACCAGCATCATGGTCCTCACCATACCAGGTCCACACCACCACCAGCATCACGGTCCTCACCATACCAGGTCCTCACCACCACCAGCATCATGGTCCTCACCATACCAGGTCCACACCACCACCAGCATCATGGTCTTCACCATACCAGGTCCTCACCATACCAGGTCCACACCCTCACCATCATGGTCCTCACCATACCAGGTCCACACCACCAGCATCATGGTCCTCACCATACCAGGTCCACACCACCACCAGCATCATGGTCTTCACCATACCAGGTCCTCACCATACCAGGTCCACACCCTCACCATCATGGTCCTCACCATACCAGGTCCACACCACCAGCATCATGGTCCTCACCATACCAGGTCCACACCACCAGCATCATGGTCCTCACCATACCAGGTCCACACCACCAACACCATCACGGTCCTCACCATACCAGGTCCACACCACCAGCATCACGGTCCTCACCATACCAGGTCCACACCACCACCACCAGCATCATGGTCCTCACCATACCAGGTCCTCACCACCACCAGCATCATGGTCCTCACCATACCAGGTATACACCACCAGCAACACGGTCCTCACCATACCCGGTCCACACCACCAGCATCATGGTCCTCACCATACCAGGTCCACACCACCAGCATCATGGTCCTCACCATACCAGGTCCACACCACCAGCATCATGATCCTCACCATACCAGGTCCACACGACCAGCATCATGGTCCTCACCATACCAGGTCCTCACCACCAGCATCATGGTCCTCACCATCCCAGGTCCACACCACCACCAGCATCATGGTCCTCACCATACCAGGTCCACACCACCAGCATCATGGTCCTCACCATACCAGGTCCTCACCACCAGCATCATGGTCCTCACCATACCAGGTCCTCACCACCACCAGCATCATGGTCCTCACCATACCAGGTCCACACCACCACCAGCATCACGGTCCTCACCATACCAGGTCCACACCACCAGCATCACGGTCCTCACCATACCAGGTCCACACCACCACCACCAGCATCATGGTCCTCACCATACCAGGTCCACACCACCACCAGCATCAAGGTCCTCACCATACCAGGTCCTCACCACCACCATCATCATGGTCCTCACCATACCAGGTCCACATCACCAGCATCATGGTCCTCACCATACCAGGTCCACACCACCACCAGCATCACGGTCCTCACCATACCAGGTCCTCACCACCACCAGCATCATGGTCCTCACAATACCAGGTCCACACCACCACCAGCATCATGGTCTTCACCATACCAGGTCCTCACCATACCAGGTCCACACCCTCACCATCATGGTCCTCACCATACCAGGTCCACACCACCAGCATCATGGTCCTCACCATACCAGGTCCACACCACCACCACCATCACGGTCCTCACCATACCAGGTCCACACCACCCGCATCACGGTCCTCAACATACCAGGTCCACACCACCAGCATCACGGTCCTCTCCATACCAGGTCCAAACCACCAGCATCATGGTCCTCACCATACCAGGTCCACACCACCAGCATCATGGTCCTCACCATACCAGGTCCACACCACCAGCATCATGGTCCTCACCATACCAAGTCCACACCGCCAACAGCATCATGGTCCTCACCATACCAGGCCCACACCACCAGCATCACGGTCCTCACCATACCAGGGCTACACCACCAGCATCACGGTCCTCACCATACCAGGTCCACACCATCAGCATCATGGTCCTCACCATACCAGGCCCACACCACCAGCATCACGGTCCTCACCATACCATTTCCACATCATCAGCATCATGGTTCTCACCATACCAGGTCCACACAAAGAGCATCACGGCCCTCACCATACCAGGTCAACCCCCCCAGCATCACGGTCCTCACCATGCAAGGTCCAAACCACCAGCATCATGGTCCTCACCATACCAGGTCCACACCACCAGCATCACGGTCCTCTCCATACCAGGTCCACACCACCAGCATCATGGTCCTCACCATACCAGGTCCTCACCACCAGCATCATGGTCCTCACCATACCAGGTCCACACCACCACCAGCATCATGATCCTTACCATACAAGGTCCACACCACCAGCATCATGGCCCTCACCATACCAGGTCCTCACCATTAGCATCATGGTCCTCACCATACCAGGTCCACACCACCACCAGCATCATGGTCCTCACCATACCAGGTCCTCACCACCACCAGCATCATGGTCCTCACCATACCAGGTCCCAACCACCAGCATCACGGTCCTCACCATCCCAGGTCCCCACCACCACCAGCATCATGGCCCTCACCATACCAGGTCCACACCACCACCAGCATCATGGTCCTCACCATACCAGGTCCTCACCACCACCAGCATCATGGTCCTCACCATACCAGGTCCACACCACCAGCATTATAGTCCTCACCATACCAGGTCCACACCACCACCAGCATCACGGTCCTCACCATACCAGGTCCTCACCACCACCAGCATCATGGTCCTCGCCATACCAGGTCCACACCACCACCAGCATCATGGTCCTCACCATACCAGGTCCACACCACCAGCATCACGGTCCTCACCATACCAGGTCCAAACCACCAGCATCACGGTCCTCTCTATACCAGGTCCACACCACTACCAGCATCACGGTCCTCACCATACCAGGTCCACACCACCAGCATCATGGTCCTCACCATACCAGGTCCACACCACCAGCATCACGGTCCTCACCATACCAGGTCCACACCACCAGTATCATGGTCCTCACCATACCAGGTCCACACCTCCACCAGCATCATGGTCCTCATTATACCAGGTCCACACCACCAGCATCATGGTCCTCACCATACCAGGTCCTCACCACCACCAGCATCATGGTCCTCGCCATACCAGGTCCACACCACCACCAGCATCACGGTCCTCACCATACCAGGGCCACACCACCTGCATCATGGTCCTCACCATACCAGGTCCTCACCATACCAGGTCCACACCCTCACCATCATGGTCCTCACCATACCAGGTCCACTCCACCAGCATCATGGTCCTCACCATACCAGGTCCACACCACCCGCATCACAGTCCTCACCATACCAGGTCGACACCACCAGCATCATGGTCCTCACCATACCAGGTCCACACCACCAGCAGCATCATGGTCCTCACCATACCAGGGCCACACCACCAGTATCATGGTCCTCAATATACCAGGTCCACACCACCAGCATCATGGTCCTCACCATACCTGGTCCACACCACCAGCTTCATGGTCCTCACCGTACCAGGTCCACACCGCCAACAGCATCATGGTCCTCACCATACCAGGACCACACCACCAGCATCACTGTCCTCACCATACCAGGGCTACACCACCAGCATCACGGTCCTCACCATACCAGGTCCACACCATCAGCATCATGGTCCTCATGATACCAGGCCCACACCACCAGGATCACGGTCCTCACCATACCAGGTCCACACCATCAGCATCATGGTTCTCACCATACCAGGTCCACACCACCAGCATCACGGCCCTCACCATACCAGGTCAACACCCCCAACATCACGGTCCTCACCATACCAGGTCCAAACCACCAGCATCATGGTCCTCACCATACCAGGTCCACACCACCAGCATCACGGTCCTCTCCATACCAGGTCCACACCACCAGCATCATGATCCTTACCATACCAGGTCCACACCACCAGCATCATGGTCCTCACCATACCTGGTCCTCACCACCAGCATCATGGTCCTCACCATACCAGGTCCACACCACCACCAGCATCATGGTCCTCACCATACCAGGTCCACACCACCAGCATCATGGTCCTCACCATACCAGGTCCTCACCACCAGCATCATTGTCCTCACCATACCAGGTCCTCACCACCACCAGCATCATGGTCCTCACCATACCAGGTATACACCACCAGCATCACGGTCCTCACCATACCCGGTCCACACCACCAGCATCATGGTCCTCACCATACCAGGTCCACACCACCAGCATCATGGTCCTCACCATACCAGGTCCACACCACCAGCATCATGATCCTCACCATACCAGGTCTACACCACCAGCATCATGGTCCTCACCATACCAGGTCCTCACCACCAGCATCATGGTCCTCACCATACCAGGTCCTCACCACCAGCATCATGGTCCTCACCATCCCAGGTCCACACCACCACCAGCATCATGGTCCTCACCATACCAGGTCCTCACCACCAGCATCATGGTCCTCACCATACCAGGTCCTCACCACCAGCATCATGGTCCTTACCATACCAGGTCCTCACCACCACCAGCATCATGGTCCTCACCATACCAGGTCCACACCACCAGCATCATGGTCCTCACCATACCAGGTCCTCACCACCAGCATCATGGTCCTCACCATACCAGGTCCACACCACCAGCATCATGGTCCTCACCATACCAGGTCTACACCACCAGCATCATAGTCATCACCATACCAGGTCCACACCACCACCAGCATCATGGTCCTCACCATACCAGGTCCACACCAGCAGCATCATGGTCCTCACCATACCAGGTCCACACCACCAGCATCATGGTCCTCACTATTCCAGGTCCACACCACCACCAGCATCATGGTCCTCACCATACCCGGTCAACACCACCAGCATCACGGTCCTCACCATACCAGGTCCACCCCACCACCAGCATCATGGTCCTCACCATACCAGGTCCACACCACCAGCATCACGGTCCTCACCATACCAGGTCCACACCACCACCACCAGCATCATGGTCCTCACCATACCAGGTCCACACCACCACCAGCATCACGGTCCTCACCATACCAGGTCCTCACCACCACCAGCATCATGGTACTCACCATACCAGGTCCACACCACCACCAGCATCATGGTCTTCACCATACCAGGTCCTCACCATACCAGGTCCACACCCTAACCATCATGGTCCTCACCATACCAGGTCCACACCACCAGCATCATGGTCCTCACCATACCAGGTCCACACCACCACCAGCATCATGGTCTTCACAATACCAGGTCCTCACCATACCAGGTCCACACCCTCACCATCATGGTCCTCACCATACCAGGTCCACACCACCAGCATCATGGTCCTCACCATACCAGGTCCACACCACCAGCATCATGGTCCTCACCATACCAGGTCCACACCACCAACACCATCACGGTCCTCACCATACCAGGTCCACACCACCAGCATCACGGTCCTCACCATACCAGGTCCACACCACCACCACCAGCATCATGGTCCTCACCATACCAGGTCCTCACCACCACCAGCATCATGGTCCTCACCATACCAGGTATACACCACCAGCATCACGGTCCTCACCATACCCGGTCCACACCACCAGCATCATGGTCCTCACCATACCAGGTCCACACCACCAGCATCATGGTCCTCACAATACCAGGTCCACACCACCAGCATCATGATCCTCACCATACCAGGTCCACACGACCAGCATCATGGTCCTCACCATACCAGGTCCTCACCACCAGCATCATGGTCCTCACCATCCCAGGTCCACACCACCACCAGCATCATGGTCCTCACCATACCAGGTCCACACCACCAGCATCATGGTCCTCACCATATGAGGTCCTCACCACCAGCATCATGGTCCTCACCATACCAGGTCCTCACCACCACCAGCATCATGGTCCTCACCATACCAGGTCCACACCACCACCAGCATCACGGTCCTCACCATACCAGGTCCACACCACCAGCATCACGGTCCTCACCATACCAGGTCCACACCACCACCACCAGCATCATGGTCCTCACCATACCAGGTCCACACCACCACCAGCATCAAGGTCCTCACCATACCAGGTCCTCACCACCACCATCATCATGGTCCTCACCATACCAGGTCCACATCACCAGCATCATGGTCCTCACCATACCAGGTCCACACCACCACCAGCATCACGGTCCTCACCATACCAGGTCCTCACCACCACCAGCATCATGGTCCTCACCATACCAGGTCCACACCACCACCAGCATCATGGTCTTCACCATACCAGGTCCTCACCATACCAGGTCCACACCCTCACCATCATGGTCCTCACCATACCAGGTCCACACCACCAGCATCATGGTCCTCACCATACCAGGTCCACACCACCACCACCATCACGGTCCTCACCATACCAGGTCCACACCACCCGCATCACGGTCCTCAACATACCAGGTCCACACCACCAGCATCACGGTCCTCTCCATACCAGGTCCAAACCACCAGCATCATGGTCCTCACCATACCAGGTCCACACCACCAGCATCATGGTCCTCACCATGCCAGGTCCACACCACCAGCATCATGGTCCTCACCATACCAAGTCCACACCGCCAACAGCATCATGGTCCTCACCATACCAGGCCCACACCACCAGCATCACGGTCCTCACCATACCAGGTCCACACCACCACCAGCATCACGGTCCTCACCATACCAGGTCCTCACCACCACCAGCATCATGGTCCTCACCATACCAGGTCCACACCACCAGCATCACGGTCCTCACCATACCAGGTCCAAACCACCAGCATCACGGTCCTCTCTATACCAGGTCCACACCACCACCAGCATCACGGTCCTCACCATACCAGGTCCACACCACCAGCATCATGGTCCTCACCATACCAGGTCCACACCACCAGCATCACGGTCCTCACCATACCAGGTCCACACCACCAGTATCATGGTCCTCACCATACCAGGTCCACACCTCCACCAGCATCATGGTCCTCATTATACCAGGTCCACACCACCAGCATCATGGTCCTCACCATACCAGGTCCTCACCACCACCAGCATCATGGTCCTCGCCATACCAGGTCCACACAACCACCAGCATCACGGTCCTCACCATACCAGGGCCACACCACCTGCATCATGGTCCTCACCATACCAGGTCCTCACCATACCAGGTCCACACCCTCACCATCATGGTCCTCACCATACCAGGTCCACTCCACCAGCATCATGGTCCTCACCATACCAGGTCCACACCACCACCACAATCACGGTCCTCACCATACCAGGTCCACACCACCCGCATCACAGTCCTCACCATACCAGGTCGACACCACCAGCATCATGGTCCTCACCATACCAGGTCCACACCACCAGCAGCATCATGGTCCTCACCATACCAGGTCCACATCACCAGCATCATGGTCCTCACCATACCAGGTCCACACCACCACCAGCATCACGGTCCTCACCATACCAGGTCCTCACCACCACCAGCATCATGGTCCTCACCATACCAGGTCCACACCACCACCAGCATCATGGTCTTCACCATACCAGGTCCTCACCATACCAGGTCCACACCCTCACCATCATGGTCCTCACCATACCAGGTCCACACCACCACCAGCATCATGATCCTTACCATACAAGGTCCACACCACCAGCATCATGGCCCTCACCATACCAGGTCCTCACCATTAGCATCATGGTCCTCACCATACCAGGTCCACACCACCACCAGCATCATGGTCCTCACCATACCAGGTCCTCACCACCACCAGCATCATGGTCCTCACCATACCAGGTCCCAACCACCAGCATCACGGTCCTCACCATCCCAGGTCCCCACCACCACCAGCATCATGGCCCTCACCATACCAGGTCCACACCACCACCAGCATCATGGTCCTCACCATACCAGGTCCTCACCACCACCAGCATCATGGTCCTCACCATACCAGGTCCACACCACCAGCATTATGGTCCTCACCATACCAGGTCCACACCACCACCAGCATCACGGTCCTCACCATACCAGGTCCTCACCACCACCAGCATCATGGTCCTCGCCATACCAGGTCCACACCACCACCAGCATCATGGTCCTCACCATACCAGGTCCACACCACCAGCATCACGGTCCTCACCATACCAGGTCCAAACCACCAGCATCACGGTCCTCTCTATACCAGGTCCACACCACCACCAGCATCACGGTCCTCACCATACCAGGTCCACACCACCAGCATCATGGTCCTCACCATACCAGGTCCACACCACCAGCATCACGGTCCTCACCATACCAGGTCCACACCACCAGTATCATGGTCCTCACCATACCAGGTCCACACCTCCACCAGCATCATGGTCCTCATTATACCAGGTCCACACCACCAGCATCATGGTCCTCACCATACCAGGTCCTCACCACCACCAGCATCATGGTCCTCGCCATACCAGGTCCACACAACCACCAGCATCACGGTCCTCACCATACCAGGGCCACACCACCTGCATCATGGTCCTCACCATACCAGGTCCTCACCATACCAGGTCCACACCCTCACCATCATGGTCCTCACCATACCAGGTCCACTCCACCAGCATCATGGTCCTCACCATACCAGGTCCACACCACCACCACAATCACGGTCCTCACCATACCAGGTCCACACCACCCGCATCACAGTCCTCACCATACCAGGTCGACACCACCAGCATCATGGTCCTCACCATACCAGGTCCACACCACCAGCAGCATCATGGTCCTCACCATACCAGGGCCACACCACCAGTATCATGGTCCTCAATATACCAGGTCCACACCACCAGCATCATGGTCCTCACCATACCTGGTCCACACCACCAGCTTCATGGTCCTCACCGTACCAGGTCCACACCGCCAACAGCATCATGGTCCTCACCATACCAGGACCACACCACCAGCATCACTGTCCTCACCATACCAGGGCTACACCACCAGCATCACGGTCCTCACCATACCAGGTCCACACCATCAGCATCATGGTCCTCATGATACCAGGCCCACACCACCAGGATCACGGTCCTCACCATACCAGGTCCACACCATCAGCATCATGGTTCTCACCATACCAGGTCCACACCACCAGCATCACGGCCCTCACCATACCAGGTCTTCACCACCACCAGCATCATGGTCCTCACCATACCAGGTCCACACCACCACCAGCATCATGGTCCTCACCATACCAGGTCCTCACCATACCAGGTCCACACCCTCACCATCATGGTCCACACCATACCAGGTCCACACCACCAGCATCATGGTCCTCACCATACCATGTCCACACCACCACCACCATCACGGTCCTCGTCATACCAGGTCCACACCACCCGCATCACGGTCCTCACCATACCAGGTCCACACCACCAGCATCATGGTCCTCACCATACCAGGTCCACACCACCAGCAGCATCATGGTCCTCACCATACCAGGGCCGCACCACCAGTATCATGGTCCTCACCATACCAGGTCCACACCACCAGCATCATGGTCCTCAACATACCAGGTCCACACCACCAGCATCATGGTCCTCACCATACCAGGTCCACACCGCCAACAGCATCATGGTCCTCACCATACCAGGCCCATACCACCAGCATCACGGTCCTCACCATACCAGGGCTACACCACCAGCATCACGGTCCTCACCATACCAGGTCCACACCATCAGCATCATGGTCCTCACCATACCAGGCCCACACCACCAGCATCACGGTCCTCACCATACCAGGTCCACACCATCAGCATCATGGTTCTCACCATACCAGGTCCACACCACCAGCATCACGGCCCTCACCATACCAGGTCAACACCCCCAGCATCACGGTTCTCACCATACAAGGTCCAAACCACCAGCATCATGGTCCTCACCATACCAGGTCCACACCACCAGCATCACGGTCCTCTCCATACCAGGTCCACACCACCAGCATCATGGTCCTCACCATACCAGGTCCACACCACCAGCATCATGATCCTCACCATACCAGGTCCACACCACCAGCTTCATGGTCCTCGCCATACCAGGTCCTCACCACCAGCATCATGGTCCTCACCGTACCAGGTCCACACCACCACCAGCATCATGGTCCTCACCATACCAGGTCCACACCACCAGCATCATGGTCCTCACCATACCAGGTCCTCACCACCAGCATCATGGTCCTCACCATACCAGGTCCTCACCACCACCAGCATCATGGTCCTCACCATACCAGGTCCACACCACCAGCATCACGGTCCTCTCCATACCAGGTCCACACCACCAGCATCATGGTCCTCACCATACCAGGTCCACACCACCAGCATCATGGTCCTCACCATACCAGGTCTACACCACCAGCATCATAGTCATCACCATACCAGGTCCACACCACCACCAGCATCATGGTCCTCACCATACCAGGTCCACACCAGCAGCATCATGGTCCTCACCATACCAGGTCCACACCACCAGCATCATGGTCCTCACTATTCCAGGTCCACACCACCACCAGCATCATGGTCCTCACCATACCCGGTCAACACCACCAGCATCACGGTCCTCACCATACCAGGTCCACCCCACCACCAGCATCATGGTCCTCACCATACCAGGTCCACACCACCAGCATCACGGTCCTCACCATACCAGGTCCACACCACCACCACCAGCATCATGGTCCTCACCATACCAGGTCCACACCACCACCAGCATCACGGTCCTCACCATACCAGGTCCTCACCACCACCAGCATCATGGTCCTCACCATACCAGGTCCACACCACCACCAGCATCATGGTCTTCACCATACCAGGTCCTCACCATACCAGGTCCACACCCTCACCATCATGGTCCTCACCATACCAGGTCCACACCACCAGCATCATGGTCCTCACCATACCAGGTCCACACCACCACCAGCATCATGGTCTTCACCATACCAGGTCCTCACCATACCAGGTCCACACCCTCACCATCATGGTCCTCACCATACCAGGTCCACACCACCAGCATCATGGTCCTCACCATACCAGGTCCACACCACCAGCATCATGGTCCTCACCATACCAGGTCCACACCACCAACACCATCACGGTCCTCACCATACCAGGTCCACACCACCAGCATCACGGTCCTCACCATACCAGGTCCACACCACCACCACCAGCATCATGGTCCTCACCATACCAGGTCCTCACCACCACCAGCATCATGGTCCTCACCATACCAGGTATACACCACCAGCATCACGGTCCTCACCATACCCGGTCCACACCACCAGCATCATGGTCCTCACCATACCAGGTCCACACCACCAGCATCATGGTCCTCACCATACCAGGTCCACACCACCAGCATCATGATCCTCACCATACCAGGTCCACACGACCAGCATCATGGTCCTCACATACCAGGTCCTCACCACCAGCATCATGGTCCACACCATCCCAGGTCCACACCACCACCAGCATCATGGTCCTCACCATACCAGGTCCACACCACCAGCATCATGGTCCTCACCATACCAGGTCCTCACCACCAGCATCATGGTCCTCACCATACCAGGTCCTCACCACCACCAGCATCATGGTCCTCACCATACCAGGTCCACACCACCATCACGGTCCTCACCATACCAGGTCCACACCACCAGCATCACGGTCCTCACCATACCAGGTCCACACCACCACCACCAGCATCATGGTCCTCACCATACCAGGTCTACACCACCACCAGCATCAAGGTCCTCACCATACCAGGTCCTCACCACCACCATCATCATGGTCCTCACCATACCAGGTCCACATCACCAGCATCATGGTCCTCACCATACCAGGTCCACACCACCACCAGCATCACGGTCCTCACCATACCAGGTCCTCACCACCACCAGCATCATGGTCCTCACCATACCAGGTCCACACCACCACCAGCATCATGGTCTTCACCATACCAGGTCCTCACCATACCAGGTCCACACCCTCACCATCATGGTCCTCACCATACCAGGTCCACACCACCAGCATCATGGTCCTCACCATACCAGGTCCACACCACCACCACCATCACGGTCCTCACCATACCAGGTCCACACCACCCGCATCACGGTCCTCAACATACCAGGTCCACACCACCAGCATCACGGTCCTCTCCATACCAGGTCCAAACCACCAGCATCATGGTCTTCACCATACCAGGTCCACACCACCAGCATCATGGTCCTCACCATACCAGGTCCACACCACCAGCATCATGGTCCTCACCATACCAAGTCCACACCGCCAACAGCATCATGGTCCTCACCATACCAGGCCCACACCACCAGCATCACGGTCCTCACCATACCAGGGCTACACCACCAGCATCACGGTCCTCACCATACCAGGTCCACACCATCAGCATCATGGTCCTCACCATACCAGGCCCACACCACCAGCATCACGGTCCTCACCATACCATTTCACATCATCAGCATCATGGTTCTCACCATACCAGGTCCACACAAAGAGCATCACGGCCCTCACCATACCAGGTCAACCCCCCCAGCATCACGGTCCTCACCATGCAAGGTCCAAACCACCAGCATCATGGTCCTCACCATACCAGGTCCACACCACCAGCATCACGGTCCTCTCCATACCAGGTCCACACCACCAGCATCATGGTCCTCACCATACCAGGTCCTCACCACCAGCATCATGGTCCTCACCATACCAGGTCCACACCACCACCAGCATCATGATCCTTACCATACAAGGTCCACACCACCAGCATCATGGCCCTCACCATACCAGGTCCTCACCATTAGCATCATGGTCCTCACCATACCAGGTCCACACCACCACCAGCATCATGGTCCTCACCATACCAGGTCCTCACCACCACCAGCATCATGGTCCTCACCATACCAGGTCCCAACCACCAGCATCACGGTCCTCACCATCCCAGGTCCCCACCACCACCAGCATCATGGCCCTCACCATACCAGGTCCACACCACCACCAGCATCATGGTCCTCACCATACCAGGTCCTCACCACCACCAGCATCATGGTCCTCACCATACCAGGTCCACACCACCAGCATTATGGTCCTCACCATACCAGGTCCACACCACCACCAGCATCACGGTCCTCACCATACCAGGTCCTCACCACCACCAGCATCATGGTCCTCGCCATACCAGGTCCACACCACCACCAGCATCATGGTCCTCACCATACCAGGTCCACACCACCAGCATCACGGTCCTCACCATACCAGGTCCAAACCACCAGCATCACGGTCCTCACTATACCAGGTCCACACCACCACCAGCATCACGGTCCTCACCATACCAGGTCCACACCACCAGCATCATGGTCCTCACCATACCAGGTCCACACCACCAGCATCACGGTCCTCACCATACCAGGTCCACACCACCAGTATCATGGTCCTCACCATACCAGGTCCACACCTCCACCAGCATCATGGTCCTCATTATACCAGGTCCACACCACCAGCATCATGGTCCTCACCATACCAGGTCCTCACCACCACCAGCATCATGGTCCTCGCCATACCAGGTCCACACCACCACCAGCATCACGGTCCTCACCATACCAGGGCCACACCACCTGCATCATGGTCCTCACCATACCAGGTCCTCACCATACCAGGTCCACACCCTCACCATCATGGTCCTCACCATACCAGGTCCACTCCACCAGCATCATGGTCCTCACCATACCAGGTCCACACCACCACCACAATCACGGTCCTCACCATACCAGGTCCACACCACCCGCATCACAGTCCTCACCATACCAGGTCGACACCACCAGCATCATGGTCCTCACCATACCAGGTCCACACCACCAGCAGCATCATGGTCCTCACCATACCAGGGCCACACCACCAGTATCATGGTCCTCAATATACCAGGTCCACACCACCAGCATCATGGTCCTCACCATACCTGGTCCACACCACCAGCTTCATGGTCCTCACCGTACCAGGTCCACACCGCCAACAGCATCATGGTCCTCACCATACCAGGACCACTCCACCAGCATCACTGTCCTCACCATACCAGGGCTACACCACCAGCATCACGGTCCTCACCATACCAGGTCCACACCATCAGCATCATGGTCCTCATGATACCAGGCCCACACCACCAGGATCACGGTCCTCACCATACCAGGTCCACACCATCAGCATCATGGTTCTCACCATACCAGGTCCACACCACCAGCATCACGGCCCTCACCATACCAGGTCAACACCCCCAACATCACGGTCCTCACCATACCAGGTCCAAACCACCAGCATCATGGTCCTCACCATACCAGGTCCACACCACCAGCATCACGGTCCTCTCCATACCAGGTCCACACCACCAGCATCATGATCCTTACCATACCAGGTCCACACCACCAGCATCATGGTCCTCACCATACCAGGTCCTCACCATACCAGGTCCACACCCTCACCATCATGGTCCTCACCATACCAGGTCCACATCACCAGCATCATGGTCCTCACCATACCAGGTCCACACCACCACCACCATCACGGTCCTCACCATACCAGGTCCACACCACCCGCATCACGGTCCTCAACATACCAGGTCCACACCACCAGCATCATGGTCCTCACCATACCAGGTCCACACCACCAGCAGCATCATGGTCCTCACCATACCAGGGCCACACCACCAGTATCATGGTCCTCACCATACCAGGTCCACACCACCAGCATCATGGTCCTCACCATACCAGGTCCACACCACCAGCATCATGGTCCTCACCATACCAGGTCCACACCGCCAACAGCATCATGGTCCTCACAATACCAGGCCCACACCACCAGCATCACGGTCCTCACCATACCAGGGCTACACCACCAGCATCACGGTCCTCACCATACCAGGTCCACACCATCAGCATCATGGTCCTCACCATACCAGGCCCACACCACCAGCATCACGGTCCTCACCATACCAGGTCCACACCATCAGTATCATGGTTCTCACCATACCAGGTCCACACCACCAGCATCACGGCCCTCACCATACCAGGTCAACACCCCCAGCATCACGGTCCTCACCATACAAGGTCCAAACCACCAGCATCATGGTCCTCACCATACCAGGTCCACACCACCAGCATCACGGTCCTCTCCATACCAGGTCCACACCACCAGCATCATGGTCCTCACCATACCAGGTCCACACCACCAGCATCATGATCCTCACCATACCAGGTCCACACCACCAGCATCATGGTCCTCACCATACCAGGTCCTCACCACCAGCATCATGGTCCTCACCATACCAGGTCCACACCACCACCAGCATCATGGTCCTCACCATGCCAGGTCCACACCACCAGCATCATGGTCCTCACCATACCAGGTCCTCACCACCAGCATCATGGTCCTCACCATACCAGGTCCTCACCACCACCAGCATCATGGTCCTCACCATACCAGGTCCACACCACCAGCATCATGGTCCTCTCCATACCAGATCCACACCACCAGCATCATGATCCTTACCATACCAGGTCCACACCACCAGCATCATGGTCCTCACCATACCAGGTCCTCACCACCAGCATCATGGTCCTCACCATACCAGGTCCACACCACCACCAGCATCATGGTCCTCACCATACCAGGTCCACACCACCAGCATCATGGTCCTCACCATACCAGGTCCTCACCACCAGCATCATTGTCCTCACCATACCAGGTCCTCACCACTACCAGCATCATGGTCCTCACCATACCAGGTATACACCACCAGCATCACGGTCCTCACCATACCCGGTCCACACCACCAGCATCATGGCCCTCACCATACCAGGTGCACACCACCAGCATCATGGTCCTCACCATACCAGGTCCACACCACCAGCATCATGATCCTCACCATACCAGGTCCACACCACCAGCATCATGGTCCTCACCATACCAGGTCCTCACCACCAGCATCATGGTCCTCACCATCCCAGGTCCACACCACCAATAGCATCATGGTCCTCACCATACCAGGTCCACACCACCAGCATCATGGTCCTCACCATACCAGGTCCTCACCACCAGCATCATGGTCCTCACCATACCAGGTCCTCACCACCACCAGCATCATGGTCCTCACCATACCAGATCCACACCACCAGCATCACGGTCCTCACCATACCCGGTCCACACCACCAGCATCACGGTCCTCACCATACCAGTTCCCCACCACCACCAGCATCATGGTCCTCACCATACCAGGTCCACACCACCACCAGCATCACGGTCCTCACCATACCAGGTCCACACCACCAGCATCACGGTCCTCACCATACCAGGTCCACACCCCCACTACCAGCATCATGGTCCTCACCATACCAGGTCCACACCACCACCAGCATCAAGGTCCTCACCATACCAGGTCCTCACCACCACCATCATCATGGTCCTCACCATACCAGGTCCACACCACCAGCATCATGGTCCTCACCATACCAGGTCCACACCACCACCAGCATCACGGTCCTCACCATACCAGGTCCTCACCACCACCAGCATCATGGTCCTCACCATACCAGGTCCACACCACCACCAGCATCATGGTCCTCACCATACCAGGTCCTCACCATACCAGGTCCACACCCTCACCATCATGGTCCTCACCATACCAGGTCCACACCACCAGCATCATGGTCCTCACCATACCAGGTCCACACCACCACCACCATCACGGTCCTCACCATGCCAGGTCCACACCACCCGCATCACGGTCCTCAACATACCAGGTCCACACCACCAGCATCATGATCCTCACCATACCAGGTCCACACCACCAGTATCATGGTCCTCACCATACCAGGTCCACACCACCAGCATCATGGTCCTCACCATACCAGGTCCACACCACCAGCATCATGGTCCTCACCATACCAGGTCCACACCGCCAACAGCATCATGGTCCTCACCATACCAGGTCCACACCACCAGCATCATGGTCCTCACCATACCAGGTCCACACCGCCAACAGCATCATGGTCCTCACCATACCAGGCCCACACCACCAGCATCACGGTCCTCACCATACCAGGGCTACACCACCAGCATCACGGTCCTCACCATACCAGGTCCACACCATCAGCATCATGGTCCTCACCATACCAGGCCCACACCACCAGCATCACGGTCCTCACCATACCAGGTCCACACCATCAGTATCATGGTTCTCACCATACCAGGTCCACACCACCAGCATCACGGCCCTCACCATACCAGGTCAACACCCCCAGCATCACGGTCCTCACCATACAAGGTCCAAACCACCAGCATCATGGTCCTCACCATACCAGGTCCACACCACCAGCATCACGGTCCTCTCCATACCAGGTCCACACCACCAGCATCATGGTCCTCACCATACCAGGTCCACACCACCAGCATCATGATCCTCACCATACCAGGTCCACACCACCAGCATCATGGTCCTCACCATACCAGGTCCTCACCACCAGCATCATGGTCCTCACCATACCAGGTCCACACCACCACCAGCATCATGGTCCTCACCATGCCAGGTCCACACCACCAGCATCATGGTCCTCACCATACCAGGTCCTCACCACCAGCATCATGGTCCTCACCATACCAGGTCCTCACCACCACCAGCATCATGGTCCTCACCATACCAGGTCCACACCACCAGCATCATGGTCCTCTCCATACCAGATCCACACCACCAGCATCATGATCCTTACCATACCAGGTCCACACCACCAGCATCATGGTCCTCACCATACCAGGTCCTCACCACCAGCATCATGGTCCTCACCATACCAGGTCCACACCACCACCAGCATCATGGTCCTCACCATACCAGGTCCACACCACCAGCATCATGGTCCTCACCATACCAGGTCCTCACCACCAGCATCATTGTCCTCACCATACCAGGTCCTCACCACCACCAGCATCATGGTCCTCACCATACCAGGTATACACCACCAGCATCACGGTCCTCACCATACCCGGTCCACACCACCAGCATCATGGCCCTCACCATACCAGGTGCACACCACCAGCATCATGGTCCTCACCATACCAGGTCCACACCACCAGCATTATGATCCTCACCATACCAGGTCCACACCACCAGCATCATGGTCCTCACCATACCAGGTCCTCACCACCAGAATCATGGTCCTCACCATCCCAGGTCCACACCACCAATAGCATCATGGTCCTCACCATACCAGGTCCACACCACCAGCATCATGGTCCTCACCATACCAGGTCCTCACCACCAGCATCATGGTCCTCACCATACCAGGTCCTCACCACCACCAGCATCATGGTCCTCACCATACCAGATCCACACCACCAGCATCACGGTCCTCACCATACCCGGTCCACACCACCAGCATCACGGTCCTCACCATACCAGTTCCCCACCACCACCAGCATCATGGTCCTCACCATACCAGGTCCACACCACCACCAGCATCACGGTCCTCACCATACCAGGTTCACACCGCCAGCATCACGGTCCTCACAATACCAGGTCCACACCACCACCACCAGCATCATGGTCCTCACCATACCAGGTCCACACCACCACCAGCATCAAGGTCCTCACCATACCAGGTCCTCACCACCACCATCATCATGGTCCTCACCATACCAGGTCCACACCACCAGCATCATGGTCCTCACCATACCAGGTCCACACCACCACCAGCATCACGGTCCTCACCATACCAGGTCTTCACCACCACCAGCATCATGGTCCTCACCATACCAGGTCCACACCACCACCAGCATCATGGTCCTCACCATACCAGGTCCTCACCATACCAGGTCCACACCCTCACCATCATGGTCCACACCATACCAGGTCCACACCACCAGCATCATTGTCCTCACCATACCATGTCCACACCACCACCACCATCACGGTCCTCGTCATACCAGGTCCACACCACCCGCATCACGGTCCTCACCATACCAGGTCCACACCACCAGCATCATGGTCCTCACCATACCAGGTCCACACCACCAGCAGCATCATGGTCCTCACCATACCAGGGCCGCACCACCAGTATCATGGTCCTCACCATACCAGGTCCACACCACCAGCATCATGGTCCTCACCATACCAGGTCCACACCACCAGCATCATGGTCCTCACCATACCAGGTCCACACCGCCAACAGCATCATGGTCCTCACCATACCAGGCCCACACCACCAGCATCACGGTCCTCACCATACCAGGGCTACACCACCAGCATCACGGTCCTCACCATACCAGGTCCACACCATCAGCATCATGGTCCTCACCATACCAGGCCCACACCACCAGCATCACGGTCCTCACCATACCAGGTCCACACCATCAGCATCATGGTTCTCACCATACCAGGTCCACACCACCAGCATCACGGCCCTCACCATACCAGGTCAACACCCCCAGCATCACGGTCCTCACCATACAAGGTCCAAACCACCAGCATCATGGTCCTCACCATACCAGGTCCACACCACCAGCATCACGGTCCTCTCCATACCAGGTCCACACCACCAGCATCATGGTCCTCACCATACCAGGTCTACACCACCAGCATCATGATCCTCACCATACCAGGTCCACACCACCAGCTTCATGGTCCTCGCCATACCAGGTCCTCACCACCAGCATCATGGTCCTCACCGTACCAGGTCCACACCACCACCAGCATCATGGTCCTCACCATATCAGGTCCACACCACCAGCATCATGGTCCTCACCATACCAGGTCCTCACCACCAGCATCATGGTCCTCACCATACCAGGTCCTCACCACCACCAGCATCATGGTCCTCACCATACCAGGTCCACACCACCAGCATCACGGTCCTCTCCATACCAGGTCCACACCACCAGCATCATGGTCCTCACCATACCAGGTCCACACCACCAGCATCATGGTCCTCACCATACCAGGTCTACACCACCAGCATCATAGTCATCACCATACCAGGTCCACACCACCACCAGCATCATGGTCCTCACCATACCAGGTCCACACCAGCAGCATCATGGTCCTCACCATACCAGGTCCACACCACCAGCATCATGGTCCTCACTATTCCAGGTCCACACCACCACCAGCATCATGGTCCTCACCATACCCGGTCAACACCACCAGCATCACGGTCCTCACCATACCAGGTCCACCCCACCACCAGCATCATGGTCCTCACCATACCAGGTCCACACCACCAGCATCACGGTCCTCACCATACCAGGTCCACACCACCAGCATCACAGTCTTCACCATACCAGGTCCACACCTCCACCAGCATCACAGTCCTCACCATTCCAGGTCCACACCACCACCATCATGGTCCTCACCATACCAGGTCCTCACCACCAGCATCATTGTCCTCATCATACCAGGTCCTCACCACCACCAGCATCATGGTCCTCACCATACCAGGTATACACCACCAGCATCACGGTCCTCACCATACCCGGTCCACACCACCAGCATCATGGTCCTCACCATACCAGGTCCACACCACCAGCATCATGGTCCTCACCATACCAGGTCCACACCACCAGCATCATGATCCTCACCATACCAGGTCTACACCACCAGCATCATGGTCCTCACCATACCAGGTCCTCACCACCAGCATCATGGTCCTCACCATACCAGGTCCTCACCACCAGCATCATGGTCCTCACCATCCCAGGTCCACACCACCACCAGCATCATGGTCCTCACCATACCAGGTCCTCACCACCAGCATCATGGTCCTCACCATACCAGGTCCTCACCACCAGCATCATGGTCCTTACCATACCAGGTCCTCACCACCACCAGCATCATGGTCCTCACCATAACAGGTCCACACCACCAGCATCACGGTCCTCACCATACCCGGTCCACACCACTAGCATCACGGTCCTCACCATACCAGTTCCCCACCACCACCAGCATCATGGTCCTCACCATACCAGGTCCACACCACCACCAGCATCACGGTCCTCACCATACCAGTTCCCCACCACCACCAGCATCATGGTCCTCACCATACCAGGTCCACACCACCAGCATCATGGTCCTCACCATACCAGGTCCTCACCACCAGCAACATGGTCCTTACCATACCAGGTCCTCACCACCACCAGCATCATGGTCCTCACCATACCAGGTCCACACCACCAGCATCACGGACCTCACCATACCCGGTCCACACCACCAGCATCACGGTCCTCACCATACCAGTTCCCCACCACCACCAGCATCATGGTCCTCACCATACAAGGTCCACACCACCACCAGCATCACGGTCCTCACCATACCAGGTCCACACCACCAGCATCACGGTCCTCACCATACCAGGTCCACACCCCCACCACCAGCATCATGGTCCTCACCATACCAGGTCCACACCACCACCAGCATCAAGGTCCTCACCATACCAGGTCCTCACCACCACCATCATCATGGTCCTCACCATACCAGGTCCACACCACCAGCATCATGGTCCTCACCATACCAGGTCCACACCACCACCAGCATCACGGTCCTCACCATACCAGGTCCTCACCACCACCAGCATCATGGTCCTCACCATACCAGGTCCACACCACCAGCATCACGGTCCTCACCATACCAGGTCCTCACCACCACCAGCATCATGGTCCTCACCATACCAGGTCCACACCCATACCATACCAGGTCCAAAAGGAGAAAAACGAAAAACAACAGAAAAACCCATGGTTCAACCAGGAATGTAAGGTAGCGAAACAACTGAGTAAAAGAACATGGAGAAACTACAGAAATAACAGAACACCAGAGAGCAGGGAGAGGTACCAGAGGGCCAGAAATGAGTACATCAGAGTGAGGAGGGAAGCAGAGAGACAGTTTGAAAATGACATCGCGAGTAAAGCCAAGACCCAACCAAAGCTGCTCCACAGCCATATCAGGAGGAAAACAGCAGTGAAGGAACAAGTGATGAAGCTGCGGAAAGGGGAGAACAGATACACAGAGAATGACAAGGAAGTGTGTGAAGAACTCAACAAGAGATTCCAGGAGGTCTTCACAATAGAACAAGGAGAAGCCCCTGCACTAAATGAGGAGGCGGCAACCTTGGAAACCTTGGAGGAATTTGACCTCACCAGTGATGAGGTCAAAAGGTGTCTGCTAGAGCTAGATGTGACAAAGGCTGTTGGGCCTGATAGAATCTCACCATGGATACTAAAGGAAGGTGCAGAAGCACTAAGTGTGCCACACTCTATGGTGTATAACAGGTCACTGGAAACAGGAGACTTACCAGAAAGTTGGAAGACAGCTAACGTGGTCCCAATATACAAAAAGGGTGACAGGCAAGAGGCACTGAATTACAGGCCAGTTTCCTTAACTTGTATACCATGCAAGGTGCTGGAGAAGATCGTGAGGAAAAGGCTCGTAGAGCATCTGGAGGGAAATAACTTTGTAACGCACCACCAACATGGGTTCAGAGATGGTAAATCGTGCCTCACAGGGTTAATAGAATTTTATGACCAGGCAACGAAAATTAGGCAGGAAAGAGAAGGGTGGGCCGACTGCATTTTCCTGGATTGCCAAAAAGCCTTCGACACAGTACCCCATAAAAGGCTGTTAAAAAAGTTGGAGCAACAGGCAGGAGTAAAAGGGAAGGTGCTCCAGTGGATAAGGGAGTACTTAAGCAACAGGAAACAGCGAGTAACGGTGAGGGGGAAGACATCAGAGTGGCGAGATGTCACCAGCGGAGTCCCACAGGGCTCAGTACTTGGACCCATCCTGTTTCTAATATATGTGAACGATCTTCCAGAGGGTATAGACTCATTCCTCTCGATGTTTGCTGATGATGCAAAAATTATGAGAAGAATCAAGACGGATGAAGATAGACAGAGACTACAGGATGACCTGGATAAACTGGAGGAATGGTCTAGAAAATGGCTGCTGAAGTTCAAGTCTGGAAAGTGTAAGGTGATGAAATTAGGCGAAGGGAGCAGGAGGCTGAACACAAGGTATCATCTGGGAGGGGAAATCCTGCAAGAATCAAATAGAGAGAAGGATCTGGGGGTTGATATCACACCGAACCTGTCCCCAGAGGCCCACATCAAAAGAATATCATCAGCGGCATATGCTAGACTGGCCAACATAAGAACTGCCTTCAGAAACTTGTGTAAGGAATCTTTCAGAACCCTGTATACCACTTATGTAAGACCAATCCTGGAGTATGCAGCTCCAGCCTGGAGTCCATACCTAGTTAAACACAAGACAAAGTTAGAGAAGATTCAGCGGTATGCCACCAGGCTCGTCCCGGAACTGAGAGGATTGAGCTACGAGGAATGGCTAAAGGAGCTGAACCTCACATCCCTGGAAAACAGAAGAGTAAGGGGAGACATGATAACCACCTACAAAATTCTCAGGGGAATTGACAGGGTGGACAAAGACAAACTCTTCAGCACGGGTGGGACACGAACAAGGGGACACAGGTGGAAACTTAGTACCCAGATGAGCCACAGAGACGTTAGAAAGAATTTTTTCAGTGTCAGAGTAGTTAATAAATGGAATGCACTAGGAAGTGATGTGGTGGAGGCTGACTCCATACACAGTTTCAAATGTAGGTATGATAGAGCCCAGTAGGCTCAGGAATCTGTACACCAGTTGATTGACAGTTGAGAGGCGGGAAAAAAGAGCCAAAGCTCAACCCCCGCAAGCACAAATAGGTGAGTACAATTAGGTGAGTACACCACCACCACCATCACGGTCCTCACCATACCAGGTCCACACCACCCGCATCACGGTCCTCAACATACCAGGTCCACACCACCAGCATCATGGTCCTCACCATACCAGGTCCACACCACCAGCAGCATCATGGTCCTCACCATACCAGGGCCACTCCACCAGTATCATGGTCCTCACCATACCAGGTCCACACCACCAGCATCATGGTCCTCACCATACCAGGTCCACACCACCAGCATCATGGTCCTCACCATACCAGGTCCACACCGCCAACAGCATCATGGTCCTCACCATACCAGGCCCACACCACCAGCATCACGGTCCTCACCATACCAGGGCTACACCACCAGCATCACGGTCCTCACCATACCAGGTCCACACCATCAGCATCATGGTCCTCACCATACCAGGCCCACACCACCAGCATCACGGTCCTCACCATACCAGGTCCACACCATCAGTATCATGGTTCTCACCATACCAGGTCCACACCACCAGCATCACGGCCCTCACCATACCAGGTCAACACCCCCAGCATCACGGTCCTCACCATACAAGGTCCAAACCACCAGCATCATGGTCCTCACCATACCAGGTCCACACCACCAGCATCACGGTCCTCTCCATACCAGGTCCACACCACCAGCATCATGGTCCTCACCATACCAGGTCCACACCACCAGCATCATGATCCTCACCATACCAGGTCCACACCACCAGCATCATGGTCCTCACCATACCAGGTCCTCACCACCAGCATCATGGTCCTCACCATACCAGGTCCACACCACCACCAGCATCATGGTCCTCACCATGCCAGGTCCACACCACCAGCATCATGGTCCTCACCATACCAGGTCCTCACCACCAGCATCATGGTCCTCACCATACCAGGTCCTCACCACCACCAGCATCATGGTCCTCACCATACCAGGTCCACACCACCAGCATCATGGTCCTCTCCATACCAGATCCACACCACCAGCATCATGATCCTTACCATACCAGGTCCACACCACCAGCATCATGGTCCTCACCATACCAGGTCCTCACCACCAGCATCATGGTCCTCACCATACCAGGTCCACACCACCACCAGCATCATGGTCCTCACCATACCAGGTCCACACCACCAGCATCATGGTCCTCACCATACCAGGTCCTCACCACCAGCATCATTGTCCTCACCATACCAGGTCCTCACCACCACCAGCATCATGGTCCTCACCATACCAGGTATACACCACCAGCATCACGGTCCTCACCATACCCGGTCCACACCACCAGCATCATGGCCCTCACCATACCAGGTGCACACCACCAGCATCATGGTCCTCACCATACCAGGTCCACACCACCAGCATCATGATCCTCACCATACCAGGTCCACACCACCAGCATCATGGTCCTCACCATACCAAGTCCTCACCACCAGCATCATGGTCCTCACCATCCCAGGTCCACACCACCACCAGCATCATGGTCCTCACCATACCAGGTCCACACCACCAGCATCATGGTCCTCACCATACCAGGTCCTCACCACCAGCATCATGGTCCTCACCATACCAGGTCCTCACCACCACCAGCATCATGGTCCTCACCATACCAGATCCACACCACCAGCATCACGGTCTTCACCATACCCGGTCCACACCACCAGCATCACGGTCCTCACCATACCAGTTCCCCACCACCACCAGCATCATGGTCCTCACCATACCAGGTCCACACCACCACCAGCATCACGGTCCTCACCATACCAGGTCCACACCACCAGCATCACGGTCCTCACCATACCAGGTCCACACCACCACCACCAGCATCATGGTCCTCACCATACCAGGTCCACACCACCACCAGCATCAAGGTCCTCACCATACCAGGTCCTCACCACCACCATCATCATGGTCCTCACCATACCAGGTCCACACAACCAGCATCATGGTCCTCACCATACCAGGTCCACACCACCACCAGCATCACGGTCCTCACCATACCAGGTCTTCACCACCACCAGCATCATGGTCCTCACCATACCAGGTCCACACCACCACCAGCATCATGGTCCTCACCATACCAGGTCCTCACCATACCAGGTCCACACCCTCACCATCATGGTCCACACCATACCAGGTCCACACCACCAGCATCATGGTCCTCACCATACCATGTCCACACCACCACCACCATCACGGTCCTCGCTATACCAGGTCCACACCACCCGCATCACGGTCCTCACCATACCAGGTCCACACCACCAGCATCATGGTCCTCACCATACCAGGTCCACACTACCAGCAGCATCATGGTCCTCACCATACCAGGGCCGCACCACCAGTATCATGGTCCTCACCATACCAGGTCCACACCACCAGCATCATGGTCCTCTCCATACCAGGTCCACACCACCAGCATCATGGTCCTCACCATACCAGGTCCACACCGCCAACAGCATCATGGTCCTCACCATACCAGGCCCACACCACCAGCATCACGGTCCTCACCATACCAGGGCTACACCACCAGCATCATGGTCCTCACCATACCAGGTCAACACCCCCAGCATCATGGTCCTCTCCATACCAGGTCCACACCACCAGCATCATGGTCCTCACCATACCAGGTCCACACCGCCAACAGCATCATGGTCCTCACCATACCAGGCCCACACCACCAGCATCACGGTCCTCACCATACCAGGGCTACACCACCAGCATCATGGTCCTCACCATACCAGGTCAACACCCCCAGCATCACGGTCCTCACCATACAAGGTCCAAACCACCAGCATCATGGTCCTCACCATGCCAGGTCCACACCACCAGCATCACGGTCCTCTCCATACCAGGTCCACACCACCAGCATCATGGTCCTCACCATACCAGGTCCACACCACCAGCATCATGATCCTCACCATACCAGGTCCACACCACCAGCTTCATGGTCCTCACCATACCAGGTCCTCACCACCAGCGTCATGGTCCTCACCGTACCAGGTCCACACCACCACCAGCATCATGGTCCTCACCATACCAGGTCCACACCACCAGCATCATGGTCCTCACCATACCAGGTCCTCACCACCAGCATCATGGTCCTCACCATACCAGGTCCTCACCACCACCAGCATCATGGTCCTCACCATACCTGGTCCACACCACCAGCATCACGGTCCTCTCCATACCAGGTCCACACCACCAGCATCATGGTCCTCACCATACCAGGTCCACACCACCAGCATCATGGTCCTCACCATACCAGGTCTACACCACCAGCATCATGGTCATCACCATACCAGGTCCACACCACCACCAGCATCATGGTCCTCACCATACCAGGTCCACACCACCAGCATCATGGTCCTCACCATACCAGGTCCACACCACCAGCATCATGGTCCTCACTATTCCAGGTCCAGACCACCACCAGCATCATGGTCCTCACCATACCCGGTCAACACCACCAGCATCACGGTCCTCATCATACCAGGTCCACCCCACCACCAGCATCATGGTCCTCACCATACCAGGTCCACACCACCAGCATCACGGTCCTCACCATACCAGGTCCACACCACCAGCATCACAGTCTTCACCATACCAGGTCCACACCACCACCAGCATCACAGTCCTCACCATTCCAGGTCCACACCACCACCATCATGGTCCTCACCATACCAGGTCCACACCACCACCAGCATCACGGTCCTCACCATACCAGTTCCACACCTCCAGCATCACGGTCCTCACTATACCAGGTCCACACCACCAGCATCACGGTCCTCACCATACCAGGTCCACACCACCACCAGCATCATGATCCTCACCATACCAGGTCCACACCACCACCAGCATCATGGTCCTCACCATACCAGGTCCACACCACCAGCATCATGGTCCTCACAATACCAGGTCCACACCACCAGCATCACGGTCCTCACCTTACCAGGTCCACACCACCACCAGCATCATGGTCCTCACCATACCAGGTCCACACCACCAGCATCACAGTCCTCACCATACCAGGTCCACACCACCACCAGCATCATGGTCCTCTCCATACCAGGTCCACACCACCACCAGCATCACGGTCCTCACCATACCAGGTCCACACCACCACCAGCATCATGGTCCTCACCATACCAGGTTCACACCACCAGCATCATGGTCCTCACCATACCAGGTCCTCACCACCACCAGCATCATGGTCCTCACTATACCAGGTCCACACCACCAGCATCACGGTCCTCACCATACCAGGTCCACACCACCACCAGCATCATGGTCCTCACCATACCAGGTCCACACCACCAGCATCATGGTCCTCACCATACCAGGCCCACACCACCAGCATCATGGTCCTCACCATACCAGGTCCACACCACCAGCATCACGGTCCTCACCATACCAGGCCCACACCACCAGCATCATGGTCCTCACCATACCAGGTCCACACCACCAGCATCATGGTCCTCACCATACCAGGTCCACACCACCAGCATCATGGTCCTCACCATACCAGGTCCACACCACCACCAGCATCATGGTCCTCACCATACCAGGTCCACACCACCACCAGCATCATTGTCCTCTGCAGAATGAAATATGCCACATTGCTGGCGTCTCTTTTATTCAACCTCCTCTAACTATTGAGCCTTCCCAAACCACTTCCGGTCAACATGTCAACAGTGTTCTCACAATAAATGAGGCCTAACACTGACCGTCTCATATTGCACTTGAGGTCACGTCTGTGACTCGCTGCCTCGACCGTAGTCCTGTGTAGCCACACCTTGCCTTCCTCCCTGGCCGCTGACCCAGAGTGCCTCCCGCCCACTGGCTCCCATCCATTTGCCACTTACATACTCCTCCTCGCCCTCCACCCACTACTTACGCTGCCGGTACGCTCAGAGAGAGACTAACTAATGTTTACAAAATAATCTGGATACAACATTGTTGCCAGTAAGTTATGGATGGTCATGGTGCAAGGATGTACTCGCCAGGCAAGTTTGGATGATCATAGTGCGAAGATGTACTCGCCAAGCAGGAATTGTGGGTGTCGCTTCATGCACGTCGGCGTTTCAATCCCCGACCGTCCAAGTGGTTGGGCACCATTACTTTTCCCCCGTTCGTCCCAAATCCTTATCCTGACCCCTTCCCACTTCTATAAAGTCGTAATGGCTTGGTGCTTTCCCCTGATAATTAAAAAAATAAATATTAAAAAATTATTTAATTTAATGTAATTTTGTTTATGATGTATAATTGATTTAATTATTAATTCTTTCCATAGCTTAGTAGACTGTATGTTTAATTGAGCGGACTGTATGGATTTAAAGTCTCTCATAAGTCATATCCCAACACAATTTGTAGGTTAATTAATTACAGTAACCTATCAATCGATTTATAGCAAATTTCTACTAAGGTTAAAATTAACAAATCCACAATAGCTGTGATGAGGGTTCGAACCTACGTCTGAGAGGATCCCAGACGCGCCTTAATCGACTAGGCCACGACATGGTAAAAAAATTGCAACCGGGAGTTCCACTTGGCCTCATCACGCTATTGTGATTTCTGAGTGCAATGAAGTAAGGGCGAAGAGGTAGAACATCTTATTGACTGAGCCCGAGTTTATGGTGGATTTGTGTAAAACTCCTGGTTGCAATTATTTTACCATGTCGTGGCCTAGTCGATAAAGGTGCGTCTGGGATCCTCTCAGACGTGGGTTCGAACCCTCATCACGGCCCTTGTGGACTAGTTCATTTGATGCATCATGCTAGTGTGATTTCTGTGTATATTAAGGTTAGCTTATTATTGTACTGGGGTTAGTTTGTACACGAAGGCCTTAGCTGTTTGATGACTTCAGTGTGGATATCAGAGGGACACGTGACCAGTCTGCCAGGACTAAGACTCGTGGCTATGGTGTCTGTTCCCTAGTGACGACAGGTTGCTGACGCTTAAATCCCAGGTGACCACAGGTCTGCCGGAAGAATACAATCTAACAACTGCAACTTTACTTCCTACACAGATATGGCGCATTTAAATTATTAGTATTAAGAATATTTCTAGATTGTGAGAGGCTCATCCTGTTTTGGGTGTTCGCCCGCCTCATCACTGGTTCCATTTAAATAATATTCTAGGGCCCTACAAAATAATGTTAGTTTTTTACACAGCCGGAAACGACGTACACCCGTTATTTGAGGTCGCGGCAGCTGAAGAACATCTAGATGGCTCGGGTTCACGAGCATAAACATAGCTGCTTGTTTTTACTAAATTACGAGAGCAGTGTTCATTCCACAATGGCCGCCGCCCTCCTTCCCCGGCTCAGTCACGTTATTGGAACCTGCTAAATTTTGCCCATTTTTGGACGAAGGAAGGGCGGCGTTAATTTTACTGGTAAATTTATTTGATCCAGTTACAGGGAACAGTTTTTTATTAATTTTAACACTGAACTGGAAGTTTTTAGTGATTATTAATATCTTATTAATATATTTTGTTTTGACGGGCGATATATATATCCCACGTTTAAAGGAAAATTCCACTATAATCTCGTTTTCTTTGAATGAGTTATTAATTAAATTAATTTGTGTTAGTATTGGTTAATAGGTTAGTACAAGAACCGCAGCGCAATTATCTGCATATTGTAACTAGGATTATAGAGGTAGGTCGTTTTTTTTCTCGACAGGTTTGGATTGTCATGGTGCAAGAATATACTCGCCAGGCAGGTTTGGATGGTCTTGGTGCAAGGATGTACTCGCCAGGAAAGTTTGGATGGTCTTGGTGCAAGGATGTACTCGCCAGGAAGGTTTGGATGGTCTTGGTGCCAGGATGTACTCGCCAGGAAGGTTTGGATGGTCTTGGTGCAAGGATGTACTCGCCAGGAAGGTTTGGATGGTCTTGGTGCAAGGATGTACTCGCCAGGAAGGTTTGGATGGTCTTGGTGAAAGGATGTTCTCGCCAGGCAGGTTTGGATGATCATTATGCAAGGATGTTCTCGCCAGGAAGGTTTGGATGGTCTTGGTGCAAGGATGTACTCGCCAGGAAGGTTTGGATGGTCTTGGTGCAAGGATGTACTCGCCAGGAAGGTTTGGATGGTCTTGGTGCAAGGATGTACTCGCCAGGAAGGTTTGGATGGTCTTGGTGCAAGGATGTTCTCGCCAGGCAGGTTTGGATGATCATTATGCAAGGATGTTCTCGCCAGGAAGGTTTGGATGGTCTTGGTGCAAGGATGTACTCGCCAGGAAGGTTTGGATGGTCTTGGTGCAAGGATGTACTCGCCAGGAAGGTTTGGATGGTCTTGGTGCCAGGATGTACTCGCCAGGAAGGTTTGGATGGTCTTGGTGCAAGGATGTACTCGCCAGGAAGGTTTGGATGGTCTTGGTGCCAGGATGTACTCGCCAGGAAGGTTTGGATGGTCTTGGTGCCAGCATGTACTCGCCAGGAAGGTTTGGATGGTCTTGGTGCAAGGATGTACTCGCCAGGAAGGTATAGATGGCTATAGTTCAAAGTGGAACTTGATAGGAAGGTTTAAATGGTTCCAGCAAACATGAGAAATAAAGACAAATAAAATGCATAAGTTATTGCATGGCAATAACTTAAGCATTTGGATTTTATATACAAATTGGATTTTCATTGCAATATTTTATCTCTTTTCTATTACAGTGAAGAACATTGCTAGGAGCAAGAACAGTGTCTGACGAAGACAGCAGCTGTAGCAAGATCAGCAGCCAGAGGAGTGCTTGAGAACAGCAGCAGCATCAGAGGAAGAAGCTGCATACCCATAAGTACTCTACAGCAGCAGCAGTTGTGGCGAGAGCCAATGATGAGTCAACACCACAATGGCCACAGAAAATCACACACCAAGAAAGTCAGGATTAACAGGGCGAGGAAGAGGCAGAGTTTGGTGACGACGTCTGCTGTGTTGCGGCTGTTTATTGTGATGGTTGCTACGGTGTCTCTTGTCCACACCCTGGCTCTCCCGGCCCCTGCTGACACCGTGCTTGCTGACACCGTGCCTGGTGGCACAGTACCTGCTGCCACAGTACCTGCTGACATAGTGCCTGCTGGTACAGCATCTACTAATCCAGTACCTGCTGACATAGTGCCTGCTAATACAGCATCTACTAATCCAGTACCTGCTGACATGGTGCCTGCTAATACAGCATCTACTAATCCAGCACGTGTTGACCAAAAACTAATAGATTCACCATCTGGTGATTCATCACCTGCTGATCCATCATCTGCTGACCCATCACCTGCTGATCCATTATCTGCTGACCAAACAACGGCCTACCTGTTTCCAGCTAATCTGTCCTCAGCTTATCCAAATGATAAAGGTATGTATTATCATGCTATGAATGAGGCTGTTCTCCAAAATTTTAAATAGCAAAGGTTCATTAACATAGGCGTATTTGCACACCAGAAAACAGATTACCTACAGAAGCACATGTAGTATGCAAATAGTATGCAAATGGTTAAGCATGCAAATGGAGGCTATGATTAATTAGATAAACAGTCAGTATATGCAAATTGACCAGTAGGCATATAATGTGATGAATTTACATGGGAAATTAAATGTTTTATTTAATTGTTATTTATGTTGGTCAACAATTTTAAATATGGAGGTATGGATGATCATGGGGCAAGGATGTATTCGCCAGGCAGTTATGAGTGGTCATGGTACAAGTACTCACCTAGTTCTCACCTAGTTGTGCTTGCGGGGGTTGAGCTCTGGCTCTTTGGTCCCGCCTCTCAACTGTCAATCAACAGGTGTACAGGTTCCTGAGCCTACTGGGCTCTATCATATCTACACTTGAAACTGTGTATGGAGTCAGCCTCCACCACATCACTTCCTAATGCATTCCACTTGTTAACCACTCTGACACTAAAAAAGTTCTTTCTAATATCTCTGTGTCTCATTTGGGCACTCAGTTTCCACATGTGTCCCCTTGTGCGTGTGCCCCTTGTGTTAAATAGCCTGTCTTTATCAACCCTGTCAATTCCCTTGAGGATCTTGAATGTGGTGATCATGTCCCCCCTAACTCTTCTGTCTTCCAACAAAGTGAGGTTTAATTCCTGTAGTCTCTCCTCGTAGCTCACACCTCTCAGCTCGGGTACTAGTCTGGTGGCAAACCTTTGAACCTTTTCCATTTTAGTCTTATGCTTGACTAGATATGGACTCCATGCTGGTGCCGCATACTCCAGGATTGGTCTGACATATGTGGTATATAATGTTCTGAAAGATTCCTTACACAAGTTTCTAAAGGCCGTTCTTATGTTAGCCAACCTGGCATATGCTGCTGCTGTTATCCTCTTGATATGAGCATCAGGGGACAGGTCTGGCGTGATATCAACCCCCAGGTCTTTCTCTCTCTCGGACTCTTGAAGTATTTCATCTCCCAAGTGATACCTTGTATCTGGTCTCCTGCTTCCTACCCCTATCTTCATTACATTACATTTGCTTGGATTAAACTCTAACAGCCATTTGATCGACCATTCCTGCAGCTTGTCCAGGTCTTCTTGAAGCCTCAAGCTGTCCTCCTCTGTCTTAATCCTTCTCATAATTTTGGCGTCGTCAGCAAACATTGAAAGGAATGAGTCTATACCCTCTGGGAGATCATTTACGTATATCAGAAACAGGATAGGTCCAAGTACAGAGCCCTGTGGGACTCCACTGGTGACTTCACGCCAGTCTGAGGTCTCACCCCCTCACTGTAACTCTCTGCTTCCTATTGTTTAGGTACTCCCTTATCCACTGGAGCGCCCTACCAGTTACTCCTGCCTGTTTCTCTAGCTTATGCATCAACCTTTTATGGGGTACTGTGTCAAAGGCTTTCCGACAGTCCAAAAAAATGAAGTCCGCCCACCCTTCTCTTTCTTGTTTAATCTTTGTCACCTGATCGTAGAATTCTATCAATCCTGTAAGACAAGATTTACCCTCCCTGAACCCATGTTGATGGGTTGTCACGAAGTCTCTTCTCTCCAGATGTGTTACTAGGTTTTTTCTCACAATCTTCTCCATCACCTTGCAAGGTATACAAGTTAAGGACACTGGCCTGTAGTTCAGTGCCTCTTGTCTGTCACCCTTTTTGTATATTGGTACTACATTAGCAGTCTTCCATATTTCTGGTAGGTCCCCCGTTTCCAGTGACCTACTATACACTATGGAGAGTGGTAGGCAAAGTGCTCCTGCACACTCTTTCAACCCATGGCGAGATTCCATCCGGCCCAACAGCTTTTCTCACATCCAGCTCCAATAGGTCCTTCTTGACCTCATGTCTTGTAATTTCGAACCTATCCAAGGTCACCTGGTTTGCTGCCACCTCTTCTAGCCCCGCGACATCTCCCTGTTCTATTGTAAAGACCTCCTGGAACCTTTTGTTGAGTTCTTCACACACCTCTTTGTCATTCTCTGTGTACCTGTCCTCGCCCACCCTAAGTTTCATCACCTGTTCCTTCACTGTTGTCTTCCTCCTGATGTGACTGTGTAGTAGCTTGGGTTCGGTCTTGGCTTTATTAGCTATATCATTTTCATACCTTTTCTCAGCTGCTCTTCTCACACTGACATACTCGTTCGTGGTTCTCTGGTATCTCTCTCTACTTTCTGGTGTTCTGTTATTACGGAAGTTCCTCCATGCCCTTTTGTTCTGCTACTTTGCTTTCATACATTCCTTATTAAACCACGGATTCTTCCTTTGCTTCTCTGTTTTTTCCTGTCGGGCTGGGACAAACCTGCTTACAGCCTCCTGACATTTTTGGGTGACATAGTCCATCATGTCTTGTACGGACTTGGTTCCGAGTTCTGTGTCCCAATATATATCGCATAGGAATTTATTCATTTCCTCATAGTTTCCCTTTCGGTACGCCAGCCCTTTGGTTCCCAGTTCTTTTTTGGGGGTGATAATTCCCAGCTCAACCAGGTACTCAAAGCTCAATACACTATGATCACTCATTCCCAAGGGGGCTTCCAACTTAACTTCCCTTATATCCGACTCATTTAGGGTAAATATCAGATCAAGCAAGGCTGGTTCATCCCCTCCTCTCATTCTTGTCGGTCCCTTGACGTGTTGACTTAGAAAGTTTCTTGTTGCCACATCCAGCAGCTTAGCTCTCCATGTGTCTGGGCCTCCATGTGGGTCTCTGTTCCCCCAATCTATCTTCCCATGGTTGAAGTCTCTCATGATTAGAAGTCTGGATCCGTTCCTGCTAGCCACAGAAGCTGCTCTCTCTATTATATTGATGGTGGCCAAGTTGTTTCTATCATATTCCTGTCTGGGTCTTCTGTCATTTGGTGGGGGGTTATATATGACTACTATTATAATTTTCTGTCGTCCAGTTGCTATGGTGCCTGAAGTGTAGTCACTGAAACCTTCACAGTTCTGAATTACCATCTCTTCGAAACTCCAACCTTCTCTTAGTAGCAGAGCTACACCACCTCCTCCTCTCCCTTCTCTCTCTTTCCTCACTACATAGTAGCCCTGTGGAAACACTGCGTTTGTTATGATTTTCGTTAACTTTGTTTCTGTGAGTGCTATTATGTCTGGGTTTTCTTCTAGTGCCCATTCTCCAAGTTCACTTGTTTTATTTGTAATCCCCTCTATGTTAGTGTACATCGCCTTGAAGCTCACTTTCTTCTGTTCATTTTTATGTCCCTTTCTTGGCGAGCATTCTGCTGGTGTGGGAAGCTGTTCCGTGGGTGAGAGGATCTGTGAGGTGGTTTGCAGGGTCTCAGAGGATTTTGGGTTGGGGGGTGGGGGTTTAAGGGAAGGGGGACAGGTAGGGTGTGGGTTAAGGAGGTAGGGGGGACATGGAGGATACGCAGTGAGGGGGGAGGAGGGATAGGGAGGGTATGGGATGAAGGGGGAGGGGGGACAGGGGGAAAAAGGTGGGAGGGGGTACTCGCCAGGGAGGTATGGATAGCAATAGAATAAGGAGGTACTCACCAGGATGGTATGGATGATAATAGAACAAGGAGGTACTCACCAAGAACCTGAAATTAGTACCTAATTTGGAATAACATACAAACCATGTTATATGTCTATGTAATAATATATGAAGAAACTAGACTAATGTTTTGATTTACATCATGCATTAGGTTGTAGTCTTTCTTATGATTTACAAACACTGGTTTGATAGATCATATGCAGTTTGTAAGCATAATTACCAGACCTTAGGAGATATAAAGTAACTGAACAGAGGTACCCTATGTCAGAGGTTGACCCTCTGGGTACCTTACACATGGTTGATAGAAGAAGCAAATTGCCATTTTGACTTAGGAAATTTCAGAGTGCACAGGAGTGCACAAAATATTAACTTTCTTGTTATAGCAGCTAGAAGGTCGTAATTGGGTATCTTTGGAAAGCAGACACCCTCAGCTGCCCAGAAAACTCGCGATACTCGTTGTAGCATTTCTGGATAAATAGTTACAGGATTAGCATAAATTTTAGTTCTGGCTGCCGAGATACAGGGAAGGAAGCCAGGCACTGAGCTAAGTGTCTCAACGGTTTCCCCCTAGCCCTCGTGTAAGCGTCACCGGCAGGGAATTCTCATTGGTCGCGGCATCATGGGCCTCTAAGATGCTGGCACCTGATTGGCAGTCTCAAAAGACTAGGGGAACACCGCCGGTTCCATTCCCGCCCACGGCACCTCATTTCGAGGAGCGTTGCTCTGCTGTGTAGACGTGATATCCTGTTTCGGCCAAAAACCGGGTATTTCTCCTGTCTACAGCATAGTTCAGCAAGCTCAAGTATATCTATTCTGTCTAAGCATTATTGTCACAGAATCCGGTAACCGCTGGGCGCAGGTTACTGGATTTCGAGTAATATATATATTACTCGAAAGATACAAGGAAGTACACTCCGCGCCACACGTGATCGCTGCAGAAGCAACAGGACTGTAGCCAGTTGTATCGGTGATCGTCGGCGAAAGTAAAGGCGATCCATCACCATATCGCTAAGTAAACTGTGTACAGGGTCTCTAAGAATACGGTTCCAAGTGTTTGAGTTAAAATTCTGAGTGATTTAATGCAAAAATTGGGGATTGTGTGGACTCTGTATATTTCGTCCATTGTGCTGCCCACCTCGTGTGCTTATCACGTGGTGACCCTCTTCGTCCCATCAGCGTGTTATCAGTGTGCCTTCAGCAGAGCACACTAGTGCAATTCTCACCGGTGTGCACCCAAATGCACCCCTGTCTTCTCCAGTATCCTGGGAGACAGGCGATTGTAGGCCATGTGGTCCCAGTGGCTCGCTACCTCATCCGCCCGCGCGCCACCTCTACCCCACCTCACTGTACCTCAACCCGTGTAGCTCCCGGTGTACAGTAACCTGCACAGCCTCTGTGGTGTATGATCTTCACTCAACAGCGGGGTCATAGTGAGTGTGATTGTAGTGTGGATTGTAGAAGATACCGGTAATAAATTCAAAGAGAATACTCAAACTATGTATATTTTGTATCATTCGTCTAACATGCATTAATTCCTTGTGCTGAATCAAGTCAGCCGACCGGTGTGCCGTTCTTCATAATCCCAATACGGGGAGGAGTTCAATTACCAAGGAAGCACGATAGGTAAAGGCTTATTACAGCTAATCTGTGTGATAACTGTAACTTGACCCTAGTGTGATTCTTCTCTTACACTTTGTTACACATTTAGTATTTGTGTGGTTTATGTTAATTCTGTTGAGGTTTAGTGTGGTTTAATTATACCATCACCATGTTTGTGTTCAACCATTTCCGTGTTGTCTTAATTTTCTTTCGTTGGAGAAGACAAGCAGTGATAAAAGTAAGTCTGGAGTTGAGTGGTGACCACCGGCCAGGGCGGACGCCCCTGAGGTCTCTCCGCTCCTGGCTAGTGTTTACGTTGGCTGATTGCTGGTTTGCCCTGCTGTTGGTGGTTGCCACTGACCGGGTGACGTTTGACTTAGCCATGGGGACTTCTCGCCCTCCAGTGAAGAAGACATTGTCGGCTGGTCTGGCATTTACGGTGCCGGTGGACCATCCATTGGTTGGTGTCGCCCTAGTGGACGTGCTACATGTGCAGCTGTCGGACCTGGTGGGCATCCAGCTCCTTCAGGGCAACCGTGCTGTGGTAAAGTTCCGCCTCCAGGCTGCCTTTCAGGCGTTTCTCGAGCGATGTGAGGGGCGTGTTTACCCTCTCCCAGATACTGCTGGTTCTGTTAAGGTGGTGAATCTTAGTGTCACCTTGACGTCTGTGGCGGTGCATGGTGCCCCCTTCGAATTTCAGGACGACTTTTTAACCTCCTGTTTTGAACGATTTGGGACAGTGTTAAGTTTTCGTTGGAACAAGGTCCTTACCGGGCACTGTGTTGGTATGTTTGACGGCTCCCGCACCCTGACGATATTGCTGAGTGTAGTGTACCGTCGTCGATGTCCATGTTGGGTTACACGCTCTGCTGCCAGTACCGGGGTCAACCGCGCACCTGTTATCGGTGTGGTCACGAGGGTCATCTGGCTGCAGCGTGGGACGTGGGAGTGACTGGTAGGGTGCATGTTTTTCGTGCGGAGGATTTTCCGCCCCTATTGCATTTGGACGGTTCTGAGGATGGAGTGGGTGCTGTGCCTGAGGTGCCTAATTGCCTGTCTGCTGCTCCGCTTGTTGAGGCGAGTTCTACGGCCTGTGCGACACGTCTGGTGACTGCTGTGGCCCCTGGGGTTGTTGAGCCGGTGTGTGTGGGTGTTGGGCCGTCACCTGCACTGCATGTAGTGCGGGACGTCCCGGTGGGGGTTCATGTCCCACCCCCGCCTGTGGATGTGGTGCCGGATCCCGGGGATGCGGGTTCTGCTGTTTTGGAGGGGGGGCTTCGGCAGTGGGAGGTGCCTGCCGTGCCTGTGTGTTGGCGACTGTAGTTCTGCTCTTTCCATCCCTTTGCAGAAGCGTGCACGTCGGTGTTCTGAGGCTGTTTCCCTGGATGATGTGGACAGTGTGGGAGATGTGGCCTTTGTGGACTCTTCGGACGGTGCGGGTGTGGCCTGTGTGGATGTGCAGATGGTGGCTGTGCCTGCGGAGGGGCCTGCTGGGAGTGATGTAGTGCGGCTTGTCTCGAAGTGTTCGCGGTGGGCTCGGAGTATGTCTTCCCTTTGTGGTGTCCCTTGGGAGTTGGTAGGGGAGTATGGTGCTCTGGCGTCCCCCGCCGTGGATGATGGTGCTGTGAGGGGCTCCGAAGTTGCTACCTGTGCCCCCCCCCCCCCTCCCGCATCTCCTGCTGTTGGATCACCGCAGTGGGGGGGTTGTCCCTGATGATCAGGACCTCGTCATGGTGCTGCGGAAAGATGTGCACCAGGGGCCCTTGGCTCCTGTGCCCTGTGGTGAGATCGATGCCGTGCCTGCATCCCCTGCGGTTCCCCCTCCTTCGTTGCCCTGGTCTGGGGGAAGCCTAGTCCCGACTGATGGGGTCGTGCCCTGTGAGGGTCCGGTGTTGGGACCTTATCAGGATGCCCGGGTGCTTCCGAACCCGTGGTGCTCGTCCACTGTCTGGGTGTCGCGGGTGAAGGAGTTTATCTTTCGGGTGCCGGATAAGATGTCTCAGCCGAGGGCACCGCCAGGTGGCCGGGTGTCTCCTGACACGTGGGTGATTTGGGATGCATACAGCTTGTGCTTTCTGATATACAAGTTTCCGGAGAAATATCAGTTGACGTCTTGTGCATACTGCTACACCGTGCCTGGATCAGCTCCCGCCGTGAACTCGTCACCCTGCCCTACGTGCGGGAGTCTCCCTCTCACGTTCGCCACTGTTTTCGTCGCCACTCCTCTCTCTACGGCCCAACACATCTAACGCTTTTGATTTTCTTCTAAACGTCAACGAGTCTCCCTACATTTGTCATGGTGCAGTCATCGGGAGGGTAAACCCTTCATGCAAACTGCACCTATTCTCAAGAAGAAGTAGTCTGTTTGCTCTATTGGAATTGTATTATCATTGATTTTATAACATTTGTTGTGACGGTTGTGAGTGTTGTTCAGTGCTTGGGTTAAGCACTGTATTTTGCTACTGTAATTGTATTGGTCTACGTGACCCCGTGTTGTTTTGATTTGTATTAATTTATTGTGAAGTCAGTGTCATTGAATTAATGTAATTAATTACCATCTTTAGTAGTGAGAGGTGATTAGCAATCGTGTTTACTAATCAGTGGTTGTCAAGCGGTCTCAGTGATCTACTAGTATTAACGTAAATTCTTCGTGAGGTAAGTTTGACTGTCAAGTTTGACAGGACCTTGAACAGTTACTCAGAGATTTCTAATTACCCGGATTTTTTTTTTTTTTTTTTTTTTTTTTTTTTTTTTTTTTTTTTTTTTTTTTTTTTTTTTTTTTACATGCAGAGCATGCAAATTAAATACAATAAAAATACAGAATACATAAAGGAAAACAATAGACCACCGGCCAGAAGGGCCGACAGCCGAGCACAACAAAACAGCATAGCCCAACAAAACATACACAAGAAAAACATGAAAAATACAGCATACATCAAAACATAAAACAGAATACAATGGCAATCCAGCAATCACAGTACAAAACAACACCTCCAAAAAACAAAACATACAACAAGAGGCAACAGGTAAAGCAACAGAAAATCAATACATTAACGCCCCGTAACAAAAGGCGAGGCCAATTACAATAAAAAAGCAGGCAAAAACACAAGTCACTAAACACCGGCCTGAAGGGCCAACATCAAAAACACAAGAAAACAAAAGAAAAATAAAACACACAGCAAGCACACAGACTACGAAAAGATCTCATACTTGTCCGGCCACTCTTCCGCCGGGAAGCGAATACAGTACGCTTCCCAAAGTAACATAATGTCCTCCGAAACATGGTCACTATTGAGCGTACGAGGATCGGGCATTAACTCTGGCACACCCACAATAAAACACTTAGCCCGACGAATCCAGATGGTAGAAGGGCACCACGGAGCAGGACGCATACGGTCAACAATTTCAAAATGCAACGGATGGTCAGCATCCATCGCCACTCCGTAGGCCAAGATGAGAGGGAGAGGCTCCTTCCCAAGAGGCCGGGCAATGGGCAGCACACTGGGAGCCTCCTCAGCTGCCTCACAGGGCTCCTCGGCAACCACTAAACGTTGCACCTGCCGGGACCCCCCACGCTTGGCATCCTTTTTCAGCACCAGCTTGATGCCTCGGCTCGCACCAGGATCCACACCATCCATGCCCGTAGGAGCAACCACCTCCCACTGCGGAGAACCTTCTGCAGGAGAAAGAACAGGAGGTAAATTAGACACACAATCATCGTCAACAGCCGACACATGGACATCAGCCACCACCAGCGTCGTAGAGCACGAGGCACCTGGAACCGCCACACCATCTCCCGAAGCTCCACCCGCGTCGTAGTCCTCCATATCAGCCCAAGCAGTAGAAGAGCGCCTAGAACGCTTGGGCACTGGCCGCACATCCTCACAGCCGGAGGCGGACCCAGAACCTCGGCCCTCACGAACCGGGCGAACCAACGCCCGTCGCAGTACTTCAGCAGCCTCAACCACATGGGGAACCGGGCCGCACACAACAGGATGCTCCGCAGCACCCCCAACACCCAACACAGCCGGAACACCTGGCGAGGGCGCAGGACCAGGCGCAGCAGCAGGAGTCGAGGAAGACGCAGACGCACTCGGCTGAGGGGCAACAAGCACCGGGGGCATGTCGGGTGACGCAGGAGGGGCCGCATCAGCAGCGACTGGGACCTGCTCCACTTCATCTCCGGAATCCACGCCCTGAGGGAGCGGCGGGAAATCCTCCTCCCGGAATAAGTTAACGGGCGCAGCAGGTGTCTCAGAGCACCCGGCAGCCTGATGCCCCAACTGGCCACACCGGAAACAAGTACGGGGCTGCCGGGCATAGTACACCCGAACGTAGTAGCCCAGCAGCCGGACAGAAGATGGGATATCCGACCGCAGGCGCATACCTAACGTACGGACATTCGTCTGCTTCCCAGCATACTTTCCCGAGGACAGCTTGTTCACCCGCACACTGATGACAGCACCATATCTCCCGAAGAAGCGCCGGAGAAGGTTTTCAGGGAACTCCAGGGGCGCACCGTGCACACTGACATATGTCAGGGCACCACTTCGGTCCGAGATCGTAACGGAGCCGGCGCCATCCGGCAACTGCAATGAACGCCCCTCGTTCCGCCGGAGGAAGTCCCGATACTCCTCCTCCCCCACGAACTTGACAATCACCCGGTGGGCCGTAACAAGCTCAACGCCATACACAGCTTCCACCGGGACACGAAGCATGTCACACATAACTAACTCAACGGCCGGATAACCAGCCTTACACGTGAATTCCAGTCCCACGGAATTTACCCTCAACACAGGAGGAATAGCCAGGCCCCCCATGGCAAAACGGCCACGTCAGCACGCAGCCAGGCAGGCAACAACACTGCATTACCCGGAAGTTGTTGATTGACTTCGTTGAGTCTGGTTTACTTGCTAGGCTGTCTGTGCTGACAGAGTGTATTTAACGTTGTTTACCTTGCTTTGGTTTGACTGACCTGGAGACAAATTAACGTAATTGGTTGTACTAAGTAACGTAAATGTGTTGTAACTTGTTTGATTGAAATTGATCAAATCAATTGTCATCTGTCTGTTAATGTGTTGTAACGTAATTGATTGCTTTGACTGCCGTCCTGAGAGACGAGCCTTAATGTAATTAACTGAGTGTTGCACGGAAAACTCTGTGACAGGTCTGTTGTTGTTTTTATTGTTTTTCCGTAGTCGTCACGAACTGCTACTTGCATCTGAGTGGTCGCCCACTGTTTCACTGTAATTAATACTGGAACTGTGAGCGGTCTGTACCAGAAGTGCGTTTATTCCAGCTGGTCTAGTGTTGACAGCACCACTACGGACTTTAACGTAACGCTAAATTATTCTTACCTTCTATTATTATTATTAGGTTTTATGAATAAATTGTTATTGTTGGAACTACAAGTGTCTTTCCGTTCACACCTTCTAAGATCCTTGTCACCATCTATGTTATGTATGGGTGACTTTAATGCTCGTCACACTGCTCTTGGTGATGTTCAGTGTAACAATAATGGAAGGGTCTTCTTGAAATACCTTAATGATCATAATATTACTGTGTATGATACTGATAAACAGACCCATTTATTGGGGGGTAGACTGGATTATGTGATTGGGTACAGCCTAGTAGATAGCAACGTCAACGTTAAGCTCATCCCAGAACTAGTAAGTGATCATTTTGCAATATATTGTGAATACAATGTAGCTGATATTAGGTCCAATCCTCATCCTAGGGTTAAAATTAACATTCCAGACAATCTTAAACCGCACTTTAAGGCTTATGTACATAAGTGGTACACTGGGTATACACCTGTATCAGTGGACCACTTTTACAATGATCTTGTCAGTATCATTACCAGTTATTATGATACCTGGGTTAAATCAAGGAAAAAAAGAACACTCGTTCTTCCTCATGGACAGAGGATCCTGTTATTATTGCAGAGCGAGCTGAAGTGCTTCAGCTGCTGACTGTTATAAACGAGACGAAACGGCTGACAATTTACTAGCATTCCTTAATGCCAACAGAGATTTTCCCGAGCTTAAGGGTCAAGTTAAGAACACATATTGGGAACAATTCCTACAAGGTATCAATAGAACCACAACATTATCGGAAATGTGGAACAAAATTAAAAACATTACCAAACCTTCAGCCCCAGTTCAGCGTTATCATACTCCTGCAGAATATGCTGACATGCTCTTAGCTCAATGGTCTAGTGTCTCACAAATTTCTTCCTTACCCCCCAGATATAGTAGTAGGCATCCATCAGATGCCTACTACTATATCTGGGGGGGTAAGGAAGCAGCATTTAAATACATAATACAGCCAGATACACAGCAGCATTTAAATAATACCAACATTAACTGAAACTTTAATATAGAAATAGCACGCTCCTCACCAGATTTAACAGATCAGTTTGCTATAACCCCCTTTAAATTGACATCAGCATTAGGGAAACCTAAACAAACTGCCCCTGGCGAGGATGGTATAACTTATAACATCTTGAGCTTAGTGAATGATGTCCCTAGCCACCCTCTGCTTGACCTCTATCAAATGAGTCTCTCGCAAGGTATCTTGCCAAAGAAATGGACACAAAGTCTCATAGTACCAGTTCCTGAACCTAACTCTCAAAGATTTAGACCCACTTCCCTTACATCTTGCATGTGTAAAGTCTTGGAGAGAATTGTTCTCAATCGTGTCATGCTTCAGGTCAAAGAAAAACTGGCTCCAAACCTATATGGGTTCATGCCCAAGTGTAGCACACAAACATGCTTTGCTGAATATTTTGTAAACTCCCAGGATGGGACACAGGCAGCCTTTATTGACCTAAAGTCAGCTTTCGATGTAGCGAATGGCGAAATAATATTAGAGCAACTTGCTGAATTTGGAATCAAAGGTGTTCTTCTGAGTTTGATAAAGAGTTACCTATCCAACAGGCGTACTAGTGTCCTATTTAAAGGAGTTAAAAGTACAAGAACAGGCATACCTCAAGGTGGTGTCCTAAGCCCTATGCTCTTTAATATACTTATGCACAAACTTATCCAAGACATACCTGTACAACGAGGTTAATAATACAAATCTCATCAGCAACCTGCGCAAAAAACTTGTTGAGCGTCTTAAACCTCTCAAAACTATTGTTGGCAAAGGATTTGGCATTAACATAAAATATGCTCGAAGTTTTTATATTGCCTTTATACGATCTGTTGTTGATTATTATGCCTTGCATCTTTTTAATTTTTTTCCTAAACAATTACAAGACCTAGATGTAGTACAGACTGATGCCATGCGCATCATCCTGGGTTGTCCTAGAACTGTCAGAAGTGTTAACATGAGAAAGGAACTAAAATTACCTTCCATTTACGAAAGAATAGTTCTACTTAGCACAATGTTATGAGCCAAAACTTTGAAAAATAATGGTCCCCCCAATTCTATTCAAATTAAATTGAGATCCATTTTAAACAATTCTGACTGTTCCCTCAATCTGCCGCAAACAGCTCCTTACAGTGTGTGGTTCAGTTGTTGTGCCTATAATCTTCTGAAACTGAATGTGTCTCTTAATATTGATAAAACTGTTCACTATATTCGCCCTTGGAAAGATGTATAGGTCTCTTTGCATTATACCCCCATCAGTGTAAAACAAATGTATAACACTGAAACTATGAGTTGTATAACATTAGAAGCTATTGACAATCATCTTCAAAATCTCAAACCAACTGAATCTTACGCCTTTACTGATGGCTCTGTGCAATTAGGCACTGGTAGAACAGGTTGTGCATGTGCAGTGTATAAAGGGAATGAAATGATCATGTCTAGTACGCAGAGATTGAACAACTGGGTAAGCACGACACAGACTGAGCTATTGGGTATTTATCTAGCCACTGAGTACCTTAAATTAAGCTCAATGGTGGTGGAATAATATTCTGTGACTCTAAAAGTGCTCTGCAGTCCTTAAATAACCCATCACAATGTATGTCTGAAGTAGCTTGTAATATTAAATGGAATGTAATTTTTACCAATGATAATAACTATTGTATAAAATTTGTGTGGATCCCATCCCATGTTGGAGTTGGAAAACATGATGTTGTAGATCGATTGGCTAATGAGCCTTGCAGGAAAGAAAACACTGATTATGACTTTGGACTATCTAATGCAATTATTAGAAACATTCAAATTAAAGAAATTAATTCAGATTTAGAAGAACTAAGAAATGCCCAGAGACCTGAAAGCTGCAGTATTAAAAGCTATGACAAGTTTTGTAATAACAGGTATTTGTATGGTCAGCACAGTAACCAGACCATGCAATGTGATGTAGTCATTGCGCGAATTCGCCTTGGCTATAGACACATCTGGCAGGTTAGTGAGGCTGAGCCACTACCAGAATATTCAGATTGTAAACTCTGTGATAAACCTCTAATGCATTCACTAGAACACTATATTGTTGAATGTGAAACCGTAAAAGATTTTAGACCTCCTGGCCTCTTGTACCACCAACGGTGTAACTGTTTCATTGACTCAGGTGTTCTGGACGACATCCTAACAATTTATCCCAAATTTGCTTGTCCATTTTAAAGAATGAAGAACAATTTTATTTAAATTACTTCCAAGCTGCATCACTTATGAACCCATCCCTGCCCTTGTGTGGCAGTGCACAATAGAAAGTTGTTTTCACATATTCATACATTAAAACATTGATTGTAACCATGATATATATATGTGCCAGTTTAGACCTATTGTCTTGTGTATGACCCTCTGTCCTGCGTGACAGTGAATACCAGCATTATCCTCACTTTAATTGGACTTAATTGAAATCCTCAGATTAGGCAAAATTGTAATTAATTTTGTCAATATAGATGTTAATAATGATAAAAATAACCATTTATTAACTCTGCCTTACACTTGAAAGTGACTCCTTGTGTTGCTCTGGATATTTGGATGCGAGCTAATTTCATAGCCACACACCAAAGAAATCATTTGGTATGAGACACCTATGAGCTACTCTGACAACTGCCTTCAGTAGTTACGGAAGCTCCACGACTCAGTGGATTAGGAGTGCCAAGGATCTGAACATGTGGCTCTACGCCACCTGTTCAGTCTTAAAGTAATAAGCTGTCATTACAGAACTTGGTTGCTGCTAGTGCAGTTCTTTCTGAGTGAGGTCACTTGTATTAGTGCCTTCCCCCACAGGCCGACAATCTCACACCCTATGTCCATATAGCTTTAATTTAATGGTCGCCAGAGACATGTCAATAAATTTCAGACATCAGCTGGAGGTGCAATTTTGCTTCATTTCGAGCTGTAGTTTAAAGTGACGGATGAATATTACTGATTTCAGACATATTTTACTTTGTAACGGGGTTTTCGAGGGTGGAAATATAATATATACCTGGAGATGTTTCATTGTTAATAGATATACATAATATACGTTATGTTACCTGTTATTTTTAGCTAAACGTCTCTGTTAAATTAAACTTGGCAACACCGAGTGAGAAAGCCAGCAGCTTGACTGCCTCCCACAGTTAAAAAGTCAGTTGGTCTATAGATGTAGTAGACACTGATGATGTACTGCTTGGCAACTAATCCAACAATTAAGTAGTCTTTTTACCTGTAAGTTAAATGATTGTATTAGTGACAGGTATTCAATAAGTGGGTTATAATATAAGATGAAAATATTTCCACTGTTTTCTATAAAGTAATAGAAATTTTATTTTAAATAAAAATCTGTGAAACTGCATGTGACAAATCTTATAAACTCTCTTTAGAAGTTTCTAAGGAGGAAAGTTTCTCCACATGGCAGGGAGAAATAATAGCAAGAGTAAGTTTTACCAGTAAATACTATCAACACTATACAATATCTTGAATTAGGATATTTTAATGCCAGAACGATAACCTAGTTAATCAAATAAATTCAACAACTGAATCACGACAGAGACGATTTGTATTATTTGAAATGGTAAACAGTGTTATCTTTCCACATTTGACATAATTCCATGTTGCACAATAATCACAATAATGTACATATTAATTTATCATCACACTATAAAGAATGATGTTATCAAGATAATTATTAATACGTCTGAGCACAGGTAAAAGTGTAAACATAGAAAATGTTAAGAATACAATCTATTGTATCAGTAACGAAGTGGTGAACAGCGAGCAACCTGTTTTCCTGAATAGTACACCGTATTTTAACATGTAAATTCCCTTAGGCCAAAATATGAAGTACTATAAATCGTGGCGGTTTGCACATTTTTCGTGATCTGTTTTCTGTTAATGGGTCCTCGTGTAGGTTACGTTCAGGCAATTTAGTTCATCAGTTTAGTACGTTGGGAATGTTCAGGAGAACGGGCTCGAGCCGCTAGCAGCCTTTCATCTCCATCATATGGCTGCTTATATCCCTGTTATTGGGTCGGTATATGTGGGATTGACTGAATACCTTGCCTCTCTTCCTAATATCAACTTTATATAATATATGTAACTACAATGCTCTCCACCTGACAATTTATAATCATTACCAAATACTGGCACAAACAGTCCTATTTGCCTGACGAAGTCTTGAAGTTTGAGTTTAAGACCTCACAGAAAACTTTAATTAAGTTCAACTTACTCTAACCTGCAGTCTGACGTCACACCCGTTGTCAGATGAGTATAACATTATTCATGTTATATCTGGATCCATTTATTCATGTATAATTATATAATCTTACTCAATGGCTGGCTACATAGCATAACATCAACTAAACACTGGTAGTGTTCCGTTCACACTTGTATGTCTACATAACTTCATTGTGCAATTAGCACAGACCTAAACTAATCTAAAATTCAAATCCAGTGTGCAGATGGAAATTCCCTGTTGAGTTGATAACGTTAAGCAATAAACTCACTTGTCGTTCCCCTTACAGGAATGTATAGTCTTCAACACAATAATGCGTGTAGCCTCTTCATTTTCAAACTATGAATTATTTTATTGGACTAACCACCCTGAAAAAATACCGCTGAGACTTGCGAATGCTGAGAATTATGATTTGAAAGTCTCTCTGTGGTGTAGTGGTAAGACACTCACCGGGCATTCTGCGAGAGCTTTGTCATGGGTTCGTATCCTGGATTTGCTGGGCGCAAATCCTTAACTGTAGCCTCTCTTTAACTCAACAGTAAAATGGGTACGTGATTGTAAAAAGATTCTTCGTGGGGGTCGTATTCCAGGGACCATAGGAATAAGAACTTGCCCGAAACGCTAAGCTTACTAGTGGCTGTACAAGAATGTAACAACTCTTGTATATATCTAAAAAAAAAAATGTCCATTTACATGATGCAGAATTTATCCATTAGTCCCATTTTACATTCTTACAATTGTGATTTAAAATAAATAATTTTTCCCATTCAATTCTTGATCCTTCGAAAACAGATGTACTGTATCTATTCACTTACAAAAATAATCACCCGTCTCGGAATTAACTGGCCCTATTATTAGCCTTTGTAAGGTACACCCGCTCTGACCCCTCTCCTCAAGCCCTCACTCAAACTTTTGTGGGAAGACGACCGCTTTACCTGCACTTGAAGGGAAGTATTAGGGCAGCCGCCTAACTCCGGTACAATTTTTAGCCAACGGCCTATGTCAGGTATACACAATGTTGCTGGCTATGACCTGCTGTTATCTGCCGCTCCATACAGTTATCAGTGTCCCCTACCAAATCTCCTCTTGCTCCCACTATAATTTTTCAGCCCGTTCTCAGGGTCCTGTATTCCTGAAAATACCGCTTATAGTGCTCAATCTGCTTTGTTTAACACTTCCTCTGTGGTATACTCAAGGCTCGGGCACAACCAGCGCGCCCCTTGTGGTTACTGACCCTCTTAACCACAAAGCTGCCGCCTCTCAGCCCACCTCCAAGCTTTCCCAACCTGCCTGCCTGCGTTCCAGCTTGCCGGCCTGCTATCCCGGTGGCCTGCCTACCATCATGCCTGTCCTCCGGCCTGCCTGCCATTCTGTCGGCTTACTTGCCATCCTACCAGCCTGCCTGTCATCCTGTCAGCCTTCATGCCATTCAGCCTTCATGCCTGTTCCCTACCATCCAGCTGGCCTGTCTGCCGGCCTGCCTACCGTTTTGCCAGCTAGCTCGCATTCCTGCCAGCCTGACTGCCAGCCTGCCTACCATCCTGCCGGTCTGCGTGCCATTCTGCCACTCTACCTGCCAGCCTGCCGGTTTGCCTGCCATCCCGCTGGTTTTCCTGTCATCCACCCTGCAGTTCTAATTGCCTGAAATCCTGCCTGCCAGACAATCTACTCGCCTGTCTACCGTCCAGACATCCTATCTCCCAGCCTTCCTCCCATCCTGCCTCCCAGTCTGTCTACCATCCTGCTAATCAGCCATCCCGCCAGCCTGCCTGCCATCCTATAAACCTGTCTGCCGTCCTGCACGAATATAGCCTACAGGGTGCCTGCTATTCTATCAATCAACCAGCCAGCCTGCTTTCCTGTCAACCTGTCTGCCGGCCTACTTGAGAGCCTGCCAGCACTTTTCTCTCCCTCCCTACCTTCCTGCCAGCCTTTTTTGCCTACCTCCCTTCCTGCCAGCTTGCCTTTCTGATTTCCAGCCAGGAAGACAGGAACTACCTTACTGTCAGTAATTTAGTTGCTAACTATTAACTAACTTAATATAATAAAGCAGGCAATAACTACCTTACTACCTGTGATTACAACAACTTGCGATTGTCATTGCAACTTGTGATATATCCATGGCAGTGAAAACTCCCAAATAGGGGACACCCTCCCCTTTGAGACAAATTATTAGTCAAATCTCTACACCAATTACAACCTGGCCCAGCAACTCAACACCGTTCTGACGCCTTGTGTCCCCACCATTTACACTCTGAGCTGCGTCACAGACTTCGGAGATATCATGAAGACTAACAAACCTGAGAATATAACAGTCTCACTTGATGTTGAATCCTTAGTCACCAGTGCCGCCATAGATACAACAATCATCTTAATTATATACAAAGTTTACCAACACCACTTGACACCAAAGTTGGATATCCCAGAGACCGCCCTTACAAGCCTTCTTGAGACGTGCACGAAGATGTCCCCTTTCACCACCCCTGGGGAGACATGAACACACAAATCGACCGAGTAGCAACGGGGTTTCCATTTGGTGTCCTTTTCGCTTATTTCTATATGGTCTTCCTGGAAGAGAAGATCTTCAGGACTGAGAACAAACACAAGGTCTATTGAAGGTACACTGATGATATTTTAAACTGTGTTCGGGACCTTCAGCAGCTGGATATGATTAAGTGATCGGTTACCAAGTCCTCAGTACTCCAGTGCACACATGAACTTGGTGTGGACGGTGCACTTCCTCTCCTCGACGTATATGTCAAGACCAGAGACGCCACCTTCACCGCTGACGTCTATACGACACCAACACTCCAACACTCATGGGTGTGTGTGTGGATGGCCTCAGTGAGTGCCGCTTCCCGATACAAGACCAGTGTGATGAACTCATACACACCCACCGCACAAACTGCACCCAGTGCAGAAAAAACTGAAGAGAAATGAGCAAGCCCCAGTAATCTATGGATAAACAAAGAAGTGAACACCTGCACTACGACGTAGCTATACAAATTGAACAACTCCACCCACACCTGCAGTCGTCCCCCAGAAAATAGATAAGCAGGCAGTCATGCTAACAGGAAGGCAAGATGGTAGGCAGGTTGACAGGAAGGCAGGCAGTGAGGTAAGCAATCTGGAAGGCAGGCCATCAGGAAGGAAGGCAGGCTTGCAGTATAGCCAGAAATCAGAAAGGCAAGCAGAATGACAATCAGACTGGTAGATTTGCAAGTGACAGACAGGTTGACCGGATGGCAGTAATGTTGACAGATGGCAGAAAGGTTGACAGGATGGCAGGCAAGACAGCAGGTAGGCTGACAGGACAGCAGAAAGGCTGGCAGGAAGTCAGGCAGGAAGGCTGAAAGATTGGCGGTCAGTCTGGGTCTCACCTTATAGTCAGTGAGACACGTTGGCATGATGGCAGGCAAGCTGGTAGAACGGCTGTCAGGCAGGTTGGCAGGACTGCAGGCAGACTTGCAGGAGGGTTGACAGACTTGTCTAGTTAGACAAGTAGACGTCATGCAAGCCTGAAGAATGGTAGGATAGAAGTCAGGACAGCAGACAGGCGTGTAGGCTGGCAGGACGGCAACCAGGTTAGTAGGCTGGCAGGACGGCAGACAAACTAGTAGGCTGGCAGGACGGCAGACAGACTAGTAGGTTAGAAGGACGCCAGACAGGCTAGTAGGCTGGCAGGACGCCAGACAAGTAGGCTGGCAGGACGCCAGACTAGTAGGTTGGCAGGACGCCAGACTAGTAGGCTGGCAGGACGCCAGACCGACTAGTAGGCTGGCAGGACGCCAGACAGGCTAGTAGGCTGGCAGGACGCCAGAGAGGCTAGTAGGCTGGCAGGAAACCAGACAGACTAGTAGGCTGGCAGGACGCCAGACAGGCTAATAGGCTGGCAGGACGCCAGACAGACTAGTAGGCTGGCAGGAAACCAGACTGACTAGTAGGCTGGCAGGACGCCAGACAGGCTAGTAGGCTGGCAGGACGCCAGACTGGCTAGTAGGCTGGCAGGACGCCAGACAGGCTAGTAGGCTGCCAGGACGCAAGACTAGTAGGCCTGCAGGACTCCAGATAGAGTAGTAGGCTGAAAGGACGCCAGACCGAATAGTAGGCTGGCAGGATGCCTGACCGACTATTAGGCTAGCAGGACGCCAGACCGACTAGTAGGCTGGCAGGATGCCAGACAGACTAGTAGGCTGGCAGGACGAAAGACAGGCTTGTAGGCTGGCAAGTCGGCAGACAGGCTAGTAGGCTGGCAGGACACCAGCCAGACTAGTAGGCTGGCAGGACGCCAGACCGACTAGTAGATTGGAAGGACGCCAGACAGGCTAGTTGGCTGGCAGGGCGGAAGACAGACTAGTAGGCTGGCAGGACGCCAGACAGACTATTAGGCTGGCAGGACGCCAGACTAGCTAGTAGGCTGGCAGGACGCAGGACCGACTTGTAGGCTGGCAGGACGCAAGACAGGCTAGTAGGCTGGCAGGACGCCAGACCGACTAGTAGGCTGGCAGGACGCCAGACAGGCTAGTAGGCAGGCAGGACGCCAGACAGGCTAGTAGGCTGGCAGGACCCCAGACAGACAAGTAGGCTGGCATGACGCTAGACTGACAAATAGGCTGGCAGGACGCCAGACTAGTAGGCTGGCAGGACGGCAGACAGACTAGTAGGCTGGAAGGACGCCAGACAGGCTAGTAGGCTGGCAGGACGCCAGGCTAGTAGGCTGGCAGGACGCCAGACAGACTAGTAGGCTGGAAGGACGCCAGACAGGCTAGTAGGCTGGCAGGACGCCAGACAGACTAGTAGGCAGGCAGGACGCCAGACAGGCTACTAGGCTGGCAGGACGCCAGGCTAGTAGGCTGGCAGGACGCCAGACAGGCTAGTAGGCTGGCAGGGCACCAGCCAGACTAGTAGGCTGGCAGGACGCCAGACAGGCTAGTAGGCTGGCAGGACACCAGCCAGACTAGTAGGCTGGCAGGACGCCAGACCGACTAGTAGATTGGAAGGACGCCAGACAGGCTAGTTGGCTGGCAGGACGGCAGACAGACTAGTAGGCTGGCAGGACGCCAGACAGACTAGTAGGCTGGCAGGACGCAAGACTAGTAGGCTGGCAGGACGACAGACAGACTAGTAGGCTGGCAGGACGCCCGACTGGCTAGTAGGCTGGCAGGACGCCAGTCAGACTAGTAGGCTGGTAGGACGCCAGACCGAAGAGTAGGTTGGCAGGACGCCAGACAGGTTAATAGGCTGGCAGGACGCCAGACTAGTAGGGTTACTGGGCGCCAGACAGACTAGTAGGGTTACTGGGCGCCAGACAGACTAGTAGGCTGTAAGGACTCCAAACCGACTAGTAGGCTGGCATGACGCCAGACAGACTAGTAGGCTGGTTGGACGCCAGACAGACTAGTAGACTGGCAGGACGACAGACAGACTAGTAGGCTGGTAGGACGCCAGACTGAAGAGTAGGTTGGCAGGACGCCAGACAGGTAAATAGGCTGGCAGAACGCCAGACTAGTAGGGTTACTGGGCGCCAGACAGACTAGTAGGCTGGCAGGACGCCAGACAGACTAGTAGGCTGGCAGGACGCCAGATAGACTAGTAGGCTGGCATGACGCCAGACAGACTAGTAGGCTGGCAGGACGCCAGATAGACTAGTAGGCTGACATGACGCCAGACAGACAATTAGGCTCGCAAGTGGCCAGACAGACTAGTAGGGTGGCAGGACGCCAGACAGGCTAGTAGGCTGGCAGGACGCCTGACCGACTAGTAGGCTGGCAGGACGCCAGACAGGCTAGTAGGCTGGCAGGACGCCAGACAGGCTAGTAGGCTGGCAGGACGGCAGACAGGCTAGTATGCTTGCAGGACGGCAGACAGGCTATTAGGCTTGCATACTGAATGTCAGCCAGGATGGTAAGACGGAAATTAGGCTATCAGGATATCTTGCAGGATGGCAGGAAGCTGGCAGATCAACAGGCAGGTTGGGAGTACGGTAAACAGGCTTGCAGAATGGCAGGCAAAACGGTAGGTAGGCTGGCAGAACGACAGACAGGCTGGCAGGCAGGCTGGAAATTGTGGGGTAATTGGGATGTTTTCTACTTATACCACATTTATGGTTATATAATAAGCTATAAACATTTTCCTTACTTGATATAAATTATACCACATATGGTGGCTAATAGACTACATTGATTAGTACTACTCTATCTTATAATTATATTGGTGTACAACTAAAGGTGTGTGACTCAGCTGTGTGGTTGATATGGCCTGATAGGCAGTTCAAATCAAATTAGAGTGTGGCACATGTAGTCTAGTTGTGCGATGTAACAGCGGCTGACACTCATATTGTGTCTGTGGAGCAGCTGCTACAATCATATACACAATTTGTTTTACCAGATACAATACTTCTTGTGGTTGATGTAGACGTCACTGTGGCTGGATCACTATTGGGCGGTCTCATTTCAGACCTCTGCGTTGCCGCAAATGTGAACCTCTGGGAAACACTCCAATTGTTTTGATTCTCTGTGTATGAGATCATGACGACGCCTATCCGAGGTGGTGTTCCAAAAATAAGTTTGGCTTCAATCTCTGTCTCAAGGATTAGGGCGTCAAGCTATATTTTTCTGGTGTATTTATTTATATTCAGTCCTAGTGATTACTATTTTATAAAGTTTAAACACTAGACTGTGTTTAAAAGAGAATTGTAGATTAATATATATATGTTGTTGTGATGATGACACGAAAACTCCCATTTTCCTTAACTTTGGTAATGGCTAACTATGTTAACATGTTGTGTGGAGGATTTTCGACAAAAGACATGCCCAAAGGCAGCCTGGGTTGGATTGCAGGTAGACCGACAGGATAGGCACAAGGCCAATAAGGAGTCAGCAAGCAGTAGAGTCGCTTAACCAGTCTGTATGTGGGTTTGGGTATCTGGCTGGTGATTGGCCGAAGTGGGTTTCCAGGCTTGTGGGTCTTGATATTCCCATACGCATAACCAGGTTTGTATTCCCCTACAGATCTCAGTATATTTGCATGACAACAACGTCTCTTATGCATGTATAAGTTGCAAGTATGCCTGGTCCCCAGGTATACATCCAACTGAAAAAAACAATGAGGTGATTTGATAAAATACTATGGCCAAGATTACCATCAGAGTGCCGGCAGGCTGATGGGCAAATAACCTCAGCTACCATCAGCTTTATAAGTCCGGTTGTGATGGTCGAGTGGATAAGGTGCCCTGTACACCAGTTGCATAGTGCCCCTGGCAGTATGTGCTCGAGTCACTTCTGGGGTGTGAGTTTTCAGTTCCTTGTATGCCTGGGGGATCATTCAGGCTTGTTTGCATTTGTGCTCCTCACGTGTGCCCCAAAGAATGAGGTGATTTGATAAAATACTATGCCCAAGATTACCATCAGAGTGCCTGCGGGCTGATGAGGAAATAGCCTCGGCTACCATCAGCTTTATATGTCCGGTCATGATGGTCGAGTGGATAAGGTGCCCTGTACACCAGTTGCATAGTGCTCCTGGCAGTATGGGTTGGAGTCACTTCTGGGGTGTGAGTTTTCAGTTTACTTTTGTATTTTTCATGGATTTTCAATTTGTTTTTTAACTGTTTCTTCTTATATTTCAGTGATGGGAACATCAGATCATATGATGTTCCCAATTTCCTAATGGGAACATCAGATCATTTGGGAATGCATCAGACGAGGGAGTGGGGAATGGTGGGGAGGACAAGGGGATGCTGAAGTGGGAAATGGTGGGCAGGACAAAGGGACTGGGGAGGGGGAAATGGTGGGGAGGATGAAGGAATGAGGGAGTGGGGAATGGTTTAGAAGCAAGGGGGATGGAGGAGTGAGGAATGGTTGGGAGGACGAGGGGACGGGGGAAGGTTACTGTGGCTCAGCAACACACATGCGTTGCTTAGCCACAGCAACAAGTGGATGGGTATATCTTATCTATATAAATAAGAATGTAAATGTTCGTTTGTTCAAAATTGCTAATCTCCGAAAGTTCTTTACTGATTACTTTGAAATTTTCACACAACGTTCCATTTGCATCTGAGCGGGTTTATATATACATACTATATAGATGTCACGTCTGTGACAGGAAAAAAAACATGCTTATTTTGAAAACTGTGTTTTTCATGTGACGGGAAATCTTTGAAACCTCTTCACCGATTGCTTTGAAATTTTTACACAATGTTTTATTCCATTATTCGTGTGTTTTTATATACCTTCTATATACATGCCTCACCTTTGACAGGAAAAACATAAAAAAACAGCGTCATCTGTTGGACATAAGTGCAACACATGCTGTAATCTCCGAAATTTCTTCACCAATTGCTTTGAAATTTTGACACCACATTCCTTTCGAATATGCGCACGTTTTTGTATACTTACTATATAGACGCCTTACCTGAGAGAGGTAAAAACATGATTTTTTGGAAAAACAGCTTCATCTGTAGCACGTAATAGCAACACACTCTATACTAAATATGTTACCATTCCATTTCAATGTTCTTGATTGCAATGACAAATTGAATTTTCATAGATTTTAATTTATTTTCATCTTGATATTATTATTTTGTGTGACATTGCAGTGGAATTATGCTGTATTGTTTACCATGCAATTCATTTTTTAAGTATAAGTATAGATACCTCACCTGTAACAGGAAAAAACATGTTTTTTTTTTAAACAGCGCCATCTGTTGCAAGCTATAATAAATATGTTATGATTCCATTTCAATGTTTCCGATCTCATTAATAAATTGAATTTTCATAGATTTTGATTTATTTTCATTTTTATTTAATTATTTTGTGTGACATGGCATTGGAATTGTGCTGTGTTTTTACCATTCAACTCATTTTGTGAGAATAGTTTATTTTTGTACTTTTCATTGTTTTTCATTTCGTTTTTTAACTGTTTTTCTTAAATTTCAGTGTTGGGAACATCAGACCATTTGATGTTCCCAATTTTCTGATGGGAACATCAGATCATTTGAGAATGTATCAGACGAGGGAGTGGGGACTGGAGGGGAGAACGAGGGAACAGGAGTGGGGGATAGTGGGGACGAGGGGACAGGGGAAGGGAGAATGGTGGGGAGGAAAATTGGACAGGGGAGTAGGGGATGATGGGGAGGACGTGGGGATAGGGGACCGGGGAATGATGGGGAGGCGGGGACGGGGGAGTGGGAGATGATGGGGCGGACGATGGGACGGTGGGGTGGGGAATGGTTAAGAGGACGAGGGGATGGTGGGGAAGATAAAGGGAGGAGGGAGGGGGAATGATGATGGGGAGGTCGAGGGTATCGGGGAGTGGGGAATGGTTGGGAGGACAAGGGGATGGGGGAGTGAGGAATGGTTGGGAGGACGAGGGGAACAGGGGGAGGGGGGATTGTTAGTTATGATCATATAATTAGTATGAAATTATGAAAACAAAATAAGAACTCAATTAGTATATGACTAATATAAATGAAATTGCAATTAAATTTAAATATAACAAGGTAAGGTTATACATATGAGTAAGATTTTACTAAGATACTGAGATAGATGCTTACATAAGTACGTGGGGGATTTTTCTGATTAGGAACTTTTATTGATGAGAGAACATTATTTAACCAGTAGAAAAGAAAAAAGTAAACTACGGGCTCACCATAGCCCATGCTGCTTGGAACTTTTTGTTCCAAGTAGTGAATCTTTAACAACAACAACCATTAGACGAAAGATATCTCCCGTCATGCAGGGTGCAGTCGCACCTCTACAGATCTCCAGTATCAGCTCTTAATACTGGTAATGGCTCAAAAGGGCCTACCACTTAAGGGCTATTCATGTCTGTGCCACCTTTTGGGTGGCTTAATCTTCATCAATCAATCAACTAGTAGAGTTACAGGCTATTCATGCCCGTTCCACCTCTTGGGTGGCTTAATCTTTATCAGTCAACCAGTAGAGTAAAAGACAGTACCTTGGACAGGGTTTGGCTAGGTTAGGTTAGGCCCAGTCATTCATGAGTTATTTTTAGTAATGGCATTGGATGGATTCGAACTTTCAGATATACCACATTCATTAAAGAAGGCCAATAGTTGTTGGTCACACTTTATTTCATATCTTTTTCCTGTTCTTTCCTTCTTTACGATGATCGTTCCATTCCTAGTGTAGCACTGCTTGATAACACCTGGATTTTGTTTGCGAATTTGACGCAGTCTGAAGAGGAGGGATCCACGCTGCTTGGTAAGGCACTCGTTTATATAAAGGTTCGTTTTTGCTAAGCAGCTGTTTGCATGAGGTAAAACTTAGCAGCGGAATTTGCAAGTTTGATGAGCATTCTCCTAGTGCTACGGGAACTGTTTTTATCTATCCTGACAGCTGATTTGATATCAACGTTGACTTTTATCTTTGAATTAATTAGAGCGTGGGCTACATTACAGCAGTTCTCACCATGCTGTTCATCGGGTAGATCAGCAGTTCTCACCATGCTGTTCATCGGGTAGATCAGCAGTTCTCACCATGCTGTTCATCGGGTAGATCAGCAGTTCTCACCATGCTGTTCATCGGGTGGATCAGCAGTTCTCACCATGCTGTTCATCGGGTAGATCAGCAGTTCTCACCATGCTGTTCATCGGCTAGATCAGCAGTTCTAACCATGCGGTTCATCGGGTAGATCAGCAGTTCTCACCATGCTGTTCATTGGGTAGATCAGCAGTTCTCACCATGCTGTTCATCGGGTAGATCAGCAGTTCTCACCATGCTGTTCATCGGGTATAATCAGCAGTTCTCACCATGCTGTTCATCGGGTAGATCAGCAGTTCTCACCATGCTGTTCATCGGGTATAATCAGCAGTTCTCACCATGCTGTTCATCGGGTATAATCAGCAGTTCTCACCATGCTGTTCATCGGGTAGATCAGCAGTTTTCACCATGCTGTTCATCGGGTAGATCAGCAGTTCTCACCATGCTGTTCATTGGGTAGATCAGCAGTTCTCACCATGCTGTTCATCGGGTAGATCAGCAGAGCTAATTATTAGGGAGTTGTGAAGTTGTTCCTGCCCCAGGTCATCGTTGGAAGCTGCCTAGTGCATCTGAAGAAGATTTATTTGTTTCCAGCTTATGAAGGATGTCGCTTTGTCCTGGTTGGGTTTCCTCGGCCTTAATCTTGTGTATTGGATCCATTGTGTTATCTGTTACAGCTTGTGAGCTGAGAATTGCTTGATTATTGTTCGTCGAAGATTCGAGGAGGCGGTCTATAGTTTGTTGTTGTTGGGAGACTGTGGCCTGGAGAGCCGCAATTGCTTCAGATTGCAGGAGCATTAGGTTGTGTAGTTTCTGGAGCCATGGATTGCTCCGCAATGGTTTTAAGTTTATACAGGGAGGCATATATAGAGTGACTTCTACAGCCTGAGTTTTGAGTTGAGTCGTAGGCGGCAGCTGACAGAGAGGGAGGGAAGCGGGTGCTGTGTTTACCAACATCGGCGACAATTCCAGTGGTGCCAGTGTTTCACTTAGGACTCTTGATGTTATGAATAATGAGCGAGAGGCAGTCCTACCTTGCTTGTTGCTATGTATGGGCATATTTACGGTGGTAGATTCTTGATAACGGTTACAGAGGTAGATATTTGGAGATTGGCAGTGGGGTTAGTATTATAGTGCTGTGTGTTGGTGGTGTTGTCGTGTTGTTCCTCCTTTATGGACAACCCAACCCACAACTCGGTAGAGTGCTTATATCTCACTAGGCGCTTCTGGCTCTTGGAGAGGGGCTCAACGTCACACGTTTAGGGGATGCGGCTCCAACACTTAGCCTCGTTGTCACGTGCACACACCCACTCGAGCCGCTGTGACTCCCCACTCTCTCCTTACGTGATATGATCTCCTCAATCCCCTTTGACTTACTAATTTTCCATCCTACCCTGTCCACAGCGATGGTTCAGGGTTCTTTCTCTCTCTCTCTTCCTTTACTATTTCCTGGGAAGCCTTACTAGGACAAGGGCAAACACCAGCAAATTGGAATACTCTATACTATTGGAAATAAATTGGAATACTATACTCTATACTATTACAATCAGGTTGCACTCCAACACCATCAGAACTCTATCATCAGCTTATCAAGTGGTATCCTATCTCCTGGTTCACCACCTGATACTATCAACCTCCTCAAGTAGATCAAGTCTACATACTCTGTTGCACTATCAACAAGATAATATATATATATATCTATAAACTTGTACAAGGAAAATCAGCATGTGAATGCAATAACGTATATCAGTATAAATGTTCCTTGATACACAGCAATGATCAATCGATCACCCTATCAGTCCTAGAACACATACATCTGTAGGTAATCCAGCCTACGACTGTAACTCTAAACTTCAGTATAAAACACTCCGTGACATAGGAATGCAAATAATCACTCACCTCTCACTGCGTCTTGCACGCTAATGACAACGAAACACTATCAACTCCCTACAAGTAATCCACCAGAACTTCCCTTCCACATCTGGAAGTTCACTACCCTGATATCTTCAGGTTCTTCCGGGCTTAACTACCAGGATTCTCTGCAGCTCCTCCAGGCTGCTACCATGAAGTTTCCTTGCGCAACTACGGTGTTTCACCCTTCTGCTAGGATCCTCCACAGCTCTCTTGGCTGCTACACCATGAAGTTTCCTCGAGCAACTATGGTGCTTCACCACCTCTACAGAAGCACGTGAAACTCCTCTTCACTGCTTCTCCTCACAGCTCGAGGTCCTCTCCTCCACTACCTTGGAGTCTCATCAACTACTCCCTCTGTGCTGGCTTCGAAGTTCTCAGCAACTTCTTCCCCAAAGACAAACCTGCAACCCATCGACACTCCAATAAAAATGTTTCCCCTTTAACACATAAACAAAAATAATCACACAATATGTTTGCCTTGAACCTCTATCTGTTCTCTACATACTTTGAGAGTGGACTTCCCCGTTGGGCGGGTCCATGCTCCACCTAGCCCGGCGGGCCTCCACTCTCCTCCGCCGCCCCTTAGTCAGTTGGCTTCAAGCGGTCGAAGGGAGAGGACGCGCTGCTCGTCCCTCCAGCTGTCTCTCTCGTCTCTGTCCTCTTATTTAGGCTTCCTGCCTTACCAAAACATCTCTAACTCATCAATAAACATTGCTACTGTCGCTGGGCACACGACCAACTACAAGCAATCACTATGAACTGGCTTAAATCGTGCTTACCACAGATTGTCTCGTCGAGGGCGTTCCTCTCTCTAACGGAGCCTGGTCAGGGCGCTTCCACAGCCCACGAAAATGTCTCTGGGCGGCTTAATACTCTCCTCGTCGTCCAGGACTTGAGACCACAACGTTCCCAGCTCGATTCTACAGCTGGCACGTCTGTATACTTCTCTTCTCTTGGAGATATATCACTAGGGGTTCCTTTCTGATGGGAGCTCAAACGGAGCGCAGCTTTCCCCTGCGATGTCTGGCGCTCAAGTGAGGTCAAAGCCCTCTAGAAGCTAGCATCACGCCTCCAGCAAAGTATCTACATCTCCTAACCAGTCATTTATCTATTTTCTTATTCACTGCCCATAATCTTAAACTGTTATTTAAATCCAACCAACTATTTTACATATGTCTTATCACCTCCATATTTCCTAGACCTTCCGGTTAGGTCAGGCTTGCTGAATAACTCTCAAGGGGGGAGACTCGTTTCTCCTGCAGGCTGAGATCATAACAGTTAGGCGTATTGTTACGTTTGGCAGAAGGGTCGTCGATAGGCAGGGATAATGCAAATTGGTTAATTATGGTTGATTACTGTCAATCGACTTGATAATGGTCGATTGAACATAATCGACTTGATAATGGTAGATTGATCATAATCGACTTGATAATGGTCCAAGACGGACGAAACGTAGTCGTCTCTTCACTTTCTAGTGTGTGTGTGGTTTGGTCAACATTCCACACATAGACCTTCTTTGACTGAATTTAATTTAGATGTGTCTATAATATTTAGATCATGAATCCATCCAAATTTTCTACATCCATTATCCCGAGTAAGTTTAGTCGTGGGTTGATCACAATGCTTTCCACTAAATAGTCCACGAGTTGAACACTCACACTAAACTGGTAATCTTGCCATATTAATTTACCTAATGTGGTTGGACATACAGGAACTGTAGGTATTATTGTGGGAGTAGTACGATATATTTTAAACCAATATCCGTCCTGCCAGGAGGCACTGGCTGGTACTATTTCATTACTTTCATTGGAGTATAATTGAGAAGGTAAATATATATACAACAGTGATTTAGTTTCATACCTTCCCACACTTTACAGGCTTTATGATGATTGTCATATTGATGGAGTCCAAATGGTGATAAAATTAATACGGGATTATTATCTAACTCGTCATCGCTTTCAGCCTGGTCAGTGTACCATTCAAATGACGATATATTTTTTGTCATGTTATACCATAGTGAAATAACTTTCTTTTTCTTCGTAATGTCTCGCCTTCAATAATTACAGAGCATATTAATAAGTAATTAGCAAAAGAAAATAAATTATGGCTATAATTTTTTCGTGGTTATTCATAAGGTGGGTTCAGAAATATATAGCGAACGTCTCAATCTCTAAAATAAAATGTTATACAGATTTATTTAAGTGAATAAATATATACATATACTATACTTTCTTTAAAAAAGTAAAAAACAAATAATATATGAGTTAATTATATATACACATGATATATCAATTTATCTCACACTAGTGTGTCCTCACTTGAAGGAACTGTATGGGACGAGGCCAATCAGTTTCACAGCGGAATTCGTGACCTCAGGCCAGACCTCAGGTCAGACCTCAGGCCAGACCTCAGGTCAGACCTCAGGCCAGACCTCAGGTCAGACCTCAGGTCAGACCTCAGGTCAGACCTCAGGCCAGACCTCAGGTCAGACCTCAGGCCAGACCTCAGGTCAGACCTCAGGCAAGACCTCAGGCCTCAGGCCAGACCTCAGGTCAGACCTCACGCCAGACCTCAGGTCAGACCTCAGGTCAGACCTCAGGCCAGGCCTCAGGTCAGACCTCAGGCCAGATCTCAGGCCAGATCTCAGTTCAGACCTCAGGCCAGGTCTCAGGACAGACCTCAGATCAGACACAGGCCAGGTCTCAAGCCAGACCTCAGATCAGACACAGGCCAGGTCTCAAGCCAGACCTCAGGCCAGACTCGGACAATGTTGACTGTGTAGAGGCTAGCTGCCTCCTTAACACCCCCCTAATACATCCCCTCACCACGGACCCCTCCATTTATTATGAATTCTTCATTTTGACCAAGGAATATGACAGAGCGATGTGTTACAAGCCACTGAAATTGTAAAATTTTCTTTTCTTATTTTGGGAAAAGCATCAAGTGTGTTTAGTATCGAGGCAGGCAGGTGATGCAGCAGTCTGCAGAGGTCAGATCTGGTGGATGGGTCTCCACTTACCCTCCTTCCCTGACGCCTTTCCACCACCCCCTTCCCCCAATACATCCCCTAACCACTGACACCACCATTTACTATGAATTCTTCATTTTGACTATGGAATATGATAGAGCGATGTGTTACAAACAACTGAAATGGTACAATTTTCTCGCTAATTTGATGAGAAGCAGACAGTGAGGCATCAATTAGCTGATAACCAGAGCTCCCTACTGACACCACCTGCCTCCCCTGACAACACCTCCCACCAATGACACCACCTGCCTCCCTTGACAACAAGAACTATTAATTGAATAGCACTCATTTACCAGATAGTTCCTGGAAGCTACTTGAACTGGATAGCTGTTACGAGATGGAAAGGATTATTGTAAATATTGAAGAGAATAACTATTTATGAGAATATTGAGGATGATATTGGTGGTGGTGGTAGCGATGGTAGAGGGGTCAGGAATAGTGGAAAAGGGAATATACACCATCTGATTGAAGGGAAGTCACCAGTTCTAAGCTAACACAAAGAGGTTGACCTTGGGTCAAGCTAACGTCTCCTCACAGAGCCAATGGAATAATACGTCATCGTCGATGGTCCCTTCCCTGGACAATCCGTCTGCCTGCCAGAACCTCCTGCAGGTGAACGACCAGGAGAACCAAACCCCAAGCAGATATGGGCTGATGCTACTCAGCGATACTTAGACAAGCTTTTCTTGACTATGTCGACTTTGAAGGGAGGAAAAATAATAGAATCAGAAGCCAATATAAAAATAGAAATAAGGAAAAGAGTTAATCAGAAGCAAATTCCTTCAATATTATTATTCACAACATACCAGAATAAAAATCAACTGTTCGTCTCCAAAAAGGTATAAACTATTTTGTGTTAAATATTTTATATATTTTTTTAATTAATTTTTACAACATCCAATTTTTTCGGTAATATATACCATGTATTTTTCAAGAACTTTTTGAGGGTTACGAAGATATGGAATAAAATCAAAGAATTGAGCAGCATTTTCCAGGTTAACCAGTTTTTCAAATTTGGAAGAAGTGGCAACATCACTGAAACCTAATATTTGATGAGCTCGGTATGGTGACTGACTTATTAATTGACGCATTTGTGATACTGCCAGATATACATGACCAACATATATACGATTGAGTTGTAAATCTTCAGACATAATCCACATCGAATAATCCAAATTAGGGGAACTATATTACCCAAAGCAAACGATGCCTGATTAATATCACCCAATTTGTGTTGAAATTCTTGATAATATCCAATAACACTTGTGTCGCCCATAAGATAGTGTCCCAATATATATATATATATATATATATATATATATATATATATATATATATATATATATATATATATATATATATATATATATATATATATATATATATATATATATATATATATATATATATATATATATATATATATATATATATATATATATATATATATATATATATATATATATATATATATATATATATATATATATATATATATATAAATATATATATATATATATATATATATATATATATATATATATATATATATATATATATATATATATATATATATATATATATATATATATATATATATATATTATTAAATATGACCGAAAAAGTAAGATTAATAATTCTAACACGAATTTTCTCTATCTTTCTTACGTTTCTTTTCACTGTTGATGGTAATTCAAAGATCAATTCTCCAAAATTCATTTTTATTTCTAGTCTGACGCGACACTTGAGCGTGTTTCGTAAAACTTATTACATTTTCAAAGACTTTAGTTTACAAACACACAACTGAAACTGAATAGAGCTTACACATCTTCGAGGTTTATATCTACATTTGGGTGAGGTGGATGAGGTGAAAAACGAACTTTCAACAATGGGTATTCAATGGGTATTAAATTCCAACACAAGACAGAACACGAAACAATGGGTATTGAATGGGTATTAAATTCAAACACAAGACAGAACACGAAACAATGGGTATTGAATGGAAGTAATTGTAGAAAGCCTATTGGTCCATATTTCTTGATGCTTCTATATTGGAACGGAGTCTTAAAGTGGGTAGAATATAGTTGTGCATTAATTGGCTGTTGATTGCTGGTGTTGACTTCTTGATGTGTAGTGCCTCGCAGACATCAAGACGCCTGCTATCGCTGTATCTATCGATGATTTCTGTGTTGTTTGCTAAAATTTGTCTGGCGATGGTCTGGTTGTGGGAAGAGATTATATGTTCCTTAATGGAGCCCTGTTGCTGATGCATCGTTAAACGCCTGGAAAGAGATGTTGTTGTCTTGCCTATATACTGGGTTTTTTGGAGCTTACAGTCCCCAAGTGGGCATTTGAAGGCATAGACGACGTTGGTCTCTTTTAAAGCGTTCTGCTTTGTGTCTGGAGAGTTTCTCATGAGTAGGCTGGCCGTTTTTCTGGTTTTATAGTAAATCGTCAGTTGTATCTTCTGATTTTTGTCTGTAGGGATAACGTTTCTACTGACAATATCTTTCAGGACCCTTTCCTCCGTTTTATGGGCTGTGGAAAAGAAGTTCCTGTAAAATAGTCTAATAGGGGGTATAGGTGTTGTGTTAGTTGTGTCTTCAGAGGTTGCATGGCGTTTCACTTTCCTTCTTATGATGTCTTCCACGAAACCATTGGAGAAGCCGTTGTTGACTAGGACCTGCCTTACCCTACAGAGTTCTTCGTCGACTTGCTTCCATTCTGAGCTGTGGCTGAGGGCACGGTCGACATAAGCGTTAACAACACTCCTCTTGTACCTGTCCGGGCAGTCACTGTTGGCATTCAGGCACATTCCTATGTTTGTTTCCTTAGTGTAGACTGCAGTGTGGAAAACTCCGCTCCTTTCCATGACTATTACATCTAGAAAGGGCAGCTTCCCATCCTTCTCCATCTCGTAAGTGAAACGCAACACAGAATTCTGCTCAAATGCCTCCTTCAGCTCGTGCAGATGTCTGACATCAGGTACCTGTGTAAAAATGTCGTCAACATACCTGCAGTATATGGCCGGTTTCAAGTTCATGTCGACTGAGACTTTTTGCTCGATGGTACCCATGTAGAAGTTTGCAAACAGGACACAAAGGGGAGAACCCATGACGACCCCATCTACTTGCTTATACATGTGTCCATCCGGGCTCAAGAAGGGTGCCTCTTTAGTACAAGCTTGGAGTAGTTTCCTTAGACTGTTTTCTGGTATGTCAAGAGGAATACAGGCCGGATCACGGTACACTCTGTCGGCTATCATCCCGATTATTTCATCCATGGATGAAACAATCGGGATGATAGCCGAGAGAGTGTACCGTGATCCGGCCTGTACTCCACTTGACATACCAGAAAACAGTCTAAGGAAACTACTCCAAGCTTGTACTAAAGAGGCACCCTTCTTGAGCCCGGATGGACACATGTATATGCAAGTAGATGGGGTCGCCATGGGTTCTCCCCTAGGTGTCCTGTTTGCAAACTTCTACATAGGTACCATCGAGCAAAAAGTCTTAGTCGACATGAACTTGAAACCGGCCATATACTGCAGGTATGTTGACGACATTTTTACACAGGTACCTGATGTCAGACATCTGCAGGAGCTGAAGGAGGCATTTGAGCAGAATTCTGTGTTGCTTTTCACCTACGAGATGGAGAAGGATGGGAAGCTGCCCTTTCTAGATGTAATAGTCGCGGAAAGGAGCGGAGTTTTCCACACTGCAGTCTACACTAAGGAAACAAACATTGGAATGTGCCTGAATGCCAACAGTGACTGCCCGGACAGGTACAAGAGGAGTGTTGTTAACGCTTATGTCGACCGTGCCCTCAGCCACAGCTCAGAATGGAAGCAAGTCGACGAAGAACTCTGTAGGGTAAGGCAGGTCCTAGTCAACAACGGCTTCTCCAATGGTTTCGTGGAAGACATCATAAGAAGGAAAGTGAAACGCCATGCAACCTCTGAAGACACAACTAACACAACACCTATACCCCCTATTAGACTATTTTACAGGAACTTCTTTTCCACAGCCCATAAAACGGAGGAAAGGGTCCTGAAAGATATTGTCAGTAGAAACATTATCCCTACAGACAAAAATCAGAAGATACAACTGGCGATTTACTATAAAACCAGAAAAACGGCCAGCCTACTCATGAGAAACTCTTCAGACACAAAGCAGAACGCTTTAAAAGAGACCAATGTCGTCTATGCCTTCAAATGCCCACTTGGGGACTGTAAACCTCAAAGAATTCTGTATATAGGCAAAACAACAACATCTTTTTCCAGGCGATTAACGATGCATAAGCAACAGGGCTCCATTAAGGAACATATAATCTCTTCTCACAACCAGAACATCACCAGAGAAGTCTTAAGAAAAAACACGGAAATCATCGATAGATACAGCGATAGCAGGCTGGTTGATATCTGAGAGGCACTACACATTAAGAAGTCGACACCAGCAATCAACAGCCAATTAATGCACAACTATATTCTACCCACTTCAAGACTCCGCACCAATATAGAAGCATCAAGAAATATGGGCCAATAGGCCCTTTGCAGTTACTTACATTCTTCCCTTTAACTTACGACATATACATATATATATATATATATATATATTTTGGTAGCAGTCTTTCCTGTAGACGTATATTATTAAATATGACCGAAAAAGTAAGATTAATAATTCTAACACGAATTTTCTCAATCTTTCGTACGTTATCCCTACAGACAAAAAGCAGAGGATACAACTGACGATTTACTATAAAACCAGAAAAACGGCCAGCCTACTCATGAGAAACTCTCCAGACACAAAGCAGAACGCTTTAAAAGAGACCAACGTCGTCTATGCCTTCAAATGCCCACTTGGGGACTGTAAGCTCCAAAAAACCCAGTATATAGGCAAGACAACAACATCTCTTTCTAGGCGTTTAACGATGCATAAACAACAGGGCTCCATTAAGGAACATATAATCTCTTCCCACAACCAAACCATCGCCAGTGAAATCCTAGTAAACAACACACAAATCATCGATAGATACAGCGATAGCAGGCGGCTTGACATTTGCGAGGCATTACACATTAAGAAGCCAACACCAGCAATCAACAGCCAATTAATGCACAACTATATTCTACCCACCTCAAGACTCCGCTCCAATATAGAAGCATCAAGAAATATGGACCAATAGGCTTTCTACAATCACTTCCATTTCAATACCCATTGTTTCGTGTTCTGTCTTGTGTTGATGAAATTATAACCCTATTAATGCCACCTCACCCCATCCACCTCACTCAAATGTAGATATAAACAAAATCGGAGATGTGTAAGTTCTATTCAGTTGTGTATTTGTAAACTAAAGTCTTTGAAAATGTAATAAGTTTTACGAAACGCGCTCGTGTCGCGTCAGACAAGAAATAAAAATGAATTTTGGAGAATTGATTTTTGAATTACCTCCAACAGTGAAAATAAATGTACGAAAGATTGAGAAAATTCGTGTTAGAATTATTAATCTTACTTTTTAGGTCATATTTAATAATATATATATATATATATATATATATATATATATATATATATATATATATATATATATATATATATATATATATATATATGTATATGTATATATATATATATATATATATATATATATATATATATATATATATATATATATATATATATATATATATATATATACATATACATATACATATACATGTACATACATATATATATATATATATATATATATATATATATATATATATATATATATATATATATATATATATATATATATATATATATATATATATATATATATATATATATATATATGTCGTACCTAGTAGCCAGAACTCACTTCTCAGCCTACTATGCGAGGCCCGATTTGCCTAATAAGCCAAGTTTTACTGAATTAATATATTTTCTCTAATTTTTTTTCTTATGAAATGATAAAGCTACCCATTTCATTATGTATGAGGTCAATTTTTTTTTATTGGAGTTAAAATTAACGTAGATATATGACCGAACCTAACCAACCCTACCTAACCTAACCTAACCTATCTTTATAGGTTAGGTTAGGTTAGGTAGCCGAAAACGTTAGGTTAGGTTAGGTTAGGTAGGTTAGGTTGTCGAAAAAACATTAATTCATGAAAACTAGGCTTATTAGGCAAATCAGGCCTTGCATAGTAGGCTGAGAAGTGAGTTCTGGCTACTAGGTACGACATATATATATATATATATATATATATATATATATATATATATATATATATATATATATATATATATATATATATATATATATATATATATATATATATGTCGTACCTAGTAGCCAGAACGCACTTCTCAGACTACTATGCAAGGCCTTTTTTGCCTAATAAGCCAAGTTTTCATGAATTAATATATTTTCTCAAATTTTTTTCTTATGAAATGATAAAGCTACCCATTTCATTATGTATGAGGTCAATTTTTTTTTTATTGGAGTTAAAATTAACGTAGATATATGACCGAACCTAACCAACCCTACCTAACCTAACCTAACCTATCTTTATAGGTTAGGTTAGGTTAGGTGGCCGAAAAAGGTAGGTTAGGTTAGGTTAGGTAGGTTAGGTAGTCGAAAAAACATTGATTCATGAAAACTTGACTTATTAAGCAAATCGGGCCTTGCATAGTAGGCTGAGAAGTGCGTTCTGGCTACTAGGTACGATATATATATTGTGACGGTAACGCGTTGGAGTTCGGCTGTTTAAGGCTAGGGGTATGGCCTCGTCACATAGTTATAAAAAAAAATAGAAAAAACTGGAACTTCGTCTGTGGTAAGGTAAGGAGAAGACACACAAAACACAAGTAAACTTTAACAATGAAATTTTAATTACGTTAAATAAATCAAAACATGAATAAAATGCACAAACAAATTTGTATAATAAAATCAATCAATCAAAATAATAAGAATACTTAAATGACACAATGAAAAGTTACGTTAAGACAAAATAACAAGAAGTGCAATATACAAGTAAATGGGAGGTGCTGGAATATTGGCTTAAGCTACCACTTCCCTCAGTACACGCTAGCGTCTAGCCGGGAGGAGTGGTAACAACGAGAGCACTGAACATTCTGAGGTAGGAGGTTGGGGCGACCCCAGACATCAAGTAGTATGGGGGGGCGAGTGCAGGTGCAGCCAGACCGGCGACCAATCAGCGGAGCCGGTAGCGATCAACATGTAGTTTGGTGGTTTGAGTCCGAACAGGTGGCTGGCTGCATATGTTTTGCTCACCCTGGCAAGCCTTGCTGGTGTTGTTGTTGTTGTTGGACATGTCTTCCATAGTCGTTTTATATAATTTCAACGACGTGTTTGTGGAGGGAAGAGCAGGCTCAATCTCTTGAAGGAGATTATTGTCACAACTCTCCCCCGAAGCCTGCGGTTCTGGAAGAAGTACGTCGTTATGTGGTGGAGTAATGGATGGAGTCGCTTCTACTTCATAAACTCTGGAGAGATCATGGGCTAAGATGTTGTCAGACTCTTGGTATAGCGTGTCTCCAGGTTGAATTTCTGCAGGTAGCAAGCCCATAGTAGAAGACGTTGAGATGAGAAGGGGGCGTGCTGCAGGAGGTGTAGGGTGGTGTGGTCCGTGTTGATGGTGGACCGAGCACTTTTCAGGTGTGAAGTGAAGTGCTGAAGCTTCAGGATGAGGAAGAGTAGTTCCTTGCCAATTGTTCCGTCGTTCCTTGTAGCAGTAGTCGCTGACAGGTGTATTCTTCTCGCCTCGTTGCTGCATCACGACACCACCATCGTCGGTACCATTGGCGTCGACATGGAGGATGAAGGGCTTATCTGACGAGGTGAGAGTGGAATTAGAAGAGGGCAAAGGAGCACGATTATTATCCTGAAAGCATTTGGGAAGATCATTAAGGATTTCGGAATTAGAAAGCGCTGACTCCTTGTCAGTGCTTTCGGGAGGAGAAGCTGGGAAGGTCTCACTGTGGATGTAGGGTTCTGTGAATGTGGAATAGTTAGTCAAGACAGTGGGAGGAGTACCATTATATTGCTTCAGGAGGTTGACGTGGCACAGCTGGGTCTTCCGCCGCCTATCTGGAGTCTCTATGACGTAAGTGTTGTTGCTTCTGCACTCTTTGACGCAGTAGGGTCCTGAAAATCGGTTTTGTAAAGGTGAACCTGGGATAGGGAAATAGGCAAGGACGAAGTCTCCCGGCTTGAATTTTCTTACTTTGCTGGTCTGGTCGTAATGAGTCTTCATTCTCACCTGGGCTTTCAATAGATTATCATGGGCAAAGCGGTGGACTCTCTCTAGAATGTGTTGAAGGTTTTGAAGAAACTGGGGCACATTCTGATGCTCGCTGAAGGTGGCATCTCTGAGAGAGTCTTTGAAAGCCTTAAGGGGAGTACGGCACTTACGGCCGTAGAGCATCTCATAAGGAGATACTCCTAGGGACTCATTGGGGAGACTTCTGAAAATACACATTATTAGGTCAATCTGCTTATCCCAATCCTTTGAGGTTTCACTACAAAACTTTTTCAAGAGTGCTTTGATGGTCTGATGACTACGTTCAAGAGAACCCTGTGAAGCAGGATGATAGGGGCTGGACAATACCTGTTTGATGTTGAACTCCTCCAGTGTCCTTTTGAAGAGATCACTGGTGAAGTTGGTGCCACAGTCACTTTGAATCTCCCTGGGAAATCCGTATTGAGTGAAGATCTTCAATAGATGTTTTATAACCGTAGCAGCCGTGATGTTCTTCACTGGAACTGCTATGGGAAATCTGGTGGTAGGACACAGGATGGTTAGGATGTAGGCGTTACCTGAACTGGTCCGAGGTAAAGGACCAACACAGTCTATTATGAGTCTGTGGAAAGGTTCCGCAGGCACCTGTATGGGAATCAGTGGTGCTCTGGGAATGGAGACGTTCGGTTTGCCTGCCATCTGACATGTATGACACTGTTTTACGTACTGTTTGACGTTATTTACCATACCTGGCCAGTAGTAGTCTTGACGAATCCCATGGTAAGTCTTGTTGAAGCCGTAGTGGGAGAATGCTCCGTGGGCCAGGTGTAGAATAGTGGGCCGCAGGCTGGTGGGAATCACAAGTTGTTCGTTGTTGGCCCAATCGTCCTCCTCCTTCAGTTTACTGGGTCTATATCTGCGGTAGAGCAAGTCGTTCTCTAGGAAGAACCCAGGAATACTGTCGGGTTGAGCCTCAGCCTGGAAAAACAATGGTGTTAAAGTCTTCTTCTGCAATCTTCCCTCTGCAACTTACGGAACTCCAACTTGGTCAGATGCGGGGGGAGTTTCTGAGGGTCTTGAGGGACAGCGGTAGCAGTAGAGTCAGCTGGCTGTGGACGTGCGGCTTGTGCACGGGTGGTCACGAGAACCGGAGGAGAAACTTCATCACTCTCTTGAACCTCTGCTGGAACATACTCAAGAATAGGGTTTATTGGCACAGAGTTACACACCTGGGGTTTGTCCATGACGATCAGGTTGGTCGGTTGCAGGTCTTCTGCCAAGTCGTTGCCTAGGAGAAGTTGCACTCCAGGCATGGGAAAAGGCTTTTCCCTGACGGCGACTTGGACTTCCCCGTTCACGTAGGGACAATCCAGGTGGACTCTGGCGAGAGGGTATGGAGTGGTAGCAGTGAGGTCAGTGATGAAGACTGTTTCCCCGGTGTAGACTATGTTGGGCACAGCCGACTTCAAGATGATCGATTGTAGAGCCGCTGTGTCCCTCAAGATCTTCAATTTGAAACGTCCCTCCGGATTTGAACCGTTGGCAGAGACAGTTCCAGTATACAGGTGGTTACTGAAAAGAGAAAGATCATTAACATCAACACCAACATTCATCACAGGCTTACCGGACTTAGGAGGAGTTGGTTTGGGTCGTTGTTGGTCAGTGGTTCCCTTGTATTGAGACTTACCACACTTGTCTATGGTATGTCCATAGAGTCTACAATACTTGCAGTACAGTTGTGAACCAGCTTGATCGGGGCTCACCTTCTCGTAACTGTACCACGACTTCTTACTGGAGGATGGTTCGGGTGTCAGCCGGTGGATGAGGCTGTAAGTGTCAGCCGACTTAGCACACTTCAGGTAGTCGGTTTCTTCTTTATCTGCTAAGTAGAGGCGGACAGGAGGTGGCACACGTCTCAAGAATTCTTCAACAAGCATCAGGTTGACGAGTTCTGTAAAAGTAGAGACATGTGCTGCTTCCAGCCATTTCATGAAATACCTCCGTTTCGTGTTAGCAAACTCGAGGAAGGTAGTGGTACTTGCCTTCAGGTGGTCACGGAATTTCCTTCTATAACTTTCTGTGGAAAGTAGGTAGGCGTCCAACACTGCTTGTTTCAGAGTGTAGTAGTCATTCTCAGACGCCAAAGTACTGAGTGTGACTGCAGCTCTACCTGTAAGATGGACTCTGAGAAGTGTGGCCCATTGGTCGACAGGCCAACTGAGTTGATTAGCAAGGGTTTCAAAGGTGGTGAAAAACACATCAACTTCTGCTTCTACAAAGGATGGCATTAACTTACTTGCATGTGATATATTAAAACTGACGGGAAGATTGGCAGTAGCTTGCTGGCGTTGAGTGAAGTGTGAAGTTTCCAAGGCGATTTCGCGTTGACGACACTCTAGAGCCAGAGTCGCTTGTTGCTTGTCATGTTCGCGTTGTATTTCCAACTCGCGTTGTTTTGTTTCAAGCTGTACTCTCTCACGTTCATGGAGCAAGGCGACCTCACGTTCGTGGAGGGCGAGTCCACGTTCGTGTTCTTCTCTCCTCAAAGCAGCTTCGCGTTCTCTGAGGGTGATTTCTCGTTCTTGTTCTTCCCTCCTCAAAGCAGCTTCGCGTTCTTGTTCTTCCCTCCGTATGGCAGCTGCTTCTCTTTGCTGCTCACGTTCAATCTTGGCCAGCTCTAGTTTAAGTTTCATCGTTGCCAAGTCAGTTTTCTCTGCAATATAGTAAGTTTCATGAGTTTCAGAGTCTATCTTACCTTGCTCTAAATAGTAATCCAGCAACAGGTTGTGTAGGTCATTTTTGTTGGCTTGGTAGGGAACTTCTAGTTGATACTCATGTGCAAGAGTTTGTAATTCAGTCCTCTTGGCACGACTTAAAGTCCCTATTTCACCTGCTGGATTTGCACGGAAAGTTTGGAGACGAAACATGGTGAAATTAGCAAATAAAGGTACACGAATATTCAATAGTGAAATGTCAGAAACAGGACAACGTGGCAACTGGTACCTATCCTGTGTGATCTTTAACAATTAATGTTAAGTGAAAGATATTAAATGATTAAATTAAATCAAGGGCGCAGGAAATCTTGTACCCGGTACTCATGTAAGAGAATAAGGGCAAGAAAATCCTACTAACAAATGAAACAAAGTTTCGAAAACAAATGAAACAGTTAAATGCTTCAAAAGTAAAATTGGTAGTCCAAGGATGTAGGCATACCTTGCCAAGTCTCTATAGGACATAAAGCAAGTTTTTCCTACTGAATTTAATATGATACTTACAGAATTAGCGAACTTTTGTGCTCTGAAAAAATAAGCTAATTCCCTACCGTTGTATGTATCATCATCTCTGACTGACGTGTAGGGGTGCGAGGTGTCAACTTGTGACGAGAACTGCTGCTGAGGTCCCAATTCAGCAACTAAAGTTCGAGCTAGAGGAACTATGGCCCTCTTTGTCCTCCTACAGTCAGATTGCAGAAGATTGGGTACTCTTGACCCGGGGCAGACCACAGTACCAGGGTACCAATATGATGATCTGTCAGAATGAGAATTATTCAAGGGACATAGATGGTAAACACGAGTAATAACACGGAGGGAGAGATGACCAATTAAGAGTATGACTGCGGCCTACAGTCACCACGTAATCCAAAGTTGTCTCACCTTCACTATATGTTACTCTCGTAATGCACAATACACCGCACCTTATAAAAAATGAATTGAATATGAAAAATAGTAAAGCTACGTTAACAAAGTTAAATACGCTTACCATAAATTACCACTTGGCACCAGTACCTGAGTGAAGCTCCTAGGACAGGCCCCCATATAACTTGTGATGGTAACGCGTTGGAGTTCGGCTGTTTAAGGCTAGGGGTATGGCCTCGTCACATAGTTATAAAAAAAAATAGAAAAAACTGGAACTTCGTCTGTGGTAAGGTAAGGAGAAGACACACAAAACACAAGTAAACTTTAACAATGAAATTTTAATTACGTTAAATAAATCAAAACATGAATAAAATGCACAAACAAATTTGTATAATAAAATCAATCAATCAAAATAATAAGAATACTTAAATGACACAATGAAAAGTTACGTTAAGACAAAATAACAAGAAGTGCAATATACAAGTAAATGGGAGGTGCTGGAATATTGGCTTAAGCTACCACTTCCCTCAGTACACGCTAGCGTCTAGCCGGGAGGAGTGGTAACAACGAGAGCACTGAACATTCTGAGGTAGGAGGTTGGGGCGACCCCAGACATCAAGTAGTATGGGGGGGCGAGTGCAGGTGCAGCCAGACCGGCGACCAATCAGCGGAGCCGGTAGCGATCAACATGTAGTTTGGTGGTTTGAGTCCGAACAGGTGGCTGGCTGCATATGTTTTGCTCACCCTGGCAAGCCTTGCTGGTGTTGTTGTTGTTGTTGGACATGTCTTCCATAGTCGTTTTATATAATTTCAACGACGTGTTTGTGGAGGGAAGAGCAGGCTCAATCTCTTGAAGGAGATTATTGTCACAATATATATATATATATATATATATATATATATATATATATATATATATATGTCGTACCTAGTAGCCAGAACTCACTTTTCAGCCTACAATTCAAGGCCCGATTTGCCTAATAAGCCAAGTTTTCATGAATTAATATATTTTCTCTAATTTTTTTCTTATGAAATGATAAAGCAACCCATTTCATTATGTAAGCGGTCAATTTTTTTTATTGGAGTTAAAATTAACGTAGATATATGACCGAACCTAACCAACCCTACCTAACCTAACCTAACCTATCTTTATAGGTTAGGTTAGGTTAGGAAGCCGAAAAAGTTAGGTTAGGTTAGGTTAGGTAGGTTAGGTAGTCGAAAAGCAATTAATTCATGAAAACTTGGCTTATTAGGCAAATCGGGCCTTGCATAGTAGGCTCAGAAGTGAGTTCTGGCTACTAGGTACGACATATATATATATATATATATATATATATGTCGTACCTAGTAGCCAGAATGCACTTCTCGGCCTACTATTCAAGGCCCGATTTGCCTAATAAGCCAAGTTTTCCTGAATTAATATATATTTTCTCTAATTTTTTTCTTTTGAAATGATAAAACTACCTATTTCATTATGTTTGAGGTCAATTTTTTTTAATTGGAGTTAAAATTAACGTAGATATATGACCTAACCTAACCAACCCTACCTAACCTAACCTATCTTTATAGGTTAACCTAACCTAACCTAACCTATCTCTAGAGGTTAGGTTAGGTTAGGTAGCCGAAAAAGTTAGGTTAGGTTAGGTAGTCAAAAAACAATTAATTCATGAAAACTTGGCTTATTAGGCAAATCGGGCCTTGCATAGTAGGCATAGAAGTGCGTTCTGGCTACTAGGTACGACATATATATATATATATATATATATATATATATATATATATATATATATATATATATATATATATATATATATATATATATATATATATGTCGTACCCAGTAGCTAGAACGCACTTCTCAGCCTACTATGCAAGGCCCGATTTGCCTAATAAGCCGAGTTTTCATGAATTAATGTTTTTTCGACTACCTAACCTACCTAACCTAACCTATCCTAACTTTTTTGCTACCTAACCTAACCTAACCTATAAAGACAGGTTAGGTTAGGTTAGGTAGGGTTGGTTAGGTTCAGTCATATATCTACGTTAATTTTAACTCCAATAAAAAAATGGACCTCATACAAAATGAAATTGTTAGCTTTATCATTTCATGAGAAAAAAATTAGAGAAAATATATTAATTCAGGAAAACTTGGCTTATTAGGCAAATCGCGCCTTGCATAGTAGGCTGAAAAGTGTGTTCTGGCTATTAGGTACGACATATATATATATATATATATATATATATATATATATATATATATATATATATATATATATATATATATATATATAAATATATATATATATATATATATATATATATATATTTTTTTTTTTTTTTTTTTTTTTTTTTATATATATATATATATATAAATATAAATATATAAATATAAATATAAATATATATATATATACATATATATATATATATAAATATATATAAATATATATATATATATTTGTCGTACCTAGTAGCCAGAACACACTTCTCTGCCTACTATGCAAGGCCTGATTTGCCTAATAAGCCAAGTTTTCATGAATTAATTGTTTTTCGACTACCTAACCTAACTTTTTCGGCTACCTAACCTAACCTAACCTATAAAGATAGGTTAGGTTAGGTTAGGTAGGGTTGGTTAGGTTCGGTCATATATCTACGTTAATTTTAACTCCAATAAAAAAAATTGACCTCATACATAATGAAAAGGGTAGCTTTATCATTTCATAAGAAATTTTTTTTAGAAAATATATTAATTCAGGAAAACTTGGCTTATTAGGCAAATCGTGCCTTGCATAGTAGACCAAAAAGTGCATTCTGGCTACTAGGTACGACATATATATATATATATATATATATATATATATATATATATATATATATATATATATATATATATATATATATATATATATATATATATATATATATATATATATATTATTAAATATGACCGAAAAAGTAAGATTAATAATTCTAACACGAATTTTCTCAATCTTTCGTACATTATGCTTCACTGATGGAGGTAAATCAAAAATCACTTCTCCAAAATTCATTTTTATTTCTAGTCTGACGCGACACGTCTGACGCGACAGCCTGAAGTCTCCAAAGGAATTTGTGGACTTACTGCGGGGCGCACGGGCCACAGGGATAAGAGCCTCGTTGGACGTAGAATCGCTGTTTACCAACGTACCTGTGGACGAGACAATCGGAATGATAGCCGACAGAGTGTATCGTGATCCAGCCTGTACTCCTCTTGACATGCCAGAAAGTATTCTGAGGAAACTACTCCAAGCTTGTACTAAAGAGGCACCCTTCTTGAGCCCGGATGGGCACATGTATAAGCAAGTAGATGGGGTCGCCATGGGTTCTCCCCTAGGTGTCCTGTTTGCAAACTTCTACATGGGTACCATCGAGCAAAAAGTCTTAGTCGACATGAACTTGAAACCGGCCATATACTGCAGGTATGTTGACGACATTTTTACACAGGTACCTGATGTCAGACATCTGCAGGAGCTGAAGGAGGCATTTGAGCAGAGTTCCGTGCTGCGTTTCACTTACGAGACGGAAAAGGATGGGAAGCTGCCTTTTCTAGATGTAACAGTCATGGAAAAGGGCGGAGGTTTCCACACTGCAGTCTACACAAAGGAAACAAACATAGGAATGTGCCTAAATGCCAACAGCGACTGCCCTGACAGGTACAAGAGGAGTGTTGTTAACGCATACGTCGACCGTGCTCTCAGCCACAGCTCAGAATGGAAGCAAGTCGACGAAGAACTCTGTAGGGTAAGGCAGGTTCTAGTCAATAACGGCTTCTCCAATGGTTTCATCGAAGACATCATAAGAAGGAAAGTGAAAAGCCATGCAACCTCCGAAGAGACAACTAACACAACACCTATACCCCCTATTAGACTATTTTACAGGAACTTCTTTTCCACAGCTCATAAAACAGAGGAAAGGGTCCTGAAAGATATTGTTAATAGAAACGTTATCCCTACAGACAAAAATCAGAGGATACAACTGACGATTTACTATAAAACCAGAAAAACGGCCAGCCTACTCATGAGAAACTCTCCAGACACGAAACAGAACGCTTTAAAAGAGACTAACGTCGTCTATGCCTTCAAATGCCCACTTGGGGACTGTAAGCTCCAAAAAACCCAGTATATAGGCAAGACAACAACATCTCTTTCTAGGCGTTTAACGATGCATAAACAACAGGGCTCCATTAAGGAACATATAATCTCTTCCCATAACCAAACCATCGCCAGAGAAATCCTAGTAAACAACACAGAAATCATCGATAGATACAGCGATAGCAGGCGGCTTGACGTTTGCGAGGCACTACACATCAAGAAGTCAACACCAGCAATCAACAGCCAATTATTGCACAACTATATTCTACCCACCTCAAGACTCCGCTCCAATATAGAAGCATCAAGAAATATGGACCAATAGGCTTTCTACAAACACTTCTATTCAATACCCATTGTTTCTGTTCTGTCTTGTGTTGATACTTTTAATACCCTATTAATATCCTCTAGTGTTCTGTCTTGTGTTAATGCCACATCATCCTTCCCACCTCACTCAAATGTAATGCCACATCACCCTTCCCACCTCACTCAAATGTAGATATAAAATCAGGGAAACGCAAGTTCTAATCAGTTGTGTATTTGTGAAGTCTTTGAAAATGTAATAAGTTTTACGAAACGCGCCCGTGTCGCGTCAGACTAGAAATAAAAATGAATTTTGGAGAAGTGATTTTTGATTTACCTCCATCAGTGAAGCATAATGTACGAAAGATTGAGAAAATTCGTGTTAGAATTATTAATCTTACTTTTTCGGTCATATTTAATAATATATGTCTACAGGAAAGACTGCTACCAAAATATACTAATGTTAAAGTGCACGACCCAGCAGCAAGGAATCAAGCCTTCACGATAAAATATCGCCAGGATCTGATTCGTGATCAGATATACAAGGCAGAGAATGAAATCAAAGACAACAAAACGCAACTACTTCATGCTACAAACGAGTGGAGAAATAGCAACATCGACCATAGTATCCGTACCCGCATTGAACAACACCTCGACATCCTCACAGACCAACATCACCTCAGCACTGAAACAAGGATTATCAAGAAACTAACAACATTATATGGAGGACCTATGGCAATTCCACGACCAAGAGATGGCTTCCTGAACCTTGCAGGAATTAACCTCACTGAGGACCAAGTCACTCTCCTAAATCTGGGCATAAACTGTCATGTTATGTCCAGACCGAGTGAAATGGCCCGGAAAGTGGAGTTGGAAATTCTGTTGGACGACATATTCGACCTCGAGACACAAAAGAAGGTCACTACCAAAGATACCTTACAAGCAGAACTTATTGCAGAAGGAGGAAAGAATCGAGGCAACTACAGAAGCACCATACTGTCCCCCAAGCTTAGAGCGGCAGCTAAAAGCCTTCGTGAGAACAAGGAGATAGTTGTCAGGAGAGGTGACAAGTCGCCAATATATGTCATTCTTAAAAAAGACGAATATCTGGCGAAAATGAACATCATACTCTCTGACCAAACTAAGTTCCAAAGGGTAACGAAGGACACTACAGCCGAATTAAAAGCAAAGGTCAACAAACTGATCGAAACTGTGAACGCCAAGAAATCCGGACTCCACCTGCCAAAGATCATTGGGGAATATAAACCTGGATATGCGTATGGAAATGTCAAGACGCACAAGCCTGGAAACCCACTTCGGCCAATCATTAGCCAGATACCCACACCCACGTACAGATTGGCGAAGCGACTCAACGGCCTGCTGACTCCTTATGTTCCTTGCGCCTTCAGCCTGAAGTCTCCAAAGGAATTTGTGGACTTACTGCGGGGCGCACGGGCCACAGGGATAAGAGCCTCGTTGGACGTAGAATCGCTGTTTACCAACGTACCTGTGGACGAGACAATCGGAATGATAGCCGACAGAGTGTATCGTGATCCAGCCTGTACTCCTCTTGACATGCCAGAAAGTATTCTGAGGAAACTACTCCAAGCTTGTACTAAAGAGGCACCCTTCTTGAGCCCGGATGGGCACATGTATAAGCAAGTAGATGGGGTCGCCATGGGTTCTCCCCTAGGTGTCCTGTTTGCAAACTTCTACATGGGTACCATCGAGCAAAAAGTCTTAGTCGACATGAACTTGAAACCGGTCATATACTGCAGGTATGTTGACGACATTTTTACACAGGTACCTGATGTCAGACATCTGCAGGAGCTGAAGGAGGCATTTGAGCAGAGTTCCGTGCTGCGTTTCACTTACGAGACGGAAAAGGATGGGAAGCTGCCTTTTCTAGATGTAACAGTCATGGAAAAGGGCGGAGGTTTCCACACTGCAGTCTACACAAAGGAAACAAACATAGGAATGTGCCTAAATGCCAACAGCGACTGCCCTGACAGGTACAAGAGGAGTGTTGTTAACGCATACGTCGACCGTGCTCTCAGCCACAGCTCAGAATGGAAGCAAGTCGACGAAGAACTCTGTAGGGTAAGGCAGGTTCTAGTCAATAACGGCTTCTCCAATGGTTTCATCGAAGACATCATAAGAAGGAAAGTGAAAAGCCATGCAACCTCCGAAGAGACAACTAACACAACACCTATACCCCCTATTAGACTATTTTACAGGAACTTCTTTTCCACAGCTCATAAAACAGAGGAAAGGGTCCTGAAAGATATTGTTAATAGAAACGTTATCCCTACAGACAAAAATCAGAGGATACAACTGACGATTTACTATAAAACCAGAAAAACGGCCAGCCTACTCATGAGAAACTCTCCAGACACGAAACAGAACGCTTTAAAAGAGACTAACGTCGTCTATGCCTTCAAATGCCCACTTGGGGACTGTAAGCTCCAAAAAACCCAGTATATAGGCAAGACAACAACATCTCTTTCTAGGCGTTTAACGATGCATAAACAACAGGGCTCCATTAAGGAACATATAATCTCTTCCCATAACCAAACCATCGCCAGAGAAATCCTAGTAAACAACACAGAAATCATCGATAGATACAGCGATAGCAGGCGGCTTGACGTTTGCGAGGCACTACACATCAAGAAGTCAACACCAGCAATCAACAGCCAATTATTGCACAACTATATTCTACCCACTTCAAGACTCCGCTCCAATATAGAAGCATCAAGAAATATGGACCAATAGGCTTTCTACAAACACTTCTATTCAATACCCATTGTTTCTGTTCTGTCTTGTGTTGATACTTTTAATACCCTATTAATATCCTCTAGTGTTCTGTCTTGTGTTAATGCCACATCATCCTTCCCACCTCAATCAAATGTAATGCCACATCACCCTTCCCACCTCACTCAAATGTAGATATAAAATCAGGGAAACGCAAGTTCTAATCAGTTGTGTATTTGTGAAGTCTTTGAAAATGTAATAAGTTTTACGAAACGCGCCCGTGTCGCGTCAGACTAGAAATAAAAATGAATTTTGGAGAAGTGATTTTTGATTTACCTCCATCAGTGAAGCATAATGTACGAAAGATTGAGAAAATTCGTGTTAGAATTATTAATCTTACTTTTTCGGTCATATTTAATAATATATGTCTACAGGAAAGACTGCTACCAAAATATACTAATATATATATATATATATATATATATATATATATATATATATATATATATATATATATATATATATATATATTGTGACGGTAACGCGTTGGTGTTCGGCTTTTCAAAAGCTAGGGGTATGGCCTCGTCACATATAGAAACAAAAAATAGAAAATCTGGAACTTCGTCTGTGGTAAGGTAATGGGAAGACACACAAAACACAAGTAAATTTAACAATGAGATTTTAATTACGTTAGAAAAACAAAACATGAATAAAATGGAAATATAAATTGGAACATAAAATCAATCAATTAAAATAATAAGAATAATCAAATGACAAAATGAAAAGTTACGTTAAGACAAGTGAGTAATAACAAGTGTATAACAAACAATGTAAATAGGGTGCAGGAATATTGGCTTTAAGTTATCACCTCTCTTTGTACACGTAAGCCACAGCTTAGTCTACCAACGAGACATGTTAACTTGATGAAAGCACTGGATATTCTGAGGTCTGGCGGTCGTGTGGCCCCAGACATCAGGTAGTGTGGTGGGTGGAGGGCAGGTGCAGCTGGACCCGCAGCCAATCAGCGATGAGCAGGCGACAGACAGGTAGTTTGATGGTTCAAGGTGGAGCAGGTGTTCCTGGCTGCATACGTTTGCGCTCTGGCAAACCTTGGAGATGTATTTGTTGGATATTTCTTCCATATTAGTTTTATAGGGATGTATATAACGATGAACTTGGGAGGGAAGAGCAGGCTCAATCTCTTGAAGGAGATTATCGTCACAATATATATATATATATATATATATATATATATATATATATATATATATATATATATATATATATATATATATATATATATATATATATATATATATATATATATATATATATGTATATATATGTCGTACCTAGTAGCCAGAACGCACTTCTCGGCCTACTATGCAAGGCCCGATTTGCCTAATAAGCCAAGTTTTCATGAATTAATTGTTTTTCAACTACCTAACCTACCTAACCTAACCTAACTTTTTCGGCTACCTAACCTAACCTAACCTATAAAGATAGGTTAGGTTAGGTTAGGTAGGGTTGGTTAGGTTCGGTCATATATCTACGTTAATTTTAACTCCAATAAAAAAAAATTGACCTCATACATAATGAAATGGGTAGCTTTATCATTTCATGAGAAAAAAAAATGAGAAAATATATTAATTCAGGAAAACTTGGCTTATTAGGCAAATCGGGCCTTGCATAGTAGGCTGAGAAGTGAGTTCTGGCTACTAGGTACGACATATATATATATATATATATATATGACCGAAAAAGTAAGATTAATAATTCTAACACGAATTTTCTCGATCTTTCTTACATTTCTTTTCACTGTTGATGGTAATTCAAAGATCAATTCTCCAAAATTCATTTTTATTTCTAGTCTGACGCGACACTTGAGCGCGTTTCGTAAAACTTATTACATTTTCAAAGACTTTAGTTTACACACACACACACAACTTTAACTGAATAGAGCTTAAACATCGTTCGAGTTTTTATACCTACATTTGGGTGAAGTGACATGTTACAATAGTTTTGGATGAGGTGAAAATAAACTTTTAACACAAGACAGAACATGAAACAATGAAATACAAACAGGTATTAAAGGTAGGTAACTGCAGAAGGCCTATTTTTATTGGCCCATATTTCTTGATGCTTCTGTATTGGAGCGGAGTCTTAAAGTGGGTAGAATATAGTTGTGCATTAATTGGCTGTTGATTGCTGGTGTTGACTTCTTGATGTGTAGTGCCTCGCAGACGTCGAGCCGCCTGCTATCGCTGTATCTATCGATGATTTCTGTGTTGTTTGCTAAGATTTCTCTGGTGATGGTTTTTTTGTGGGAAGAGATTATATGTTCCTTAATGGAGCACTGTTGCTTATGCATCGTTAAACGCCTGGAAAGAGATGTTGTTTTGCCTATATACTGGTTTTTTTGAGGCTTACAGTCCCCAAGAGGGCATTTGAAGGCATAGACGACGTTGGTCTCTTTTAAAGCGTTCTGCTTTGTGTCTGGAGAGTTTCTCATGAGTGGGCGGGCCGTTTTCTGGTTTTATAGTAAATCGTCAGTTTTATCTTCTGATTTTTGTCTGTAGGGATAACGTTTCTACTGACAATATCTTACAGGACCCTTTCCTCCGTTTTATGGGCTGTGGAAAAGAAGTTCCTGTAAAATAGTCTAATAGGGGGTATAGGTGTTGTGTTAGTTGTCTCTTCAGAGGTTGCATGGCGTTTCACTTTCTTTCTTATGATGTCTTCCACGAAACCATTGGAGAAGCCGTTGTTGACTAGGACCTGCCTTACCCTACAGAGTTCTTTAACAACGGCTTCTCCAATGGTTTCGAGGAAGACATCATAAGAAGGAAAGTGAAACGCCATGCAACCTCTGAAGACACAACTAACACAACACTTATACCCCCTATTAGACTATTTTACAGGAACTTCTTTTCCACAGCCCATGAAACGGAGGAAAGGGTCCTGAAAGATATTGTCAGTAGAAACGTTATCCCTACAGAAAAAAATCAGAAGATAGAACTGACGATTTACTATAAAACTAGAAAAACGGCCAGCCCACTCATAAGAAACTCTCCAGACACAAAGCAGAACGCTTTAAAAGAGACCAACGTCGTCTATGCCTTCAAATGCCCTCTTGGGGACTGTAAGCACCAAAAAAAACAGTATATAGGCAAGACAATAACATCTCTTTCCAGGCGTTTAACGATGCATAAGCAACAGGGCTCCGTTAAGGAACATATAATCTCTTCCCACAAACAAACTATCACTAGAGAAATCTTAGCAAACAACACAGAAATCATTGATAGATACAGCGATAGCAGGCGGCTTGACGTCTGCGAGGCACTACACATCAAGAAGTCAACACCAGCAATCAACAGTCAATTAATGCACAACTATATTTTACCCACTTCAAGACTCCGCTCCAAAATAGAAGCATCAAGAAATATGGACCAATAGGCTTTCTACAATTACTTCCATTCAATACCCATTGTTTCGTGTTCTGTCTTGTGTTTGAATTTAATACCCATTCAATACCCATTGTTTCGTGTTCTGTCTTGTGTTGGAATTTAATACCCATTGAATACCCATTGTTGAAAGTTAGTTTTTCACCTCATCCACCTCACCCAAATATAGATATAAACCTCGAAGATGTGTAAGCTCTATTCAGTTTCAGTTGTGTGTTTGTAAACTAAAGTCTTTGAAAATGTAATAAGTTTTACGAAACGCGCTCAAGTGTCGCGTCAGACTAGAAATAAAAATGAATTTTGGAGAATTGATCTTTGAATTACCATCAACAGTGAAAAGAAACGTAAGAAAGATAGAGAAAATTCGTGTTAGAATTATTAATCTTACTTTTTCGGTCATATATAATAATATATGTCTACAGGAAAGACTGCTACCAAAATATACTAATATATATATATATATATATATATATATATATATATATATATATATATATATATATATACATTGCCTATATTGTATAAACAATATAGTACGTGTCTTTATATATATATTTATATATATATATATATATATATATATATATATATATATATATATATATATATATATATATATATATTTATATATATATATATATATATATATATATATATATATATATATATATATATATATTTATATATATATATATATATATATATATATATATATATATATATATTTATATATATATATATATATATATATATATATTTATATATATATATATATATATATATATATATATATATATATATATATATATATATATATATATATACAGACACGTACTATATTGTTTATACAGACACATATATATATATATAGTAGCCAGAACGTCGTACTCGGCCTGCTATGCAAGACCCGATTTGCCTAATAAGCCAAGTTTTCCTGAATTAATATATTTTCTCTAATTTTTTTTCTTATGAAATGATAAAGCTACCCATTTCATTATGTATGAGGTCAATTTTTTTAATTGGAGTTAAAATTAACGTAGATATATGACCGAACCTAACCAACCCTACCTAACCTATCTTTCTAGATTAGGTTAGGTAACCGAAAAAATTAGGTTAGGTTATGTAGATTAGGTAGCAGAAAAACAATTATTTCATGAAAACTTGGTTTATTATTCAAATCGGGTCTTGCATAGTAGGCTGAGAAGTGCGTTCTGTTGTTCACCAATACCTGAGTTACTCTTTCAAACTCTCTACTCACGTTGCTCCATTCAGAGCAGTGGGTAAGCGCTCGACGAATATAAGCATTGAGAACACTGGCTTTGTATTTTTGGGGGCACTCACTTCTACCGTTCAGGCATTATCCTATGTTGGTGGGCTCGGTATATACGTTGGTGCTTAAAGAGGTTCCTGTTTTTGTTATTAGTACATCCAAGAATAGCAGACTGTTATTTTCACTATTTTCATGTGTAAATCGGAGTACTGACTCTCTCTCTAGATGTCTTTTTAGGTCAATTAGTTCATCTTAGTCTTTTACTATTACGAATATGTCATCTACATAACGGCAATATACAGTTGGTTTTTGTCTGCTACTGAAGACCCTGTCTTCGATGGTTACCATATAAAAATTAGCAAATAAAACTCCTAAGGGGGAGCCCATTGCTACTCCGTCTATTTGTAAATACATGTCTTCTTGTGGACTGATGAAAGTTTACAGACCGTAAAGGAGTAAAAACCATTACTCTTAACCAAAACATAAACCTGATAATATTCTACAAAACCAAGAAGACTTCCGAACTCCTTATCAAAAACAGCCCGAAGCCGACGGAGAACCCTCTACAGCAGTCAAGCGTTGTATACATGTACACTTGCCCCCACGAAGGATGTAACCTTCAATCTAAGTACATAGGTATGACGTCGACCAAGCTGACGAGGCGTTTGACATGCCATCTTCAATCCGGTGCCCCTAGGAATCACATGAGACAAGCCCATGACATCACCCTAACAAGAGAAATGTTGAACAAAAATACCTGTAAAATAGACAAAACCCAAGATGCAAGAAGATTACAAATTCTTGAAGCAATTCACACAAGAATAGAACAACCTACCATGAACACCCAAATAACGGAACTATTTACTCTACCCACCATGAGAGTAAGGACAAGACCAGAACATAACGATGCCAAAACAGAAGACAATGTTCAACATAACAGGCCAATTACCTTTGATTATCTTTGTATGTAGATAGAAGCTGCCTAGTATGGGCCAATAAGCCTTCTGCAGTTACCTCTATTCCTATGTTCTTATGTTTCGCCCCCACATTTATCCCTTATGTATTTTGAGGCTTACAGAACTGTAAGCCTAAAAAAAAAACCAGTATATAGGCAAGACAACAACATCTCTTTCCAGGCGTTTAACGATGCATAAGCAACAGGGCTCCATTAAGGAACATATAATCTCTTCCCACAACCAAACCATCGCCAGAGAAATCCTAGTAAACAACACAGAAATCATCGATAGATACAGCGATAGCAGGCGGCTTGACGTTTGCGAGGTACTACACATCAAGAAGTCAACACCAGCAATCAACAGCCAATTATTGCACAACTATATTTTACCCACCTCAAGACTCCGCTCCAATATAGAAGCATCAAGAAATATGGACCAATAGGCTTTCTACAAACACTTCTATTCAATACCCATTGTTTGTGTTCTGTCTTGTGTTGATACTTTTAATACCCTATTAATATCCCCTCTTGTTCTGTCTTGTGTTAATGCCACATCACCCCTCCCACCTCACTCAAATGTAGATATAAAATCGGAGATACGTAAGTTCTAATCAGTTGTGTATTTGTGAACTAAAGTCTTTGAAAATGTAATAAGTTTTACGAAACGCGCCCGTGTCGCGTCAGACTAGAAATAAAAATGAATTTTGGAGAATTAATTTTTGATTTACCTCCAACAGTGAAGCGTAATGTACGAAAGATTGAGAAAATTCGTGTTAGAATTATTAATCTTACTTTTTCGGTCATATTTAATAATATATATATATATATATTATATATATTTTTTTTTACATAGGGGGGTACCACCACTGGTGCAATTATAGGGACCCACAGCCTCAGAGAAGGGAACACAGAGCATTCAGGGAAAAATTTGTCATTTAACTCTGAATACGTAAGAGTGTTCGCTTCTCGTACCACCCCTTTTTTTATGGTGTACACTTTTTATGGTGTATATTATATTATATATATATATATATATATATATATATATATATATATATATATATATATATATATATATATATATATATATATATATATACATATATATATATATATATATTAGAATATTTTGGTAGCAGTCTTTCTTGTAAACATATGTTGTTAAATATGACCGAAAAAGTAAGATTAATAATTCTAACACGAATTTTCTCAATATTTCTAATGTTTCTTTTTACTGTCGATGGTAATTGAAAAATCAGTTCTCCAAAATTAATATGTGAGAGTTTTTAACTTGTGAAATGTTTGTGGAATAAAATGGAATTGGTATAAGGAATTGAGCTCGGAAAATTTATAAGAATTTTCTTTATTCTTTAACCTTTATTCCTGTCGTGATATTCAATTAGGTCGCCTGAGGAAGGACTTGCTTAGCTAACACACCAGTGTAGTAAACAGCTCATTCCTCACTTTGGGACCATGTATGAACAATTGACTAGGCGCGAGCAAACGCCGAGACCGCAATGAAAATTGAAATCCCCTCTCTTAGGTCGCTGACCTTCACCAATCGCCGAAGCGAATCTAACGAGTAGATCAAAGGCTCTCACAACAATAATTTATTGTTGTGTGGTGCCGTATATTTCATCCAAAGCTCAGAATCAGTCTCAATTTTATTAGTCGAGTGTGAAGAACATTTGCATAACAATAATAATGTGTGGGGGTGTAACGAAAAGACAGTGTTAACTATAACTACTTAGTTTATTCAATAAAGTACTAACTACTACAACAAAACAAAAAGAAATGTCAATGACGTTACTCGAAATGCTTCCTGTGACACTATCAATGACAGCTAGACACCAGCCCCTCGGACTGCATAATGAACTAACTCGAACATAAGCGTGCACACAGAGGAATCAACAAGAAACAAGAACTAACAGATCTATAATCACAATTTCAACAAATGACACAGTAGGTTCTGAAACACGTCTCCAGTAACCTACTAACTGTTCTACGCCTCAGTGCAGTCTACACCTGCAATAGCGGTTGCAATGCAATCAAATCAGTAGTCTTTCAATGACAACAATAACTAATGGGTTCACTGGCAACTCCAGCACCCTTCCTCAAATTAATCCTTACATTAACACTCCGTCCCACGGACGATCAACAATCAATAACAATTGATTTACGTTAATAACACAATAACATTTACGTTAATAACAAGGTAACATTTAAGTTAAATTAATAACACTTACAACTGTCACTAGTAACGCGGTAATTACACAACACTCTACCCGTCGAGCATTCAGTGAGAAAATTCCATTAACCCCTGTACTTCCAGACAGCTGATTAATCTCTTTACAAGTTACGGTAATTTACGTTAATCGGTTACTAATCACTCAGCGATGGTAAACTCTGATTTACAATGTCCAAAGTTCTAAGAGAACGGTAATCACTCGTGATTACCTTTAGAGTAATTAATTACTATCCTCAAGATCAATAATTAAACAATTAAAATACGCAACCTTTCACACTGGCTCAGCAATTTACATTAAGGTATGAATTCCGTCTGAGCCTTCCATACTCAGACCAATTCAGGTGGCTAATAACAGCAATTAGCACCACGTTTACGTTATTCTAAAATGACGTTACTCCTCCCACGAGTCAATCGAGTGCCGGTACTTCCGGGCAGATAACGACGTTACGTTAATGGAACAATGTAACCTTCGTGTGAGTCGATCAAACAAGGATCGAGATTAATTACTTTGACTTCCTGAAACACGTCAATTACCCAGCCCACTGACCGTTAATTACGACAGACAATACTCTAATTCTTATCTGGCTGATGGCTAGGCTCCTCGAGACTACCGTAGCTGCTTGCAGGAAAGAAAATTAACCCAAACGTATTCTACGTTACTCAAATTGTCAAAGAACAAATTCTCTTAAGGCAACGGGCATTCCCTTGGTTACGTTATATTAATTGCCTCGCAATCACCTCACTGAATACTGGACTTCAATGTCCTACCAGATAACCAGGAGAATATATGTGTACCCAAGTACTCGTCTGCAGCCGAGTTCCCCCACAACAATGACAAATCACACTAAGAAATCACAGTGATTTACGTTACAATCCGGTTGCAATGACAATACTTCAGAACCTAGTAAAATAACATACCCGACATGAACCCTCTAGAACACTGCCCCACAATGGCTTTACTGAACTGCAATCACCTACGGTGATGCTCAACACTAGCAACAATCACCATCAAATAACAACCCCTTTGCAATAACACACACAGCAAGTACTCTAATTTCAAAGTATTAGAATACTGCACAACACTTACTTACTTACTGTTGCAAATGACCCCTAGAACATAGGTCAATATATTTCAATCACCACACAGTAAATAACACAATAACACTGGGCACCGTGACACTATGATTATATATATATATATATATATATATGTGTGTATATCACGAAAATAAACACGTGATATATATATATATATATATATATATATATATATATATATATATATATATATAAAGTTTGTGAGGGTACCACCTCTGGTGCCAATGTGGGGACCCATAGCCTCGGAGAAGAAAATAAAAAGTATTCAGAGGAGACCTTGTGGTTTCTCACTGAACACTAATATTATCTTCTCCTACCACCCCCATTCTTTTGTATGTACACATATATATTTACTTTATTTGAACTTTGTTACAAAAAAGGAGTTACATATAGGTTACAAAGATGGTTGTCATAGGTTGTCGAGTTCCTCCAGCTCCTCAGATGGCGGGCAGGAACCCTGGATGCAGTGCGCATTTCCCCTCTGTATCGCCACACTGAGGCGCTGGAAAAGAAAGCTTGCAGCTCTCGGGTCCCTTGTTGTTTCAATGAGCCTAGAACCCAGTTCCTTCAAAAAACTGGTAGCACTTTTACCCCAGGCGCCGAGCGTCTCAGAAGCAATGGGGACAAAATTGTAGTGGTGATCCAGTTCTCCATACTTACGGGATTTGGCTGCTTCCCTGTGGGTGGCAGCGCCACCTGGTTGTGCAACACTGAGGTTAATGTAGGTGTTAGCCAGGGTTGATACGCACGTGTAGTCCCATACCAACTGCTTGCCATTCTTCCAGGGGTTCACTGTGATACCATCTGGGCGACCAATAAGAGCATCAGAGTTACGGGGCGTTAGGTAACGGGGCTCTCTTTCAGCTGGGCATCCAGCTGTGGTGAGGCTCCTCTTGATGATGTCGTTAACTTCGCTGTGCCTCGAGTGCCATCCCCCTGTGCTTTGGCAGAGTAGGCCATGGTGACCGTACCTGTCAGCCACCACCTCGCCGCAAATACACCTATATCTGGTGTGGATTGGGGCAGCAAGGCGGAGGGCCACAGCAATTCGGAGGGCGTGTGGTGTGAGACGCGTGCCAGTTGCCGACATTGGGGTTGCTAACAGGAAATCCCCTGCATGTGGTGCTGCTACTGCTGTGAGGCGAGCAATGTCGTGTTGTGTTGTTGCAGCACCCAGGCACTCTGCAGCAACTTGGTCTACAATGGGACCATCCCAGCTGGATTGCTTGTGGGATTTTGGGGATGGTGGTTGAGGTGATTGGCCTGCACGAGAGGCCCACTCTGTGGCACAGCGTGTAAAATTGGGATCATGTACACCTGCCAGCTGATGTAAGTGGGCAGGTAGAATTTCCTTCACAAGGTCGTCGGATGCTGATAAGGAGGACAGGAAGGCTGGAACAGCGATTTGCGTTGCTGTTCGAACTCCGAGGCCCCCAAGTCTTACGGGAAGAGAGGCTTGTTTCCACTGTAGGTCATCGAGAGAGAGGTTAAGGGCTTTTTCTAGCATTGATTTCAGTAACCGGTCATACTCACTTAGTTTTTGGCTACTGTAAGATGGTGAACACCTCAGAAAGTAGGTTAACCTGGGGAGGGACAGACATCTGGTGATGAGGTAGAGTGCATCATGAGCATATATATATATATATATATATATATATATATATATATATATATATAAATATATATATATATATATATATATATATATATAAATATATATATATATATATATATATATATATATATATATATATATATATATATATATATATATATATATATATATATATATATATATATAATTACTGCTGACACATATAGCCTACAGCTATCAAACATTATTGGGAACACTAAGGAGATCTCGCACTCCTAAATCACATGAGTGAGTGATTTATCGATCACGCATGTCAATAAACACTCTCGAGAGTTACCTTACTCGATAGAGCGGTGGCGGTCTCTCCAGACAGCCTCGTCACTCACCAAATTCTACCAAAATTACGTTAATACATATATATATATATATATATATATATATATATATATATAAGTCACACTTGTCACGGCCCTGGGAACAATACAAGAAATTAGGACAACACTGTGGTACACTCCACAATAATCATTGCCAGGAATCACTGACGTTACACATACCTGAGCGCTCAGTGTTGGAATTCCACACCTGCAAGACCACACATGGAAATGATATCACTCCGTCCCACGGACGATCAAAAATGATTAAATTACCACAATAATAATATAAGTATTACATGGATATCCTCTCAGTCCTTGGCTAATCTATGTATACTCTGTTCCCGTGTGTACTCACACACACACACACACACACACTGTACGTCTGTGTATGCCTTACGCAAGTCCCTCTGGACTGACAAGATGACAACAAGGGTGATTATCTCCATGCCCACACCTCACTCCAACTGAACAGGTGCTGCGTGACAATGTGACGGAACACTTGACCTCGAATTCAAGCTTTTAGAGGCTAACTGATCACCAGAAATACACACATAAGTACTTACTCATTCATACTGCCGGCTACACACCATTCCCATACATCAGGCACCCCGCTTCAGGTGGCTGGCTCGCTCAGGGCAGCGGTAGTACCTTATGTGGTATTTTTTCGTACAATTGCCGCGCACTCGAACCCCACCCACTCACAACACGGCTCGACTCGCACACTCGACCCACCGGTGAAGTGTAGCGTTCGTACCCAGGTGACGCGCACAACGATAGCGTCTCACACAAACATGGGAAATCTGCCTTAACACTGACACGAATTTCCCCGTTCCCATTGACTTCTACAGAGCACTAGCAAGTCTAATCATCACTGGTATGGGATGTACGAGTCTGTTACTGCTCGTATGCACATTATCCCACGATCCCAGATCACTGTACCTCTACCCACTGTACACAATGTCTTAAACCCCCCCCAAGCGATGACTTCGGCCGGATTCTGTGACGACCGCTGTCGTTGGTGAAGCAGGAAGCATCAGCAGTTGAGTATTCCAGCCACCACGACGCCCTATACTTCAATTTGGCCGAATTGAGTACAGGAAGCGTCTTGACAAGGTGGGTTCAGAATGCTGCTTACACCGGCGATCTCCGCGTCCTTCTCAAAATAACCAATGAGAGGAAGGCATACAGCGGCCTACCCCTCTCATCCAATCAGCGACGGTGTAGCATAGCCCCTAGGGCTGCTCCAAGATGGCCGACCAACATGGCGGCTCAAGATGTTTACTAAGATGGCGGCTGTTTCCATGACAACGACTCAAGTAGCCAGCGAGCGCGGGAGGCCCACAGCTCACCCACGCCTGGGCCTAGCTGTTCCCGCGCAAAGTTGAGTCTCGCTCCAAGCTATACAAGGAGATGATGCTATCAGCTCTAGCACTGTCCACAGACATGCCACCCCGGCCAGGGTAACATTTATGGACTGCTGATGACTGGGGGTCTCACATGAGCCCAAACACTAGATCTTTCGTTTGCTGGTTACCAAACTTAAGTCCGCCCACTTAACAAGTGCACTTAACAAGTGTACTGGCTCCCACAGGCATAAGAGCACTATTGTAAGTGAGCTGGTGAACCATCCCCTCACATAATATTTATTTATAGTCTGACGCGACGCTTAAACGTTTTTCATAATAAGTTATTACATTTTCAAAGACAATAGTTTACACACTCAACTGTAACCTAAAAACACTAAACAGAGTCATACTTATACTAACACTAAACATCTGATCCGTCGTACTTATACTCACATTTGGGTGAGATGATATGGTGCAACAGTTTTGCATGAGGTGAACAAACTTGTGACAAATACAAGACAGAACACGAAACAATGCGTATTAATTGGATATGCGAGCATAAGAATGGAAGTAACTGCAGAAGGCCTATTGGCCCATACTTCCTCTTGATGCTTCTATACTGGTTCGGAGTCTTGAAGTGGGTAGAATATAGTTGTGCATTAATTGGCTGTTGATTGCTGGTGTTGACTTTTTGATGAGTAGTGCCTCGCAGATTTCGAGCCGCCTTCTATCGCTGTACCTATCGATGATTTCTGTGTTGTTTGTTATGACTTCTCTGGTGATGCTCTGGTTGTGAGAGGAGATTATATGTTCCTTTATGGAGCCCTGTTGTTTATGCATTGCTAATCGCCTGGAAAGAGACGTTAATGTCTTTCCTATATACCGAGTTCTTTAGGGCTTACAGTCCCCAAGTGGGAATTTGAAGGCATAGACAACGTTGGTTTCCTTCCAGGCATTCAGCTTTGTGTCTGGCGAGTTTTACAGGAGTAGGTTGGCCGTTTTTTTGGTTTTATAACCAATATTATGTTAAAGTGAATGACCTATAAATAAAATTTCAGTATAAATGAGCCTATAGCACCTCGTTTGGTGATTAGTTATATTTAACAGTAATATTGGTTTCAAACTTTGTAAATATTTTCATATTTATGGTTTATATTTGACCATGCATGGGAAACAGTAATTGTATGTCACTTTTGTCGCGTTCCTAACCAGATATAGTCTGGGACTGGGGCAAAAATCCTGTATTGAATAACACAGCAATGCTCCTTTGGCCAGTTGTTCTAATAGTCTATCTTTAACCATTGCAACCTAGACCGTTATCACTTGTCTGTGACGTGTGGATTTTGACTATAATTTGATTTATAAACCAGAGAACTCTAGCAAGAGAGAGGCCTTTTAATTATATTTATGTCAAGTGATTTTGAATAATATGATAAACTTAAACTGTCCATCAATGCATGTATGGATTAAGCCTTACTAATCGATACTTCTGGGTTTACCACATTACCGGTGACTTCTCTGTTATTTATCAATGGTTTGGAATGATTGAGATTGTTGCTGCTGGAACCCACAGATCCAAGACATTACAAGGGTGAACTCCTCTCCCCCAGGTCAACCTAATTTCTGAATCAAGCTTCTTCAGACATTGCTTATCCAGGTCTGAGTGTTGAGTTCCCCTCACTGCTAAACCTGCAGGTTACCCATTATTCTCTCATACACTACTTTCACTTAATATGAATGACTATTGCTGGTTATCACCTTTATTCGTAATCTCTGTCGTCTCACATGGCTCCTCATCAAAGATTATATTCAAGCATATACTAGTAATCTTACCATTATATGCTGCTTTCACTGAAACGTAATAAATGAAGGATGAACATGATAGAAGAACACATAACATGTAAAAACTGAACAATATGAAGTAAGTAAGTAATTATCAATAGAAGGCACCAAACCGGGAAGGTTATGTAGCACCATTAAATGTGCGGGATAATCAGAGGGCGCTAAACATCATCAAGGACGCCAATACGAGAACAGAAACGCATAAAGCGAACGATATCAAAAGTATCCGAGTCACCAAGAATACTATCGAGAGACAAGCGACCGCGGGGGATGGTCGGAAAACAAGACACACGCTCGTCCCGGAAGTCAGGACATTCAACAATGAACAATATGAAGATAACATGTTATGGCTGAATATGACGAAAAACTTTATGAAAAACCTAAGTAATGCTTTTTTATCTTAAACCACGTGTCGTTACTCTAATTCTTACTAGATAAGTTTAGATTCTGAAAATACACAGGTAAATATTGTTTTGGAAAGAGGAGTAATTGAAGTGATTACCATATAACATAAAAGACATTGGAATTCAGGATTGTTGCAAGCGATGGTTAGACATATATATGCATAAATTTTATTCAAAATGAAAATACATGGTCAATAGGAATTATTTTGAAGTCTCATTTATCCATATAAATAAAAGTGCAACAAAAACATCACCTTGTACTCACCTAGTTTTGCTTGCGGGGGTTGAGCTCTGGCTCTTTGGTCCCGCCTTTCAACTGTCAATCAACAGGTGTACAGATTCCTGAACCTACTGGGCTCTATCATATCTGCATTTGAAATTGTGTATGGAGTCAGCCTCCACCACATCACTGCCTACTGCATTCCATCTGTTAACTACTCCATCTGTTAACTACCGGGAGCAGTGTGGGGGCATTTGCACTCCCAGTTGCAATTATTTTGATCATGTCGTGGCGCAATCGACAAAGGCGCGTTAGGGATCATCCTAGACGTAAGTTCGAACCCTCATCACAGCTCTTGTGGATTTGTTCGTATGATGAATCACGCTATTGTGATTTCTGTGTGTACTGAAATGAGGGCGAAGATGTATAACAACTTGTTGATAAAGCCCGGGTGCAGGGGGAATTGTGTAAAACAGGGAGCAGTTGCACTCCCGGTTGCAATTCCATTCACCATGTCGTGGCGCAGCCGACTAAGGCTCGTCTGGGTTCATCTTGGGCAGTAAGTTCAAACCCTCATCACGGTCATTGAGGATTTGTTCATTTAGAGTTTGTTTTTCACTACAGTGTTAAAAAAGTTGTTCATCAAGGACGGTTTATTTAAACACTTTAGAGAAACCTCTAGACTCGTGATGGTTTATGCATAATAACAATTGTGGTATCTGTTAACAGACAGGACAGCCCTTCACGAGGCAGCCGCAGGTGGTAACGACAACACTGTGAAGGTCCTCCTCCACGCTGGAGCAAACGTCAACGCTGCAGATTCTAGAGGTAAGTATCACACTTATGCATCCCAACATTATATAGCACTCAAGTCACACAACACCCCACACTTATGGTGTAACAAAATAGAATATTGTTATTTTATGATACAATACGGAGCACAAAGGGTGTTTACGTTCCCCAGCCTGCCTAAGAAACAATTAAATGTTCAACATTTATAGTAACATTATTCACAAGAAATATGCTCTCAAAATAATGGTATTACTGTAGTACAAACATTACATATATTTTGCAACATAATTCGCTATGTATATGAGGAAGAACATTACTTCATTGTTAAGGTGTCACATATTACAGAACACGTAGAGTGACACACAATATAATACATTGATGGTATCACTAAGTACTCCACATTTATGACACATCACACTACGTCACGTACTGAACACATCACACTGCGTCACGTATTGAACACATCACACTACGTCACGTATTGAACACATCACACTACGTCACGTACTGAACACATCACACTGCGTCACGTATTGAACACATTACACTACGTCACATATTGAACATATAATACACAGCTTAAGGTGTTACATAATTCATATAGTGTCCCAAAACACACTTCACTTTTGGCATCAAACAATGCAATACATTTAATCTGTGACATATTTCACAACACTGATCGCAACAAATATGGTGTCTCTCAATATACCATGCTTATATGGGCGCAAAACAAAGAAAAAACATAAAGGTACTAAGTTTAAGTCACAGTGAGGCACAATCATTGTGACACACAGGGCACAGTATATGTGATGTCACCCCACACACACACTACACTTATGACAACACCAAACAACCATGTAGATGATGACTCACAATTAGTCAATGGCACAACTAGAATTTTGCTTGGAAATCAATCAATCATTACTTTCCCATTTGTAATAAGTACCAATTTGACAATGAATATATTCAAAATGTAAATAAACATCTCCTAACCATTGCCTTGTGGCACTTTTTCTGTGGCCTCCTCATTAGAGAGGCCTTGTTGACAAAATTAAACAAATAATTCTTTCTTTAGTAATTATAGGAAAAGTTATGCCAAATTGGGGAGGAAATATATATAAATTATTATTCATGTTACAGTTTTGCACTGAAATGATTTGGGGTTTCTCTGACAGATTACGGATATAAAGATATACAAAAAATAGAATAACAAATATGTATTTTATGAATATGCTAATAAAGTAATTACAATAAAATGAAAACAAAATTAGTTGCATTTTGTGGTTGATAGGGAGGTTTTAAAAAGGTTTGTGCCTCAGATCTCCCCAGGCAAAATATAAGAATATCAACGAAACAAAACTTGTATCAAGTTATGCAAAACATGTAGAAAAAATGGGATGATTCAGAACAATTTAAGTTTCCTTATATTTAGTGGTGGCAAATCAGCACCATAAGAAATATGATATATACAATAATATTACATTTGAAACAAACATTTAACATTTTGTTTTTTATTATCTTAAATTTAAAAAAAAATAGATTACATACAAATTAAGAAACAGTAATTACTTACTTTTCCTTGGGTTTGGGAGCACAAATATGTAGTATTATTGGTGTGTGTTGCCTCCCTGACCTAGCCAAGCAACCCGTCCTCTTACAAATTACATCGCTTTTCCCTCGTGTGCAATTCGGCCAAAAATTACCGTATTTTAATTTTAAACATAATGAAAAAAAAAATCTATTTAAAATGGACCCAAAGCAGCAAGTTTTGGGTCCTCTGGTAGGTTAAGAGGGCTGGAAATTCTTCTAAGGTTTTAAAACGTCATGAAAACTGTTAATTTAAACTGGCTTCTCCTAATCTAATCGAGTAAGCCAGAGGACCCAAAACAGAAAACGTGACAGACGTCAATTTCGTGAGCCGAGTTAATTTTCCTTTACGACTATTTATGGCCTTAGTACGCAAACAAGCGAAAAGCAACGTAATTTGTAAGAGGACACGTTGAGCTAAGGAACGAGACTCAGGCCGGAGCCTTGATAAAAGGATGCCACAATCGGTGATGAACGAGATTTACACAAATTCTCGTATAATTCCGTTAATATAAAAGATAGTTAAAATATTTTCCAACAGTGTTATTGATAAGGACAATCGAAGGTGATTGCACATTACTGAAATTGGAAATGTTCTCGTGTCATAAGGAAATAAGACCAAAAACAAGAGAAGCAGAATCAATAAAAGTTTCCCAAATTTTTTATCAATATTCTTATATAGTAGTACTATACGTTACTCTTTAAGAATATATAATACATCACATTTCTGCTGATACTTTTGGACAAAACATTCACTATTCATACGGAAACACACAGTAGACTATATTTCTGGATTTATTCAATACACCCGACTTACAAACCATGTAGGAGACTACATAGAGCACAAGACTAAATTGGAGAAAGTTTAAAGGTTGGCCATCGTACAAATACCCGAGATGATGGGAATGATCTAAAGGAGAGACTACTGAAACTGAATCTCATTTAACTGGAAGACAGAAGAGATAGAGGAGACATGATCACCACAAACAAGATTCTCAGAGGAAGTGATAGGGTAAATATTTTTATTTTAGTGATATAGTAGTTAACAAATGTAATACATTAGGAGGTGATGTGGTGGAGGCGGACTCCATACATAGTTTCAAATGTAGATAAGACCGAGTCCAATTGGCTCAGGAACCTTTCCACTAGTTAATTGACAGTTGAGAAGAGGGGCTAAAGAGCCGAAGCTCAACCTCCGCAAGCACAACTAGGTGGGTACTAAGGCTGAAATATAAAGATCACCTTCGTGGAACTTATGGGTTGTAAAATGAAGTGGAACAGCTGGTTAGCTGCTACTTAACAATTACAAGCCAGGCTGATATTATTCGTGAGTTCTTCATGATAATTGTGGATTAAACTGGAGTTATCAGTAAGTGTAGGAGAAACCTTATCTGTTCCTGACAAATTAAGGGATGATCTCCTTCAGCTAAGTGCCAATAGTGTCTCACCTTTCTGTGTTTTGCTATTAGCATAAAAGTAATTTTAAATTGTGGCATTCATTGTCGCAAGCTTACAGTGCTAATAAGATCATCAACATTTAAGTGTGTCACCAGATAACAACTTCGAAGGCCCTGATGGTGACACTGTAATGATCACTAACCAGGAAGAACTAAACATGTTATTAAGGAATATCTCACAAGAAAGCTAGACGTGTTTAAACATGATAACAATTGCTCTAACATCCAGCCAAGTTTCAAGGTCGATTATCGTGACCAGGACCAACACGATAGTAACAAACATTATTGTAAACAGCATTACTGAAGGAACATGTATATAAAAATTATATATAAAATCTTAGACAAAATATAAGTTTTTATTTAGGAATGCAAGACATTAAACAACGCTTAATTGCCTTTAAAATACCAAAGCAAGCCACAGAAATCAAGCCAACAGTTACTTATGTCAAAGTACTAGAGTAACACTGTTTTAAATAAGCAAAGATAAATATTACAAGAACACAGAACATAAGATGTATGATCACCATAGTGCTCCACTTAACTCATTCCGGGAAATGTTCATCTTCATCCAACACCTCTCCAACATGTATCTTTCGAGTATAGATATTATACTGTATATTATAATGATAGCAATACCATTTGCGTCAAAGAAGGTAACTGGTTATTTGTTCCACTGGATGACTACCATGTTAATGTGACCACACAGCCAGGGAATGTTCCCCTGGATGACTACCATGTTAATGTGACCACACAGCCAGGGAATGTTCCACTGGATGACTACCATGTTAATGTGACCACACAGCCAGGGAATGTTCCACTGGATGACTACCATGTTAATGTGACCACACAACCAGAGAATGTTCCACTGGATGACTACCATGTTAATGTGACCACACAACCAGAGAATGTTCCCCTGGATGACTACCATGTTAATGACTACCTCTCCAACATGTATCTTTCGAGTATAGATATTATACTGTATATTATAATGATAGCAATACCATTTGCGTCAAAGAAGGTAACTGGTTATTTGTTCCCCTGGATGACTACCATGTTAATGTGACCACACAGCCAGGGAATGTTCCACTGGATGACTACCATGTTAATGTGACCACACAGCCAGGGAATGTTCCACTGGATGACTACCATGTTAATGTGAACACACAACCAGAGAATGTTCCCCTGGATGACTACCATGTTAATGTGACCACACAACCAGAGAATGTTCCCCTGGATGACTACCATGTTAATGTGACCACACATCCAGGGAATGCAACTTAAATCCTTGTTACATGATTCCTCTGCCATGGTACTTGAGTATCCCAAACGTATATAACGAGAGAGATATTAAGAAGTGTAATAGTTCCTCGGTGTTATTCATATAATGATGATAGTAATAATAATCTATATAAATAAAAATGGAATTGTTCGTTTGTTCAAAATCGCTAATCTCCGAAAGTTCTTCATAGATTGCTTTGAAATTTTCACACAACGTTCTATTCGCATTCGACCAGGTTTTTATATACATACTATACAGATGCCACGTCTGTGACGGTAAAAAAAACATGCTTTTTCTGAAAAACTGTGTTTTTCATGTGAGGAAAATCTTCGAAACCTCTTTACCGATTGCTTTGAAATTTTGACACAACGTTGTTTTCGAATAAGCACGTATTTTTATATGTCTACTATATTCATGCCTCACCTGTGACAGGGAAAAACATGATTTCTTTTAAAAATAGAGCCATCTGTTGGATGTAAGAGCAACACACGCTGTAATCTTTGAAAGTTCATCACCGATTGCTTTGAAATTTTGACACAGCATTGCGTTCGAATAGGAGTGTGGTTCTATATACCTACTATACAGATGCCACCCCTGTGACAGGTAAAAACATGCGTTTTTGAAAAACAGCGCCATCTGTTGCACATAATAGCAACATGCACGCTATACTGAATATGTCACGAATTCCACTTTAATGTTTCCGATTGCATTGATAAATTTTATTTTCATAGATTTCGATTTATTATATTTTGTATTGAATTATTTTGTGTGATATTGATTTGGAATTGAGCTGTGTTGTTTATCGTACCATTCATTTCGTAAATATAAGTATGGATACCACACCTGTGACAGGTACAACTATGCTTTTCTTGAAAAACAGCGCCATCTGTTGCATGTAAGAGCAACACCCATACTATACTAAATATCTTTAATTCCATTTCAATGTTTCTGATTGCATTGATAAATTGAATTTTCATAAATTTTGATTTATTTTCATCTTGATTTAATTTTTTTTTGTGAATTGCATTGGAAATGAGCTGTGTTGTTTACCATACAGTTCATTTCGTGAGTATAGTTTATTTTTATATTTTTTCATATTTTCATTTCATTTTTTAACTGTTTTTCTTTTATTTCAGTGATGGGAACATCAACAATGTCATACAAAATAATTCAATAAAAAATAAAATAAATCGAAATCCATAAAAATAAAATTTATCAATGCAGTCGAAAACATTGAAATGAAATTGTAACATATTTAGTACTGCGAATGTTTCTCCTACGTGCAACAATTGGCGCTGTTTAAAAAAACTTGTTTTTACCTGCTTCACAGGTGGCATCTATATAGATGTAAAAAAACACACGTGTATTCGAATGGATCGTTGAGTCAAAATTTCAAAGTAATCGGTGAAGAACTTTCGGAGATTACAGCGTGTGTTGCTCCTACATTCAACTGATGACGCTGTTTATATAAAAAATCATGTTTTTTTCCTGTCAAATGTGAGGCATGTATAAAGTAGATATATAAAAACATTCGCTTATTTGAATGCAACGTTGTGTCAAAATTTCAAAGCAGTGGGTAAAGAGGTTTCGAAGATGTTCCCTCACATGAAAAACACAGTTTTTCCAAGAAAAGCATGTTTTTCCCCGTCACAGACATGACACCTATATAGCATGTATATAAAAACGTGCTCGGATGCGAATGAAACGTTGTGTGAAATTTCAAAGAATTTCGGTGAAAGAACTTTCGGAGATTAGCGATTTTATATATATATATATATATATATATATATATATATATATATATATATATATATATATATATATATATATATATATATATATATATATATATGTCGTACCTAGTAGCCAGAACACACTACTCAGCCTACTATGCAAGGCCCGATTTGCCTAATAAGCCAAGTTTTCATGAATTAATTGTTTTTCGACTACCTAACCTAACTTTTTCGGCTACCTAACCTAACCTAACCTATAAAGATATGTTAGGTTAGGTTAGGTAGGGTTGGTTAGGTTCGGTCATATATCTACGTTAATTTTAACTCCAATAAAGAAAAATTGACCTCATACATAATGAAATGGGTAGCTTTATCATTTCATAAGAAAAAAATTAGAGAAAATATATTAATTCAGGAAAACTTGGCTTATTAGGCAAATCGGGCCTTGCATAGTAGGCTGAGAAGTGCGTTCTGGCTACTAGGTACGACATATATATATATATATATATATATATATATATATATATATATATATATATATATATATATATATATATATATATATATTATATATTTCATTGAATATGACCGCATATTCTGTATTTATTATTTTCTGGTTTAAGGCTTCTATCCCTCTAACTATTTTCTTAGCATCAGGGCTGAGTTGAAATAGGAGTTCTCCAAAACTCATTTTCGTACTTTTAAGGTGAAGAAAAGAAGTGATTTACTATAGAGTGTATTACACTTATTTATACAATTTGCACAACGTTTCGAACCTCCATGGTTCATTCTCAAGTGAACAGATCTTACAATGCTGGTTGATTTTATACCGGCACTGGGTCAGGTGATAATACAATAAAGGTGAAAACATGGGGGGATACATAAGGGATAAATGTGAGGTGAAACATAGAGGCTGCAGAAGGCTTATTGGCCCATACGAGGCAGTTCCTATCTAAACACAAAGATTAATCCAGTGTAATTGGCCTGTTATGTTGGACATAACAGGCCAATTACACTGGATTAATGTTGGACATAACAGGCCAATTACACTGGATTAATCTTTGTGTTTAGAAAGGAGCTGCCTCGTATGGGCCAATAAGCCTTCTGCTGTTACTTCTATGTTTCACCTGTTCCATGGCGTTTCACTTCCAAGAAACCACTCTCCAAATGTACTCAATAGAAAGAAGACAAGAGAGATACCATATAATATACACATGGAAGATACTGTTAAAGAGACAGGTCTCAAATCTACACAGTAAAATAACAACATACTGGAGTGAACGATATGGAATAAAATGCAGAATAGAACCAGTGAAGAGCAGAGGTGCTATAGGCACAATCAGAGAGCACTGTATAAACATCAGAGGTTCAGTGAAGAGCAGAGGTGCCATAGGCACAATCAGAGAACACTGTATAAACATCATAAGAAGGAAAGTGAAACGCCATGCAACCTCTGAAGAGACAACTAACACAACACCTATACCCCCTATTAGATTATTTTACAGGAACTTCTTTTCCACAGCCCATAAAACGGAGGAAAGGGTCCTGAAAGATATTGTTAATAGAAACGTTATCCCTACAGACAAAAATCAGAGGATACAACTGACGATTTGCTATAAAACCAGAAAAACGGCCAGCCTACTCATGAGAAACTCTCCAGACACAAAGCAGAACGCTTTAAAAGAGACCAACGTCGTCTATGCCTTCAAATGCCCTCTTGGGGATTGTAAGCTCCAAAACACCCAGTATATAGGCAAGACAACAACATCTCTTTCTAGGCGTTTAACGATGCATAAGCAACAGGGCTCCATTAAGGAACATATAATCTCTTCCCACAACCAAACCATCGCCAGAGAAATCCTTGTAAACAACACAGAAATCATCGATAGATACAGTGATAGCAGAAGGCTTGACGTTTGCGAGGCACTACACATTAAAAAGTCAACACCAGCAATCAACAGCCAACTAATGCACAACTATATTCTACCCACCTCAAGACTCCGCTCCAATATAGAAGCATCAAGAAATATGGACCAATAGGCTTTCTACAATCACTTCCATTCAATACCCATTGTTTCGTGTTCTGTCTTGTGTTGATGAAATTAATACCCTATTAATACCACCTCACCCCATCCACCTCACTCAAATGTAGATATAAACAAATCGGAGATGTGTAAGTTCTATTCAGTTGTGTATATGTTAACTAAAGTCTTTGAAAATATAATAAGTTTTACGAAACGCGCTCAAGTGTCGCGTCAGACTAGAAATAAAAATGAATTTTGGAGAATTGATTTTTGAATTACCACCAACAGTGAAAAGAAATGTACGAAAGATTGAGAAAATTCGTGTTAGAATTATTAATCTTACTTTTTTCGGTCATATTTAATAATATATATATATATATATATATATATATATATATATATATATATATATATATATATATATATATATATATATATATATATATATATATATATATATATATATATATATATATATATAAATATATATATATATATATATATATAGTTGTGGAGCAGTAATATAGTGCGAGGAGGAGAGCTCTGTCCAGAAGACTTAAGAGCCATCAGTGACAGGGGGAAGGGAAATGGTTTTAAAATTTAGGAATACTGGAAGTAGGGCTGTGAAGGTGGTGGTGAAGATGGTGGTGCAGAGGGTGGGGAGTACGAGGGGACGGGTGAGGGGGAAATGTAGGAGAGGACTAGGAAGTTTGCTGTGGCTCAGCAACGCACATGCGTTTCTGAGCCACAGCAACACTTCCATTCTTCGTGGCCGGGTACTGCTAGTTGTTATATAATTTAAATATATAATTTATAAAATTTTCTTAAATGAAAAGCAAGTTTCCTTAAGGAATGCACAGGCTCAATGGATGAACTTACCTTGTTCTTTTCTGGAAGGGAATTAAGTTGAATTTATGGTTATTTACCTTTGACAAAATGTTGCCTTTACAAATTTTATTGAGGAAACATGGATTTTTATGCCAATTGTATTTGTAAGAAATCTATTTTCTTGATTATGATGAAAAGACAATGGCTTTCGTGACTCAGCATCTCAGGAAAGATACCACATTTGGACATTGCATATGTCCCTAGATTACAAGATAATGTATAAAATCAATTTCCTCTGTAGTAACAGGAAAGTTTATCAAGTCCTTCACTCACGAGCGCCCATAAATTTCAATCCATAATCTCAGTACTCAAATTCAGTATTGTTATAGATGTGCAGGGATGTACTGCTGATTAATTGCAGTTTTTGAGCCTGTGAGATCGATTTTCTCTTCAGTCGATGTTCAGTCTCAGTGCTAGTACTTTCTACTTCAATTCAATTAACAATTACTAACACAAACAGGGGAAAGTAGTCTTTGATGAATTACTATAGCAAAAGGGATGGAAGAGAGGCATAGACCTCAACTTCGAGTGTAGCGGTGAGGACAGGGGTAAGTGACTATGAGGTGGGTGAGTGTTTAGCTACAGGTACCGAGTGTGGCTGCTCTGGATCCGACATGACAGTGTTATCTGCTAAAATATGACTGGTTATACACACCTTGTCATTCTCTGAAATGTATAAAGAGGGCAAGATAGTCTTCTTGCAAAAGGTCTGCCTTGCTCTGCCATGCTGTGTATTCTTCTATGTAATGCTATGCAAGAAGTATAACTGAAAATTTAATAATTTTGATAATTTCTTGAATTTCATTGAATGTTAGGTTTATAGATTTTATTTGATTTCCTAAGAATGATTATAATTAATAAATATATTACAAAATAAAAAGAATGATAGCAACATTTTAGCTGTCTAGAGTGACAGTATTCATATCCAGTGGAACATAGGAACACTGTAGTCGTCTTCGTTCTTTAGTGAACTGTATGGGATGTCACAGTGTTCTCTAGGTGGCTCACATTTAGGGAGGCGCAGCAGGAATGGTGCTGCCTTCACTTATCTGCCGGATGAAATAAATTTCAGTACGTTATAGTAAAATTATATATGTATAACATAACATGCACTTATAATTAATATAAAATTTAAAGTTTTAGCTTGTATTTTTAATTCTGGTATTTTGTCACACATGAATGATATTAACAACAATGAGAATACTTAATACTTTTATCATTGTGAATTTATCTATTATAAAATGTGTATTTTTATTTCTCTCTAAAAAAATTGCAATATTTTTCAAATATTTATTTGCTGAACATTGGTTAACCTAGTTAATTATATATAATTCAGTGGCAAGTAATTGACTTACTGAGGTTGGCTAAAAAGCCTGTGTTATGTCCAAGTTGCTGATATAGAAAAATTAGTGAAACATCTTAACAAGGATCCCTGACAAAAATAGTTATTACGAACCGTTCCCATAACGTTTATTATAATGTATATTATAATACACATTATAGGAATCTGGGTGCCCAAAGTCTTTCATCATCTAGTAAATCATTGTTAAGACTTGTACTCACCTAGTTGTGCTTGCGGGGGTTGAGCTCTGGCTCTTTGGTCCCGCCTCTCAACCGTCAATCAACAGGTGTACAGATTCCTGAGCCTATTGGGCTCTATCATATCTACACTTGAAACTGTGTATGGAGTCAGTCTCCACTACATCACTTCCTAATGCATTCCATTTGTCAACCACTCTGACACTAATAAAGTTCTTTCTAATATCTCTGTGGCTCATTTGGTCGCTCAGTTTCCACCTGTGTCCCCATGTGCGTGTGCCCCTTGTGTTAAATAGCCTGTCTTTATCTACCCTATCAATTCCCTTCAGAATCTTGGATGTGGTGATCATGTCCCCCCTAACTCTTCTGTCTTTCAGCGAAGTGAAGTTTAATTCCCGCAGTCTCTCCTCATAGCTCATACCTCTCAGCTCGGGTACTAGTCTGGTGGCAAATCTTTGAACCTTTTCCAGTTTAGTCTTATCCTTGACTAGATATGGACTCCATGCTGGGGCTGCATACTCCAGGATTGGCCTGACATGTGTGGTATACAAAGTTCCGAATTATTCTTTACACAAATTTCTGAATGCCGTTCGTATGTTGGCCAGCCTGGCATATGCCGCTGATGTTATCCTCTTGATATGTGCTGCAGGAGACAGATCTGGCGTGATATCAACTCCCAAGTCTTTTTCTTTCTCTGACTCCTGAAGAATTTCCTCTCCCAGATGATACCTTGTATTTGGCCTCCTGCTCCCTACACCTATCTTCATTATATTACATTTGGTTGGGTTAAACTCTAACAACCACTTGTTCGACCATTCCTGCAGTTTGTCTAGGTCTTCTTGATGCCTCAAACAGTCCCCTTCTGTCTTAATCCTTCTCATAATTTTGGCATCGTCCGCAAACATTGAGAGAAATGAATCTATACCCTCCGGGAGATCATTTACATATATCAGAAACAAGATAGGACCGAGTACAGAACCCTGTGGGACTCCACTGGTGACTTCACGCCAATCGGAGGTCTCACCCTTCACCGTAACTCTCTGCTTCTTATTGCTAGGTACTCCCTTATCCACTGGAGCACCTTACCAGCTACACCTGCCTGCCTCTCCAGCTTATGTACCAGCCTCTTATGCGGTACTGTGTCAAAGGCTTTCCGACAATCCAAGAAAATGCAGTCCGCCCAGCCCTCTCTTTCTTGCTTAATCTTTGTCACCTGATCATAGAATTCTATCAAGCCTGTAAGGCAAGATTTACCCTCCCTGAACCCATGTTGGCGATTTGTCACGAAGTCCCTTCTCTCTAGATGTGTTACCAGGTTTTTTCTCACGATCTTCTCCATCACCTTGCATGGTATACAAGTCAAGGACCCTGGCCTGTAGTTTAGTGCCTCTTGCCTGTCGCGCTTTTTGTATATTGGGAACACATTCGCCATCTTCCATATTTCTGGTAGGTCTCCCATCTCAAGTGACTTACTATACACTACGGAGAGTGGCAAACAAAGTGCCTCTGCACACTCTTTCAGTACCCATGGTGAGATCCCTTCTGGACCAACAGCCTTTCTAACATCCAGGTCTAGCAGGTGTCTCTTGACCTCCTCTCTCGTAATTTCAAACTCTTCCAAGGCCGCCTGGTTTACTTCCCTTTCTCCTAGCACAGTGACCTCTCCTTGTTCTGTTGTGAAGACCTCTTGGAACCTCTTGTTGAGTTCATCACACACCTCTTTGTCATTCTCTGTATACCTGTCCTCGCCTGTTCTAAGTTTCACTACCTGTTCTTTCACTGTGGTTTTCCTTCTGATGTGACTGTGGAGTAGCTTTGGTTCGGTCTTGGCTTTGTTTGCTATATCATTTTCATAACTTTTCTCTGCTTCTCTTCTCACCCTGACATACTCATTCCTGCTATCTCTCTCTGCTTTCTGGTGTTCTGTTATTCCGGAAGTTCCTCCACGCCATTTTGTTCAGTTTGTTTGCTTCCATACATGCCCTATTATACCATGGATTCTTCTTTTGCTTCTCGGATTTTTCCTTTTGGGCCGGGATGTATCTGCTTACTGCCTCCTGATACTTTTGGGTGACATAGTCCATCATATCTTGTACAGACTTAGCTTTGAGGTCTGTGTCCCAAGGTATTTCCCTTAGGAAGCTTCTCATCTCCTCATAATTTCCCTTTCGGTATGCCAGCCTTTTGTTTCCCAATTCTTTTTTTTTTTTTTGGGGGGGGGGGATAATTCCTAGCTCTACCTGGTACTCAAAGTTCAATACACTGTGATCACTCATTCCCAAGGGCGCTTCCATCTTGACTTTCCTTATATCCCACTCATTTAGGGTAAATATCAGATCAAGCATTGCTGGTTCATCCTCTCCTCTCATTCTTGTTGGATCCTTGATGTGCTGGCTTAGAAAGTTTCTTGTTGCCACGTCCAGCAGCTTAGCTCTCCATGTTTCTGGTCCTCCATGCGGGTCTCTGTTCTCCCAATCTATCTTCCCATGGTTGAAGTCTTCCATGATTAGTAGTCCAGATCCATTCCTGCTAGCAACAGAAGCTGCTCTCTCTATTATGTTAATGATGGCCATATTGTTTCTATCATATTCCTGTCTGGGTCTTCTGTCATTTGGTGACGGATTATATATGACTACGACTATAATTTTTTGCCCTCCAGTTGTTATTGTACCTATTATGTAGTCATTGAAACCTTCACATCCCTGAACAACCAACTCCTCAAAATCCCAGCCTTTTCTTACCAGCAGAGCTACACAACCCCCACCTCTTCCTTCTCTCTCTTTCCTCATAACATAATAGTCCTGTGGGAACACTGCATTTGTTATTGTTTTCGTCAGCTTTGTTTCTGAGAGCTATTATGTCTGGGTTTTCCTCTAGTACCCATTCTCCAAGTTCATTTGCTTTATTTGTAATACCATCTATGCTAGTGTACATTGCCTTGAGGCTCACTTTCTTCTGTCCCTTCTCAAATATCCTCCTTGGTGAATGTTCTGCTGGTGGAGGAAGCTGTGCCATGGGTGTGAGGATTTATGAGGTGGATACCAGGGTTGCAGAGGATACTGGGATGAGGGGTGGGGGGTCAAGTGAAGGGGGAAGGACAGGGAGGGTATGGGGTGAGAGCTACTTGTCGTGTGCTTCGTACTGTATTTTTATAGAGTTAACTAATGAGGTGGTGTTGATTTTGCATAATGGTGTCTAGCTCCTTTGCTGGAGTGCCTTCAGTGTGGCCACACACTCCACTTAACTACTATTTTTCTAAGGTTTGGCACGCTTAGTTTACTTTAAACAGTGTATCTCAATGTTTATACTGTTTTAATAGACCATGCAAAGGTCCATGGGTATTCTAAACTGCTGAAATCAAACAGCTTGATGCACGTGGTGTTTCCTACTGGTGACGAGTTGTTTATTTTTGGTTTGTTTATTAATTAATACATTTATAGTTATGTTATTTCACAACAATACCTCTCCACAGAGTAGCTAGACAGTTTGATATGATATACACTGGTGTATAGTGTGTTCTGGTGTGATGGTGTCTGCGAGCTCCACCAGCTGTGGCTCCACATCCCACTTCACTCTGTTATTTTATATTTCACACACCTATCATTTTTAAACGGTTTATGAGCACTTTAATCAGTTTTATATGACGTTTACACCATTATACTAAGCTCCTAGAGAATAAAAACGACTGAAACTCAGCGTGAATGACCACGGTGTATATTCGTTTTGGTGGTGGAGTGTTTAGTATCATGGTAGCGTCTAGTAGCAGTAAGCATCCGTCAATCCCGTGGGGTTATGGGGTTGTGCCCGGGGGGTCTAGTTCTATGCAACGTCTGCTGTGGTTGTGAAGTCCAACCCGAGGATGGCAGTCCCGGCCGCAGCGAGCGCAGATTGATTGATTACAATTAAGCCAACCAGGAGGTGGCACGGGCATGAATAGCCCGTAAGAGCGCAGATAAACGTCTAAGCCGTTGCGTCTGACAGTGGTCGAGACCTCCTCTGAAGTCTATTTTCCTCTTCCTGCCTCTTCAGTTAAACCTCGAATTGATGGAGTCCCTTCATCACTTTGCCTCTCCAGGCAGATCTGTCCGTAGTTGCTGCCTCCCAAGTGTTGATGTTGATCTGCTTGAGGTGGTGTTTGCAGGCGTCTTTGAAACGCAGCTGGAGTCTTCCGGTGGGTCTCCTTCCTGATGCCAGTTCTCCATATAAGAGGTCCTTTGGTATGAGGCCATCTTCCATGCGTGTGACATGTCCCAGCCATGGCATGCGTCTCTGCTTCAGGAGAGTGAACATTGAAAGAATTCCTGTTCTCTTGAGTACTGTGTTGTTGGTTACGTGGACTCTCCACGTGATGTCAAGGATTCGTCTCAGGTTTCACATGTGGAAGGTATTGAGCCGTCTCTCCTGGGGAGAGTGCAGGGTCCAGGATTCCGAGCCGTAGAGAAGTATACTCACCACACATGCCATGTAGACTCGTCTAAACACTAGCTTTATCCACACCAAAGCGAGCATAATCACCCACCCTGTTTTAAAGCTCGATGTATACAATCTTTAACCACTCTTATCTGGTTAAACAAATATTTGTTCTTCATATGTATTTATTTTTGACTATTACCATGGTAGTCTTATAGCTATTGGATTTTATGAAAATATCCTGGTATGGAACCCATTACAGATGCCTTCCAGGGGTGGTGTCCTCAAAATGATGTTTAAATGCTGACTAGACCTTCTCTATGTCCTGGGGGGGCTTGGCTTTGTTCCGTAAATCACTAGACATAAGCCTTGTGCTCTCTCTCATAGACCACATAACTCACACGTGTTATACTCTATTTTGATGGCAAATTTTCATCTTTATGGGCGGGAAATGATTGCTTGGAGTCCAATATTTAGGACTGAGGCGAGACAAACATTTGCAACGTTTACTCCACATCGTTTTGAAAGTACAAACACAAATTTTGTTTGCACCTCTGTGCGGCTGTTCTTTGCGGACGGATGGGCCGTATTGATATTTGTAGATTATCATGTGCCGATGCTGGGGGCTGCCCAGGATCTGCCCCCCCCCCACCATGGATTCTAAGTGTACTAGATTTTCTAGTATTTTCAAAGACGTAGTTCATTTATACTGAGCTTTACTATCCTTAAAATTATCTAACAGTCTGGGTGGACAAACATGACTTTTCCTCACTGTCAATCTGACCTTGGTCCATCAAAGTCCACCAGGATAATATCACCAGGTTGTATATTAACTTTGTTTTATGAGGAATTTGCCCCATAATGGTGCTCTCTTAGAGATATTAGGTACTCCCTAGTCCATACTTCATTCCACTTATGTATTATGTAGGAAAGATGCTTGTTCTCTTGTACTAACTCAATCACCCACGTATGAAGGGAGAGTATGAAGGATCTCTAACATCCTCATCTGGTAAGGAAGGTACTGGAGTAATGGGTTCACGGTACATTAAGTGGGCTGGATTATTGGCACATGTTGAGTAGAGTCATCTGAGATGCAAGTCAACAGCTGATTATTTATTCTAGGCCCGATTTCTGTGACTTCTGTTTGGATCTCCATGAAACTTTTCTTTCATAAAACCTCCGTGCCATGGAGCTCTAAGTAGGATAAATTTAGTTTACACATTTTTTTCCAGGACATTATGAACTTCAGGATAACTTGAGCAGTCATATCAGGTGTTACTTTTAAATAAACTGATCTAGTAGCTGCACAGGTAAATAAACCGATATGCGCCTTATCAGATGTTCATCTTCTGTACCTGTTGTGATGAAGAAGTGAACGAATAGAGCAGTGGCTATTCTGGCTGCTGGAATGCTAATCACATTAAATAAAAAAAGTAAAACAAAGTAAATAAAACTGCTTCTGCTTCTAAATCTCTACGGTGTGAGAATTGTGGGATAAAAGTCCAAAGAATGGAAAAACTCAAATTTTAATATAACAAAATATGACTTGAACAATAAATAATACAAATGCACAGTGACACTTGGCGAGAACAAATGAAAAAAAGAGATATAAACATGTGACACTTACGTAATAGCAAAATTAAAGGAGCAGAACAAATACTTTATATACAAGCTGCGTTAGTCTACCGACACCCAGAGGAGCGAGAGTAGGTCTTGCAGCTAGATGCACTGAGGAGTATTTTGACCTCTGTTGTAGTTGTTGTTGTTGAAGATTCGCTACCTGGAACAAAAAGCTCCAAGTAACACGAGCTATGGTGAGCCCGTAGATAGTTATTTGACCTCTGGAGGGTAGTGAGCTCCTTTTATACACGGCCAGGTCCAGTTGTAGGTGGCGCTGATGTGCATGTAATAGTCGCCGGCAGTCTCAAACAAGCAGTACGGCTGGTGAGTGGATTTTTTTTTCTCTCTCTCTTTTATTTATAAAACACATAAATACAAAATAAAAACAGTTACCAAAGCACTATTACACAGTGAGTTGGATAGCACACATGGCTCATAATAAAATTGAAACAACCAACACAAAACAGGTGATTAGACTACCGGTCCCTCAGCACAGAAAGAAAGATACAGTACTGACGAATAAAGGCGTACGATGGGGAACATAAAAGAACACAACACAAGGGAAAAGCATATATCCTTCCACTTAACCATGTACAAAACCCATAAAACACTTGAAAACATTAGTAACATTTTACTCAATGAAAACATTTCCCAAAACGCCCCACTAAACAACACACCTAAGACAAAAGGCCGGACACATTATACAAAAACAAAGACTAACAACAAAAAACGCATAAACAGAAAGAAAAGCAATATACACAAATGATAATAATAAATTAACAATGTAATACAGCGTAATACACACTCATTATGCAGGAGGAGGTCCCCTAGCCACTCATAATGCAGGAGGAGGTCCCCTAGCCACTCATAATGCAGGAGTAGGTCCCCCTAGCCACTCATAATGCAGGAGCAGGTCCCCCTAGCCACTCATAATACAGGAGCAGGTCTCCCTAGCCACTCATTATGCAGAAGAAGGTCCCCTAGCCACTCATAATGCAGGAATAGGTCCCCTAGCCACTCATAATGCAGGAGTAGGTCCCCCTAGCCACTCATAATACAGGAGCAGGTCTCCTAGCCACTCATAATGCAGGAGCAGGTCACCTAGCCACTCATAATACAGGACTAGGTCCCCTAGCCACTCATTTTGCAGGAGCAGGTCCCCCTAGCCACTTATAATGCAGGAGCAGGTCCCCCTAGCCACTCATAATGCAGGAGCAGGTCCCTCTAGCCACTCATAATACAGGAGTAGGTCCCCTAGCCACTCATAATGCAGGAGCAGGTCCCCCTAGCCACTCATAATGCAGGAGTAGGTCCCCCTAGCCACTCATAATGCAGGAGCACGTCCCCCTAGCCACTCATAATGCAGGAGTAGGTCCCCTAACCACTAATAATACAGGAGCAGGTCCCCTAGCCACTCATAATACAGGAGCAGGTCACATAGCCACTCATAATGCAGGAGCAGGTCCCCTAGCCACTCAAAATTCAAGAGCAGGTCCCCTAGCCACTCATAATGCAGGAGTAGGTCCCCTAGCCACTCATAATGCAGGAGCAGGTCCCCCTAGCCACTCATAATGCAGGAGCAGGTCCCCCTAGCCACTCATAATGCAGGAGCAGGTCCCTCTATCCACTCATAATACAGGAGTAGGTCCCCTAGCCACTCACAATGCAGGAACAGGTCCCCCTAGCCACTCATAATGCAGGAGTAGGTCCCTCTAGCCACTCATAATGCAGGAGCACGTCCTCCTAGCCACTCATAATGCAGGAGCAGGTCCCCTAGCAACTCATAATGCAGGAGTAGGTCCCCTAGCCACTCATAATGCAGGAGTAGGTCCCCTAGCCACTCAAAAAGCAGGAGTAGGTCCCTTAGCAACTCATAATACAGGAGCAGGTCCCCTAGCCACTCATAATGCAAAAGTAGGTCCCGTAGACACTCATAATACATGAGCAGGTCCCCCTAGCCACTCACAATGCAGGTGTAGGTCCCCTAGCCACTCATAATGCAGGAGCAGGTCCCCTAGCCACTCATAATGCAGGGGCAGGTCCCCCTAGCCACTCATAATGCAAGAGTAGGTCCCCTAGCCACTCATAATACAGGCGTAGGTCCCCCTAGCCACTCATAATGCAGGAGTAGGTCCCCTAGCCACTCATAATGCAGGAGCAGGTCCCCTAGCCACTCATAATGCAGGAGCAGGTCCCCCAAGCCACTCATAATGCAGGAGTAGGTCCCCTAGCCACTCATAATACAGGAGTAGGTCCCCTAGCCACTCATAATGCAGGAGTAGGTCCCCAAGCCACTCATAATACAGGAGCAGGTCCCCTAGACACTCATAATACAGGAGTAGGTCCCCTAGCCACTCATAATACAGGAGCAGGTCCCCTAGCCACTCATAATGCAGGAGCTGGTCCCATAGCAACTCATAATACAGGAACAGGTTCCGTAGCCACTCATAATAGGGGAGCAGGTCCCATAGCAACTCATAATACAGGAGCAGGTCACATAACAACTCATAATGCAGGAGCAGGTCCCCCTAGCCACTCATAATGCAGGAGCAGGTCCCCTAGAAACTCATAATACAGGAGCAGGTCCCCTAGCCACTCATAATACAGGAGCAGGTCCCCTAACCACTCATAATGCAGGAGCAGGTCCCCTAGCCACTCATAATACAGGAGCATGTCCCCCTAGCCACTCATAATACAGGAGCAGGTCCCCTAGCCACTCACAATACAGGAGCAGGTCTCCTAGCCACTCATATTGTAGGAACCGGTCCCCCTAGCCACTCATAATGCAGGCGTAGGTCCCCCTAGCTACTCATAATGCAGGAGCAGGTCCCCTAGCCACTCATAATACAGGAGCAGGTCCCCTAGCCACTCATAATGAAGAGCAGGTCCCCTAGCTACTCATAATACAGGAGCAGGTCCCCTAGCCACTCATAATGCAGGAGCAGGTCAACCTAGTAACTCATAATGCAGGAGCAGGTCTCCTAGCCACTCATAATGCAGGAGCAGGTCCCCCTAGCCATTCATAATGCAGGAGCAGGTCCCCTAGCCACTCATAATGCAGGAGCAGGTCCCCTAGCCACTCATAATGCAGGACCAGGTCTCCCTAGCCACTTATAGTGCAGGAGCAGGTCCCCTAGCCACTCATAATTCAGGAGCAGGTCCCCTAGCAACTCATAATACAGGAGGAGGTCCCCTAGCCACTCATAATACAGGAGCAGGTCCCCCTAACCACTCATAATATAGGAGCAGGTCCCCCTAACCACTCATAATACAGGAGCAGGTCCCCTAGCCACTCATAATACAGGAGCAGGTCCCATAGCAACTCATAATGCAGGAGCAGGTCCCATAGCAACTCATAATTCAGGAGCAGGTCCCCTAGCAACTCATAATACAGGAGCAGGTCCCCTAGCCACTCATAATACAGGAGCAGGTCCCCCTAGCCACTCATAATACAGGAGCAGGTCCCCTAGCCACTCATAATGCAGGAGCAGGTCCCCTAGCCACTCATAATACAGGAGCAGGTCCCCCTAACCACTCATAATACAGGAGCAGGTCCCCTAGCCACTCATAATACAGGAGCAGGTCCCATAGCCACTCATAATGCAGGAGCAGGTCCCTTAGCCACTCATAATTCAGGAGCAGGTCCCCTAGCAACTCATAATACAGAAGCAGGTCCCCTAGCCACTCATATTACAGGAGCAGGTCCCCCTAGCCACTCATAATACAGGAGCATGTCCCCTAGCCACTCATAATGCAGGAGCAGGTCCCCCTAGTAACTCATAATGCAGGAGCAGGTCTCCTAGCCACTCATAATGCAGGAGCAGGTCCCCCTAGCCACTCATATTGCAGCAGCAGGTCACCTATCCACTCATAATACAGGAGCAGGTCCCCTAGCCACTCATAATGCAGGGGCAGGTCCCCCTAGGCCCTCATAATGCAGGAGTACGTCCCCCTAGCCACTCATAATGCAGGAGCAGGTCCCCTAGCCACTCATATTACAGGTGCAGGTCCCCTAGCCACTCATAATGCAGGAGCAGGTCCCCCTAGCCACTCATAATGCAGGAGCATGTCCCCTAGCCACTCATAATGCAGGAGCACGTCCCCCTAGCCACTCATAATGCAGGAGCACGTCCCCCTAGCCACTCATAATGCAGAAGCAGGTCCCCTAGCCACACATAATGCAGGAGCAGGTCCCCTAGCCACTCATAATGCAGGAGCAGGTCCCCTAGCAACTTATAAAATAGGTGCAGGTCCCCTAGCCACTCATAATGCAGGAGCAGGTCCCCCTATCCACTCATAATGCAGGAGCAGGTCCCCTAGCCACTCATAATGCAGGAGCAGGTCCCCCTAGCCACTCATAATGCAGGAGCACGTCCCCCTAGCCACTCATAATGCAGGAGCAGGTCCCCTAGCAACTCATAATACAGGAGCAGGTCCCCCTAGCCACTCATAATGCAGGAGCAGGTCCCCCTAGCTACTCATAATGCAGGAGCAGGTCCCCTAGCGACTCATAATACAGGAGCAGGTCCCCTAGCCACTCATAATGTAGAGCAGGTCCCCTAGCTACTCATAATACAGGAGCAGGTCCCCTAGCCACTCATAATGCAGGAGCAGGTCATCCTAGTAACTCATAATGCAGGAGCAGGTCTCCTAGCCACTCATAATGCAGGAGCAGGTCCCCCTAGCCATTCATAATGCAGGAGCAGGTCCCCTAGCCACTCATAATGCAGGAGCAGGTCCCCTAGCCACTCATAATGCTGGAGCAGGTCCCCTAGCCACTCATAATGCAGGACCAGGTCTCCCTAGCCACTTATAGTGCTGGAGCAGGTCCCCTAGCCACTCATAATTCAGGAGCAGGTCCCCTAGCAACTCATAATACAGGAGGAGGTCCCCTAGCCACTCATAATATAGGAGCAGGTCCCCCTAACCACTCATAATATAGGAGCAGGTCCCCCTAACCACTCATAATACAGGAGCAGGTCCCCTAGCCACTCATAATACAGGAGCAGGTCCCATAGCAACTCATAATACAGGAGCAGGTCCCATAGCAACTCATAATTCAGGAGCAGGTCCCCTAGCAACTCATAATACAGGAGCAGGTCCCCTAGCCACTCATAATACAGGAGCAGGTCCCCCTAGCCACTCATAATACAGGAGCAGGTCCCCTAGCCACTCATAATGCAGGAGCAGGTCCCCTAGCCACTCATAATACAGGAGCAGGTCCCCCTAACCACTCATAACACAGGAGCAGGTCCCCTAGCCACTCATAATACAGGAGCAGGTCCCATAGCCACTCATAATGCAGGAGCAGGTCCCTTAGCCACTCATAATTCAGGAGCAGGTCCCCTAGCAACTCATAATACAGAAGCAGGTCCCCTAGCCACTCATATTACAGGAGCAGGTCCCCCTAGCCACTCATAATACAGGAGCAGGTCCCCTAGCCACTCATAATGCAGGAGCACGTCCCCCTAGCCACTCATAATGCAGGAGTAGGTCCCCTAACCACTAATAATACAGGAGCAGGTCCCCTAGCCTCTCATAATACAGGAGCAGGTCACATAGCCACTCATAATGCAGGAGCAGGTCCCCTAGCCACTCAAAATTCAAGAGCAGGTCCCCTAGCCACTCATAATGCAGGAGTAGGTCCCCTAGCCACTCATAATGCAGGAGCAGGTCCCCCTAGCCACTCATAATGCAGGAGCAGGTCCCCCTAGCCACTCATAATGCAGGAGCAGGTCCCTCTATCCACTCATAATACAGGAGTAGGTCCCCTAGCCACTCACAATGCAGGAACAGGTCCCCCTAGCCACTCATAATGCAGGAGTAGGTCCCTCTAGCCACTCATAATGCAGGAGCACGTCCTCCTAGCCACTCATAATGCAGGAGCAGGTCCCCTAGCAACTCATAATGCAGGAGTAGGTCCCCTAGCCACTCATAATGCAGGAGTAGGTCCCCTAGCCACTCAAAAAGCAGGAGTAGGTCCCCTAGCAACTCATAATACAGGAGCAGGTCCCCTAGCCACTCATAATGCAAAAGTAGGTCCCGTAGACACTCATAATACATGAGCAGGTCCCCCTAGCCACTCACAATGCAGGTGTAGGTCCCCTAGCCACTCATAATGCAGGAGCAGGTCCCCTAGCCACTCATAATGCAGGGGCAGGTCCCCCTAGCCACTCATAATGCAAGAGTAGGTCCCCTAGCCCCTCATAATACAGGTGTAGGTCCCCCTAGCCACTCATAATGCAGGAGTAGGTCCCCTAGCCACTCATAATGCAGGAGCAGGTCCCCTAGCCACTCATAATGCAGGAGCAGGTCCCCCAAGCCACTCATAATGCAGGAGTAGGTCCCCTAGCCACTCATAATACAGGAGTAGGTCCCCTAGCCACTCATAATGCAGGAGTAGGTCCCCAAGCCACTCATAATACAGGAGCAGGTCCCCTAGACACTCATAATACAGGAGTAGGTCCCCTAGCCACTCATAATACAGGAGCAGGTCCCCTAGCCACTCATAATGCAGGAGCCGGTCCCATAGCAACTCATAATACAGGAACAGGTTCCGTAGCCACTCATAATAGGGGAGCAGGTCCCATAGCAACTCATAATACAGGAGCAGGTCACATAACAACTCATAATGCAGGAGCAGGTCCCCCTAGCCACTCATAATGCAGGAGCAGGTCCCCTAGAAACTCATAATACAGGAGCAGGTCCCCTAGCCACTCATAATACAGGAGCAGGTCCCCTAACCACTCATAATGCAGGAGCAGGTCCCCTAGCCACTCATAATACAGGAGCATGTCCCCCTAGCCACTCATAATACAGGAGCAGGTCCCCTAGCCACTCACAATACAGGAGCAGGTCCCCTAGCCACTCATATTGTAGGAACCGGTCCCCCTAGCCACTCATAATGCAGGCGTAGGTCCCCCTAGCTACTCATAATGCAGGAGCAGGTCCCCTAGCCACTCATAATACAGGAGCAGGTCCCCTAGCCACTCATAATGAAGAGCAGGTCCCCTAGCTACTCATAAAACAGGAGCAGGTCCCCTAGCCACTCATAATGCAGGAGCAGGTCAACCTAGTAACTCATAATGCAGGAGCAGGTCTCCTAGCCACTCATAATGCAGGAGCAGGTCCCCCTAGCCATTCATAATGCAGGAGCAGGTCCCCTAGCCACTCATAATGCAGGAGCAGGTCCCCTAGCCACTCATAATGCAGGACCAGGTCTCCCTAGCCACTTATAGTGCAGGAGCAGGTCCCCTAGCCACTCATAATTCAGGAGCAGGTCCCCTAGCAACTCATAATACAGGAGGAGGTCCCCTAGCCACTCATAATACAGGAGCAGGTCCCCCTAACCACTCATAATATAGGAGCAGGTCCCGCTAACCACTCATAATACAGGAGCAGGTCCCCTAGCCACTCATAATACAGGAGCAGGTCCCATAGCAACTCATAATGCAGGAGCAGGTCCCATAGCAACTCATAATTCAGGAGCAGGTCCCCTAGCAACTCATAATACAGGAGCAGGTCCCCTAGCCACTCATAATACAGGAGCAGGTCCCCCTAGCCACTCATAATACAGGAGCAGGTCCCCTAGCCACTCATAATGCAGGAGCAGGTCCCCTAGCCACTCATAATACAGGAGCAGGTCCCCCTAACCACTCATAATACAGGAGCAGGTCCCCTAGCCACTCATAATACAGGAGCAGGTCCCATAGCCACTCATAATGCAGGAGCAGGTCCCTTAGCCACTCATAATTCAGGAGCAGGTCCCCTAGCAACTCATAATACAGAAGCAGGTCCCCTAGCCACTCATATTACAGGAGCAGGTCCCCCTAGCCACTCATAATACAGGAGCAGGTCCCCTAGCCACTCATAATGCAGGAGCAGGTCCCCCTAGTAACTCATAATGCAGGAGCAGGTCTCCTAGCCACTCATAATGCAGGAGCAGGTCCCCCTAGCCACTCATATTGCAGCAGCAGGTCACCTATCCACTCATAATACAGGAGCAGGTCCCCTAGCCACTCATAATGCAGGGGCAGGTCCCCCTAGGCCCTCATAATGCAGGAGTACGTCCCCCTAGCCACTCATAATGCAGGAGCAGGTCCCCTAGCCACTCATATTACAGGTGCAGGTCCCCTAGCCACTCATAATGCAGGAGCAGGTCCCCCTAGCCACTCATAATGCAGGAGCATGTCCCCTAGCCACTCATAATGCAGGAGCACGTCCCCCTAGCCACTCATAATGCAGGAGCACGTCCCCCTAGCCACTCATAATGCAGAAGCAGGTCCCCTAGCCACACATAATGCAGGAGCAGGTCCCCTAGCCACTCATAATGCAGGAGCAGGTCCCCTAGCAACTTATAATATAGGTGCAGGTCCCCTAGCCACTGATAATGCAGGAGCAGGTCCCCCTATCCACTCATAATGCAGGAGCAGGTCCCCTAGCCACTCATAATGTAGGAGCAGGTCCCCCTAGCCACTCATAATGCAGGAGCACGTCCCCCTAGCCACTCATAATGCAGGAGCAGGTCCCCTAGCAACTCATAATACAGGAGCAGGTCCCCCTAGCCACTCATAATGCAGGAGCAGGTCCCCCTAGCTACTCATAATGCAGGAGCAGGTCCCCTAGCCACTCATAATACAGGAGCAGGTCCCCTAGCCACTCATAATGTAGAACAGGTCCCCTAGCTACTCATAATACAGGAGCAGGTCCCCTAGCCACTCATAATGCAGGAGCAGGTCAACCTAGTAACTCATAATGCAGGAGCAGGTCTCCTAGCCACTCATAATGCAGGAGCAGGTCCCCCTAGCCATTCATAATGCAGGAGCAGGTCCCCTAGCCACTCATAATGCAGGAGCAGGTCCCCTAGCCACTCATAATGCTGGAGCAGGTCCCCTAGCCACTCATAATGCAGGACCAGGTCTCCCTAGCCACTTATAGTGCTGGAGCAGGTCCCCTAGCCACTCATAATTCAGGAGCAGGTCCCCTAGCAACTCATAATACAGGAGGAGGTCCCCTAGCCACTCATAATATAGGAGCAGGTCCCCCTAACCACTCATAATATAGGAGCAGGTCCCCCTAGCCACTCATAATGCAGGAGCAGGTCCCCTAGCCACTCATAATACAGGAGCAGGTCCCATAGCAACTCATAATACAGGAGCAGGTCCCATAGCAACTCATAATTCAGGAGCAGGTCCCCTAGCAACTCATAATACAGGAGCAGGTCCCCTAGCCACTCATAATACAGGAGCAGGTCCCCCTAGCCACTCATAATACAGGAGCAGGTCCCCTAGCCACTCATAATGCAGGACCAGGTCCCCTAGCCACTCATAATACAGGAGCAGGTCCCCCTAACCACTCATAACACAGGAGCAGGTCTCCTAGCCACTCATAATACAGGAGCAGGTCCCATAGCCACTCATAATGCAGGAGCAGGTCCCTTAGCCACTCATAATTCAGGAGCAGGTCCCCTAGCAACTCATAATACAGAAGCAGGTCCCCTAGCCACTCATATTACAGGAGCAGGTCCCCCTAGCCACTCATAATACAGGAGCAGGTCCCCTAGCCACTCATAATGCCGGAGCAGGTCCCCCTAGTAACTCATAATGCAGGAGCAGGTCTCCTAGCCTCTCATAATGCAGGAGCAGGTCCCCCTAGCCACTCATATTGCAGCAGCAGGTCACCTATCCACTCATAATACAGGAGCAGGTCCCCTAGCCACTCATAATGCAGGGGCAGGTCCCCCTAGGAACTCATAATGCAGGAGTACGTCCCCCTAGCCACTCATAATGCAGGAGCAGGTCCAATAGCCACTCATATTACAGGTGCAGGTCCCCTAGCCACTCATAATGCAGGAGCAGGTCCCCCTAGCCACTCATAATGCAGGAGCACGTCCCCCTAGCCACTCGTAATGCAGGAGCACGTCCCCCTAGCCACTCATAATGCAGAAGCAGGTCCCCTAGCCACACATAATGCAGGAGCAGGTCCCCTAGCCACTCATAATGCAGGAGCAGGTCCCCTAGCAACTTATAATATAGGTGCAGGTCCCCTAGCCACTCATAATGCAGGAGCAGGTCCCCCTATCCACTCATAATGCAGGAGCAGGTCCCCTAGCCACTCATAATGCAGGAGCAGGTCCCCCTAGCCACTCATAATGCAGGAGCACGTCCCCCTAGCCACTCATAATGCAGGAGCAGGTCCCCTAGCAACTCATAATACAGGAGCAGGTCCCCCTAGCCACTCATAATGCAGGAGCAGGTCCCCTAGCCACTCATAATGCAGGAGCAGGTCCCCTAGCAACTTATAATATAGGTGCAGGTCCCCTAGCCACTCATAATGCAGGAGCAGGTCCCCCTACCCACTCATAATGCAGGAGCAGGTCCCCTAGCCACTCATAATGCAGGAGCAGGTCCCCTAGCAACTCATAATACAGGAGCAGGTCCCGTAGCCACTCATAATACAGGAGCAGGTCCCCCTAGCCACTCATAATGCAGGAGCAGGTCCCCTAGCCACTCATAATGCAGGAGCAGGTCCCCTAGCCACTCATAATACAGGAGCAGGTCCCCCTAACCACTCATAATACAGGAGCAGGTCCCCTACCCACTCATAATACCGGAGCAGGTCCCCTAGCCACTCATAATGCAGGGGCAGGTCCCCCTAGGCCCTCATAATGCAGGAGTACGTCCCCCTAGCCACTCATAATGCAGGAGCAGGTCCCCTAGCCACTCATATTACAGGTGCAGGTCCCCTAGCCACTCATAATGCAGGAGCAGGTCCCCCTAGCCACTCATAATGCAGGAGCATGTCCCCTAGCCACTCATAATGCAGGAGCACGTCCCCCTAGCCACTCATAATGCAGGAGCACGTCCCCCTAGCCACTCATAATGCAGAAGCAGGTCCCCTAGCCACACATAATGCAGGAGCAGGTCCCCTAGCCACTCATAATGCAGGAGCAGGTCCCCTAGCAACTTATAATATAGGTGCAGGTCCCCTAGCCACTCATAATGCAGGAGCAGGTCCCCCTATCCACTCATAATGCAGGAGCAGGTCCCCTAGCCACTCATAATGCAGGAGCAGGTCCCCCTAGCCACTCATAATGCAGGAGCACGTCCCCCTAGCCACTCATAATGCAGGAGCAGGTCCCCTAGCAACTCATAATACAGGAGCAGGTCCCCCTAGCCACTCATAATGGAGGAGCAGGTCCCCCTAGCTACTCATAATGCAGGAGCAGGTCCCCTAGCCACTCATAATACAGGAGCAGGTCCCCTAGCCACTCATAATGTAGAGCAGGTCCCCTAGCTACTCATAATACAGGAGCAGGTCCCCTAGCCACTCATAATGCAGGAGCAGGTCAACCTAGTAACTCATAATGCAGGAGCAGGTCCCCCTAGCCATTCATAATGCAGGAGCAGGTCCCCTAGCCACTCATAATGCAGGAGCAGGTCCCCTAGCCACTCATAATGCTGGAGCAGGTCCCCTAGCCACTCATAATGCAGGACCAGGTCTCCCTAGCCACTTATAGTGCTGGAGCAGGTCCCCTAGCCACTCATAATTCAGGAGCAGGTCCCCTAGCAACTCATAATACAGGAGGAGGTCCCCTAGCCACTCATAATATAGGAGCAGGTCCCCCTAACCACTCATAATATAGGAGCAGGTCCCCCTAACCACTCATAATACAGGAGCAGGTCCCCTAACCACTCATAATACAGGAGCACGTCCCCCTAGCCACTCATAATGCAGAAGCAGGTCCCCTAGCCACACATAATGCAGGAGCAGGTCCCCTAGCCACTCATAATGCAGGAGCAGGTCCCCTAGCAACTTATAATATAGGTGCAGGTCCCCTAGCCACTCATAATGCAGGAGCAGGTCCCCCTATCCACTCATAATGCAGGAGCAGGTCCCCTAGCCACTCATAATGCAGGAGCAGGTCCCCCTAGCCACTCATAATGCAGGAGCCCGTCCCCCTAGCCACTCATAATGCAGGAGCAGGTCCCCTAGCAACTCATAATACAGGAGCAGGTCCCCCTAGCCACTCATAATGCAGGAGCAGGTCCCCTAGCCACTCATAATGCAGGAGCAGGTCCCCTAGCAACTTATAATATAGGTGCAGGTCCCCTAGCCACTCATAATGCAGGAGCAGGTCCCCCTACCCACTCATAATGCAGGAGCAGGTCCCCTAGCCACTCATAATGCAGGAGCAGGTCCCCTAGCAACTCATAATACAGGAGCAGGTCCCGTAGCCACTCATAATACAGGAGCAGGTCCCCCTAGCCACTCATAATGCAGGAGCAGGTCCCTTAGCCACTCATAATGCAGGAGCAGGTCCCCTAGCCACTCATAATACAGGAGCAGGTCCCCCTAACCACTCATAATACAGGAGCAGGTCCCCTACCCACTCATAATACCGGAGCAGGTCCCCTAGCCACTCATAATGCAGGGGCAGGTCCCCCTAGGCCCTCATAATGCAGGAGTACGTCCCCCTAGCCACTCATAATGCAGGAGCAGGTCCCCTAGCCACTCATATTACAGGTGCAGGTCCCCTAGCCACTCATAATGCAGGAGCAGGTCCCCCTAGCCACTCATAATGCAGGAGCATGTCCCCTAGCCACTCATAATGCAGGAGCACGTCCCCCTAGCCACTCATAATGCAGGAGCACGTCCCCCTAGCCACTCATAATGCAGAAGCAGGTCCCCTAGCCACACATAATGCAGGAGCAGGTCCCCTAGCCACTCATAATGCAGGAGCAGGTCCCCTAGCAACTTATAATATAGGTGCAGGTCCCCTAGCCACTCATAATGCAGGAGCAGGTCCCCCTATCCACTCATAATGCAGGAGCAGGTCCCCTAGCCACTCATAATGCAGGAGCAGGTCCCCCTAGCCACTCATAATGCAGGAGCACGTCCCCCTAGCCACTCATAATGCAGGAGCAGGTCCCCTAGCAACTCATAATACAGGAGCAGGTCCCCCTAGCCACTCATAATGGAGGAGCAGGTCCCCCTAGCTACTCAAAATGCAGGAGCAGGTCCCCTAGCCACTCATAATACAGGAGCAGGTCCCCTAGCCACTCATAATGTAGAGCAGGTCCCCTAGCTACTCATAATACAGGAGCAGGTCCCCTAGCCACTCATAATGCAGGAGCAGGTCAACCTAGTAACTCATAATGCAGGAGCAGGTCCCCCTAGCCATTCATAATGCAGGAGCAGGTCCCCTAGCCACTCATAATGCAGGAGCAGGTCCCCTAGCCACTCATAATGCTGGAGCAGGTCCCCTAGCCACTCATAATGCAGGACCAGGTCTCCCTAGCCACTTATAGTGCTGGAGCAGGTCCCCTAGCCACTCATAATTCAGGAGCAGGTCCCCTAGCAACTCATAATACAGGAGGAGGTCCCCTAGCCACTCATAATATAGGAGCAGGTCCCCCTAACCACTCATAATATAGGAGCAGGTCCCCCTAACCACTCATAATACAGGAGCAGGTCCCCTAGCCACTCATAATACAGGAGCAGGTCCCATAGCAACTCATAATACAGGAGCAGGTCCCATAGCAACTCATAATTCAGGAGCAGGTCCCCTAGCAACTCATAATACAGGAGCAGGTCCCCTAGCCACTCATAATACAGGAGCAGGTCCCCCTAGCCACTCATAATACAGGAGCAGGTCCCCTAGCCACTCATAATGCAGGAGCAGGTCCCCTAGCCACTCATAATACAGGAGCAGGTCCCCCTAACCACTCATAATACAGGAGCAGGTCCCCTAGCCACTCATAATACAGGAGCAGGTCCCATAGCCACTCATAATGCAGGAGCAGGTCCCATAGCAACTCATAATTCAGGAGCAGGTCCCCTAGCAACTCATAATACAGAAGCAGGTCCCCTAGCCACTCATATTACAGGAGCAGGTCCCCCTAGCCACTCATAATACAGGAGCAGGTCCCCTAGCCACTCATAATGCAGGAGCAGGTCCCCCTAGTAACTCATAATGCAGGAGCAGGTCTCCTAGCCACTCATAATGCAGGAGCAGGTCCCCCTAGCCACTCATATTGCAGCAGCAGGTCACCTATCCACTCATAATACAGGAGCAGGTCCCCTAGCCACTCATAATGCAGGGGCAGGTCCCCCTAGGCCCTCATAATGCAGGAGTACGTCCCCCTAGCCACTCATAATGCAGGAGCAGGTCCCCTAGCCACTCATATTACAGGTGCAGGTCCCCTAGCCACTCATAATGCAGGAGCAGGTCCCCCTAGCCACTCATAATGCAGGAGCACGTCCCCCTAGCCACTCATAATGCAGGAGCACGTCCCCCTAGCCACTCATAATGCAGAAGCAGGTCCCCTAGCCACACATAATGCAGGAGCAGGTCCCCTAGCCACTCATAATGCAGGAGCAGGTCCCCTAGCAACTTATAATATAGGTGCAGGTCCCCTAGCCACTCATAATGCAGGAGCAGGTCCCCCTATCCACTCATATTGCAGGAGCAGGTCCCCTAGCCACTCATAATGCAGGAGCAGGTCCCCCTAGCCACTCATAATGCAGGAGCACGTCCCCCTAGCCACTCATAATGCAGGAGCAGGTCCCCTAGCAACTCATAATACAGGAGCAGGTCCCCCTAGCCACTCATAATGCAGGAGCAGGTCCCCTAGCCACTCATAATGCAGGAGCAGGTCCCCTAGCAACTTATAATATAGGTGCAGGTCCCCTAGCCACTCATAATGCAGGAGCAGGTCCCCCTACCCACTCATAATGCAGGAGCAGGTCCCCTAGCCACTCATAATGCAGGAGCAGGTCCCCTAGCAACTCATAATACAGGAGCAGGTCCCCTAGCCACTCATAATACAGGAGCAGGTCCCCCTAGCCACTCATAATACAGGAGCAGGTCCCCTAGCCACTCATAATGCAGGAGCAGGTCCCCTAGCCACTCATAATACAGGAGCAGGTCCCCCTAACCACTCATAATACAGGAGCAGGTCCCCTAGCCACTCATAATACCGGAGCAGGTCCCCTAGCCACTCATAATGCAAGAGTAGGTCCCCTAGCCACTCATAATACAGGCGTAGGTCCCCCTAGCCACTCATAATGCAGGAGTAGGTCCCCTAGCCACTCATAATGCAGGAGCAGGTCCCCTAGCCACTCATAATGCAGGAGCAGGTCCCCCTAGCCACTCATAATGCAGGAGTAGGTCCCCTAGCCACTCATAATACAGGAGTAGGTCCCCTAGCCACTCATAATGCAGGAGTAGGTCCCCAAGCCACTCATAATACAGGAGCAGGTCCCCTGGACACTCATAATACAGGAGTAGGTCCCCTAGCCACTCATAATACAGGAGCAGGTCCCCTAGCCACTCATAATACAGGAGCAGGTCCCCTAGCCACTCATAATACAGGAGCCGGTCCCATAGCAACTCATAATACAGGAACAGGTTCCGTAGCCACTCATAATACAGGAGCAGGTCCCATAGCAACTCATAATACAGGAGCAGGTCCCATAGCCACTCATAATGCAGGAGCAGGTCCCCTAGCCACTCATAATTCAGGAGCTGGTCCCCTAGCAACTCATAATACAGGAGCAGGTCCCCTAGCCACTCATAATAGAGGAGCAGGTCCCCCTTGCCACTCATAATACAGGAGCAGGTCCCCTAGCCACTCATAATATAGGAGCAGGTCCCCCTAACCACTCATAATACAGGAGCAGGTCCCCTAGCCACTCATAATACAGGAGCAGGTCCCATAGCAACTCATAATACAGGAGCAGGTCCCATAGCAACTCATAATACAGGAGCAGGTCCCATAGCAACTCATAATTCAGGAGCAGGTCCCCTAGCAACTCATAATACAGGAGCAGGTCCCCTAGCAACTCATAATACAGGAGGAGGTCCCCTAGCCACTCATAATACAGGAGCAGGTCCCCCTAACCACTCATAGTATAGGAGCAGGTCCCCCTAACCACTCATAATACAGGAGCAGGTCCCCTAGCCACTCATAATACAGGAGCAGGTCCCATAGCAACTCATAATACAGGAGCAGGTCCCATAGCAACTCATAATTCAGGAGCAGGTCCCCTAGCAACTCATAATACAGGAGCAGGTCCCCTAGCCACTCATAATACAGGAGCAGGTCCCCCTAGCCACTCATAATACAGGAGCAGGTCCCCTAGCCACTCATAATGCAGGAGCAGGTCCCCTAGCCACTCATAATACAGGAGCAGGTCCCCCTAACCACTCATAATACAGGAGCAGGTCCCCTAGCCACTCATAATACAGGAGCAGGTCCCATAGCCACTCATAATGCAGGAGCAGGTCCCTTAGCCACTCATAATTCAGGAGCAGGTCCCCTAGCAACTCATAATACAGAAGCAGGTCCCCTAGCCACTCATATTACAGGAGCAGGTCCCCCTAGCCACTCATAATACAGGAGCAGGTCCCCTAGCCACTCATAATGCAGGAGCAGGTCCCCCTAGTAACTCATAATGCAGGAGCAGGTCTCCTAGCCACTCATAATGCAGGAGCAGGTCCCCCTAGCCACTCATATTGCAGCAGCAGGTCACCTATCCACTCATAATACAGGAGCAGGTCCCCTAGCCACTCATAATGCAGGGGCAGGTCCCCCTAAGCCCTCATAATGCAGGAGTACGTCCCCCTAGCCACTCATAATGCAGGAGCAGGTCCCCTAGCCACTCATATTACAGGTGCAGGTCCCCTAGCCACTCATAATGCAGGAGCAGGTCCCCCTAGCCACTCATAATGCAGGAGCACGTCCCCCTAGCCACTCATAATGCAGGAGCACGTCCCCCTAGCCACTCATAATGCAGAAGCAGGTCGCCTAGCCACACATAATGCAGGAGCAGGTCCCCTAGCCACTCATAATGCAGGAGCAGGTCCCCTAGCAACTTATAATATAGGTGCAGGTCCCCTAGCCACTCATAATGCAGGAGCAGGTCCCCCTATCCACTCATAATGCAGGAGCAGGTCCCCTAGCCACTCATAATGCAGGAGCAGGTCCCCCTAGCCACTCGTAATGCAGGAGCACGTCCCCCTAGCCACTCATAATGCAGGAGCAGGTCCCCTAGCAACTCATAATACAGGAGCAGGTCCCCCTAGCCACTCATAATGCAGGAGCAGGTCCCCTTGCCACTCATAATGCAGGAGCAGGTCCCCTAGCAACTTATAATATAGGTGCAGGTCCCCTAGCCACTCATAATGCAGGAGCAGGTCCCCCTACCCACTCATAATGCAGGAGCAGGTCCCCTAGCCACTCATAATGCAGGAGCAGGTCCCCTAGCAACTCATAATACAGGAGCAGGTCCCCTAGCCACTCATAATACAGGAGCAGGTCCCCCTAGCCACTCATAATACAGGAGCAGGTCCCCTAGCCACTCATAATGCAGGAGCAGGTCCCCTAGCCACTCATAATACAGGAGCAGGTCCCCCTAACCACTCATAATACAGGAGCAGGTCCCCTAGCCACTCATAATACCGGAGCAGGTCCCCTAGCCACTCATAATGCAGGGGCAGGTCCCCCTAGCCACTCATAATGCAAGAGTAGGTCCCCTAGCCACTCATAATACAGGCGTAGGTCCCCCTAGCCACTCATAATGCAGGAGTAGGTCCCCTAGCCACTCATAATGCAGGAGCAGGTCCCCTAGCCACTCATAATGCAGGAGCAGGTCCCCCTAGCCACTCATAATGCAGGAGTAGGTCCCCTAGCCACTCATAATACAGGAGTAGGTCCCCTAGCCACTCATAATGCAGGAGTAGGTCCCCAAGCCACTCATAATACAGGAGCAGGTCCCCTGGACACTCATAATACAGGAGTAGGTCCCCTAGCCACTCATAATACAGGAGCAGGTCCCCTAGCCACTCATAATACAGGAGCAGGTCCCCTAGCCACTCATAATACAGGAGCCGGTCCCATAGCAACTCATAATACAGGAACAGGTTCCGTAGCCACTCATAATACAGGAGCAGGTCCCATAGCAACTCATAATACAGGAGCAGGTCCCATAGCCACTCATAATGCAGGAGCAGGTCCCCTAGCCACTCATAATAGAGGAGCAGGTCCCCTAGCAACTCATAATACAGGAGCAGGTCCCCTAGCCACTCATAATAGAGGAGCAGGTCCCCCTTGCCACTCATAATACAGGAGCAGGTCCCCTAGCCACTCATAATACAGGAGCAGGTCCCATAGCAACTCATAATACAGGAGCAGGTCCCATAGCAACTCATAATACAGGAGCAGGTCCCATAGCAACTCATAATACAGGAGCAGGTCCCATAGCAACTCATAATTCAGGAGCAGGTCCCCTAGCAACTCATAATACAGGAGCAGGTCCCCTAGCAACTCATAATACAGGAGGAGGTCCCCTAGCCACTCATAATACAGGAGCAGGTCCCCCTAACCACTCATAGTATAGGAGCAGGTCCCCCTAACCACTCATAATACAGGAGCAGGTCCCCTAGCCACTCATAATACAGGAGCAGGTCCCATAGCAACTCATAATACAGGAGCAGGTCCCATAGCAACTCATAATTCAGGAGCAGGTCCCCTAGCAACTCATAATACAGGAGCAGGTCCCCTAGCCACTCATAATACAGGAGCAGGTCCCCCTAGCCACTCATAATACAGGAGCAGGTCCCCTAGCCACTCATAATGCAGGAGCAGGTCCCCTAGCCACTCATAATACAGGAGCAGGTCCCCCTAACCACTCATAATACAGGAGCAGGTCCCCTAGCCACTCATAATACAGGAGCAGGTCCCATAGCCACTCATAATGCAGGAGCAGGTCCCTTAGCCACTCATAATTCAGGAGCAGGTCCCCTAGCAACTCATAATACAGAAGCAGGTCCCCTAGCCACTCATATTACAGGAGCAGGTCCCCCTAGCCACTCATAATACAGGAGCAGGTCCCCTAGCCACTCATAATGCAGGAGCAGGTCCCCCTATTAACTCATAATGCAGGAGCAGGTCTCCTAGCCACTCATAATGCAGGAGCAGGTCCCCCTAGCCACTCATATTGCAGCAGCAGGTCACCTATCCACTCATAATACAGGAGCAGGTCCCCTAGCCACTCATAATGCAGGGGCAGGTCCCCCTAGGCCCTCATAATGCAGGAGTACGTCCCCCTAGCCACTCATAATGCAGGAGCAGGTCCCCTAGCCACTCATATTACAGGTGCAGGTCCCCTAGCCACTCATAATGCAAGAGCAGGTCCCCCTAGCCACTCATAATGCAGGAGCAGGTCCCCCTAGCCACTCATAATGCAGGAGCACGTCCCCCTAGCCACTCATAATGCAGAAGCAGGTCCCCTAGCCACACATAATGCAGGAGCAGGTCCCCTAGCCACTCATAATGCAGGAGCAGGTCCCCTAGCAACTTATAATATAGGTGCAGGTCCCCTAGCCACTCATAATGCAGGAGCAGGTCCCCCTATCCACTCATAATGCAGGAGCAGGTCCCCTAGCCACTCATAATGCAGGAGCAGGTCCCCCTAGCCACTCATAATGCAGGAGCACGTCCCCCTAGCCACTCATAATGCAGGAGCAGGTCCCCTAGCAACTCATAATACAGGAGCAGGTCCCCCTAGCCACTCATAATGCAGGAGCAGGTCCCCTAGCCACTCATAATGCAGGAGCAGGTCCCCTAGCAACTTATAATATAGGTGCAGGTCCCCTAGCCACTCATAATGCAGGAGCAGGTCCCCCTACCCACTCATAATGCAGGAGCAGGTCCCCTAGCCACTCATAATGCAGGAGCAGGTCCCCTAGCAACTCATAATACAGGAGCAGGTCCCCTAGCCACTCATAATACAGGAGCAGGTCCCCCTAGCCACTCATAATACAGGAGCAGGTCCCCTAGCCACTCATAATGCAGGAGCAGGTCCCCTAGCCACTCATAATACAGGAGCAGGTCCCCCTAACCACTCATAATACAGGAGCAGGTCCCCTAGCCACTCATAATACCGGAGCAGGTCCCCTAGCCACTCATAATGCAGGGGCAGGTCCCCCTAGCCACTCATAATGCAAGAGTAGGTCCCCTAGCCACTCATAATACAGGCGTAGGTCCCCCTAGCCACTCATAATGCAGGAGTAGGTCCCCTAGCCACTCATAATGCAGGAGCAGGTCCCCTAGCCACTCATAATGCAGGAGCAGGTCCCCCTAGCCACTCATAATGCAGGAGTAGGTCCCCTAGCCACTCATAATACAGGAGTAGGTCCCCTAGCCCCTCATAATGCAGGAGTAGGTCCCCAAGCCACTCATAATACAGGAGCAGGTCCCCTGGACACTCATAATACAGGAGTAGGTCCCCTAGCCACTCATAATACAGGAGCAGGTCCCCTAGCCACTCATAATACAGGAGCAGGTCCCCTAGCCACTCATAATACAGGAGCCGGTCCCATAGCAACTCATAATACAGGAACAGGTTCCGTAGCCACTCATAATACAGGAGCAGGTCCCATAGCAACTCATAATACAGGAGCAGGTCCCATAGCCACTCATAATGCAGGAGCAGGTCCCCTAGCCACTCATAATTCAGGAGCAGGTCCCCTAGCAACTCATAATACAGGAGCAGGTCCCCTAGCCACTCATAATAGAGGAGCAGGTCCCCCTAGCCACTCATAATACAGGAGCAGGTCCCCTAGCCACTCATAATATAGGAGCAGGTCCCCCTAACCACTCATAATACAGGAGCAGGTCCCCTAGCCACTCATAATACAGGAGCAGGTCCCATAGCAACTCATAATACAGGAGCAGGTCCCATAGCAACTCATAATACAGGAGCAGGTCCCATAGCAACTCATAATTCAGGAGCAGGTCCCCTAGCAACTCATAATACAGGAGCAGGTCCCCTAGCAACTCATAATACAGGAGGAGGTCCCCTAGCCACTCATAATACAGGAGCAGGTCCCCCTAACCACTCATAATATAGGAGCAGGTCCCCCTAACCACTCATAATACAGGAGCAGGTCCCCTAGCCACTCATAATACAGGAGCAGGTCCCATAGCAACTCATAATACAGGAGCAGGTCCCATAGCAACTCATAATTCAGGAGCAGGTCCCCTAGCAACTCATAATACAGGAGCAGGTCCCCTAGCCACTCATAATACAGGAGCAGGTCCCCCTAGCCACTCATAATACAGGAGCAGGTCCCCTAGCCACTCATAATGCAGGAGCAGGTCCCCTAGCCACTCATAATACAGGAGCAGGTCCCCCTAACCACTCATAATACAGGACCAGGTCCCCTAGCCACTCATAATACAGGAGCAGGTCCCATAGCCACTCATAATGCAGGAGCAGGTCCCTTAGCCACTCATAATTCAGGAGCAGGTCCCCTAGCAACTCATAATACAGAAGCAGGTCCCCTAGCCACTCATATTACAGGAGCAGGTCCCCCTAGCCACTCATAATACAGGAGCAGGTCCCCTAGCCACTCATAATACAGGAGCAGGTCCCATAGCCACTCATAATGCAGGAGCAGGTCCCCCTTGCCACTCATAATGCAGGAGTAGGTCGCCTAGCCACTCATAATACAGGAGTAGGTCTCCCTAGCCACTCATAATGCAGGTGTAGGTCCTGTAGCCACTCATAATGCAGGAGCAGGTCCCTCTAGCCACTCAAAATGCAGGAGTAGGTCCCCTATCCACTCATAATACAGGAGTAGGTCCCCTAGCCACTCATAATACAGGAGCAGGTCCACTAGCCACTCATAATACAGGAGTAGGTCCCCTAGCCACTCATAATACAGGAGCAGGTCCCCTAGCCACTCATAATGCAGGAGCCGGTCCCATAGCAACTCATAATATAGGAGCAGGTCCCCTAGTCACTCATAATAAAGGAGTAGGTCCCCTAGCAACTTATAATATAGATGCAGGTCCCCTAGCCACTCTTAATGCAGGAGCAGGTCCCCCTATCCACTCATAATACAGGAGCAGGTCCCCCTAACCACTCATAATACAGGAGCAGGTCCCCTAGCCACTCATAATACAGGAGCAGGTCCCATAGCAACTCATAATACAGGAGCAGGTCCCCTAGCTACTCAAAATGCAGGAGCAGGTCCCATAGCCACTCATAATGCAGGAGCAGGTCCCCTAGCCACTCATAATGCAGGAGCAGGTCCCCTAGCCACTCATAATGCTGGAGCAAGTCCCCCTAGCCACTCATAATGCAGGAGCAGGTCCCCTAGCCACTCATAATGCAGGAGCAGGTCCCCTAGCCACTCATAATGCTGGAGCAAGTCCCCCTAGCCACTCATAATGCAGGAGCAGGTCCCCTAGCCACTCATAATACAGGAGCAGGTCCCCCTAGTAACTCATAATGCACGAGCAGGTCTCCTAGCCACTCATAATGCAGGAGCAGGTCCCCCTAGCCACTCATATTGCAGCAGCAGGTCCCCAATCCACTCATAATACAGGAGCAGGTCCCCTAGCCACTCATAATGCAGGGGCAGGTCCCCCTAGGCACTCATAATGCAGGAGCAGGTCCCCTAGCCACTCATAATACAGGAGCAGGTCCCCTAGCCTCTCATAATGCAGGAGCAGGTCCCCCTAGCCACTCATAATGCTGGAGCATGTCCCCTAACCACTCATAATGCAGGAGCACGTCCCCCTAGCCACTCATAATGCAGAAGCAGGTCCCCTATCCACTCATAATGCAGGAGCAGGTCCCCTAGCCACTCATAATGCAGGAGCAGGTCCCCTAGCCACTCATAATGCTGGAGCAGGTCCCCCTAGCCCCTCATAATGCAGGAGCAGGTCCCCTAGCCACTCATAATGCTGGAGCAGGTCCCCTAGCAACTCATAATACAGGAGCAGGTCCCCCTACCCACTTATAATGCAGGAGCAGGTCCCCTAGCCACTCATAATGCAGGAGCAGGTCCCCTAACCACTCATAATACAGGAGCAGGTCCCCTAGCCACTCATAATGCAGGAGCAGGTCCCCCTTGCCACTCATAATGCAGGTGTAGGTCCTGTAGCCACTCATAATGCAGGAGCAGGTCACTCTAGCCACTCATAATGCAGGAGTAGGTCCCCTAACCACTCATAATACAGGAGTAGGTCCCCTAGCCACTCATAATACAGGAGCAGGTCCCCTAGCCACTCATAATACAGGAGTAGGTCCCCTAGCCACTCATAATACAGGAGCAGGTTCCCTAGCCACTCATAATGCAGGAGCCGGTCCCATAGCAACTCATAATATAGGAGTAGGTCCCCTAGTCACTCATAATAAAGGAGTAGGTCCCCTAGCAACTTATAATATAGATGCAGGTCCCCTAGCCACTCTTAATACAGGAGCAGGTCCCCTAGCCACTCATAATACAGGAGTAGGTCCCCTAGCCACTCATAATACAGGAGCAGGTCCCCTAGCCACTCATAATGCAGGAGCCGGTCCCATAGCAACTCATAATATAGGAGCAGGTCCCCTAGTCACTCATAATAAAGGAGTAGGTCCCCTAGCAACTTATAATATAGATGCAGGTCCCCTAGCCACTCAAAATGCAGGAGCAGGTCCCCTAGCCACTCATAATGCTGGAGCAGGTCCCCCTAGCCCCTCATAATGCAGGAGCAGGTCCCCTAGCCACTCATAATGCTGGAGCAGGTCCCCTAGCAACTCATAATACAGGAGCAGGTCCCCCTACCCACTCATAATGCAGGAGCAGGTCCCCTAGCCACTCATAATGCAGGAGCAGGTCCCCTAGCAACTTATAATATAGGTGCAGGTCCCCTAGCCACTCATAATGCAGGAGCAGGTCCCCCTAGCCACTCATAATGCAGGAGCAGGTCCCCTAGCCACTCATAATGCAGAAGCAGGTCCCCTAGCAACTCATAATACAGGGGCAGCTCCCCTAGCCACTCATAATACAGGAGCAGGTCCCCCTAGCCACTCATAATGCAGGAGCAGGTCCGCTAGCTACTCATAATACAGGAGCAGGTCCCCCTAACCACTCATAATACAGGAGCAGGTCCCCTAGTTACTCATGATACAGGAGCAGATCCCATTGCCACTCATAATGCAGGAGCAGGTCCCCTAGCCACTCATAATTCAGGAGCAGGTCCCCTAGCAACTCATAATACAGGAGCAGGTCCCCTAGCCACTCATAATACAGGAGCAGGTCCCCCTAGCCACTCATAATGCAGGAGCAGGTCCCCCTTGCCACTCATAATGCAGGAGTAGGTCCCCTAGCCACTCATAATACAGGAGTAGGTCTCCCTAGCCACTCATAATGCAGGTGTAGGACCTGTAGCCACTCATAATGCAGGAGCAGGTCCCTCTAGCCACTCATAATGCAGGAGTAGGTCCCCTAGCCACTCATAATACAGGAGTAGGTCCCCTAGCCACTCAAAATACAGGAGCAGGTCCCCTAGCCACTCATAATACAGGAGTAGGTCCCCTAGCCACTCATAATACAGGAGCAGGTCCCCTAGCCACTCATAATGCAGGAGCCGGTCCCATAGCAACTCATAATATAGGAGCAGGTCCCCTAGTCACTCATAATACAGGAGTAGGTCCCCTAGCAACTTATAATATAGATGCAGGTCCCTTAGCCACTCATAATGCATTAGCAATTCCCCCTATCCACTCATAATGCAGGAGCAGGTCCCCTAGCAACTCATAATACAGGAGCAGGTCCCCTAGCCACTCATAATGCAGGAGCAGGTCCCCTAGCAACTCATAATACAGGAGCAGGTCCCCTAGCCACTCATAATACAGGAGCAGGTCCCCCTAGCCACTCATAATACAGGAGCAGGTCCCCTAGCCACTCATAATGCAGGAGCAGGTCCCCTAGCCACTCATAATACAGGAGCAGGTCCTCCTTGCCACTCATAATACAGGAGCAGGTCCCCTAGCCACTCATAATGCAGGAGCAGGTCCCCTAGCCACTCATAATACAGGAGCAGGTCCCCCTAACCACTCATAATACAGGAGCAGGTCCCCTAGCTACTCATAATACAGGAGCAGGTCCCATAGCCACTCATAATGCAGGAGCAGGTCCCCTAGCCACTGATAATTCATGAGCAGGTCCCCTAGCAACTCATAATACAGGAGCAGGTCCCCTAGCCACTCATAATAGAGGAGCAGGTCCCCCTAGCCACTCATAATACAGGAGCAGGTCCCCTAGCCACTTATAATACAGGAGCAGGTCCCCTAGCCACTCATAATGCAGGAGCAGGTCCCCCTTGCCACTCATAATGCAGGAGTAGGTCCCCTAGCCACTCATAATACAGGAGTAGGTCTCCCTAGCCACTCATAATGCAGGTGTAGGTCCTGTTGCCACTCATAATGCAGGAGCAGGTCCCTCTAGCCACTAATAATGCAGGAGTAGGTCCCCCTAACCACTCATAATACAGGAGCAGGTCCCCTAGCCACTCATAATACAGGAGCAGGTCCCATAGCCACTCATAATGCAGGAGCAGGTCCCCTAGCCACTCATAATTCAGGAGCAGGTCCCCTAGCAACTCATAATACAGGAGCAGGTCCCCTAGCCACTCATAATACAGGAGCAGGTCCCCCTAGCCACTCATAATACAGGAGCAGGTCCCCTAGCCACTCATAATGCAGGAGCAGGTCCCCCTAGTAACTCATAATGCACGAGCAGGTCTCCTATCCACTCATAATGCAGGAGCAGGTCCCCCTAGCCACTCATATTGCAGCAGCAGGTCCCCTATCCACTCATAATACAGGAGCAGGTCCCCTAGCCACTCATAATGCAGGGGCAGGTCCCCCTAGGCACTCATAATGCAGGAGCAGGTCCCCTAGCCACTCATAATACAGGAGCAGGTCCCCTAGCCTCTCATAATGCAGGAGCAGGTCCCCCTAGCCACTCATAATGCTGGAGCATGTCCCCTAGCCACTCATAATGCAGGAGCACGTCCCCCTAGCCACTCATAATGCAGAAGCAGGTCCCCCTACCCACTCATAATGCAGGAGCAGGTCCCCCTAGCCACTCATAATGCTGGAGCATGTCCCCTAGCCACTCATAATGCAGGAGCACGTCCCCCTAGCCACTCATAATGCAGGAGCACGTCCCCCTAGCCACTCATAATGCAGAAGCAGGTCCCCTAGCCACTCATAATACAGGAGCAGGTCCCCCTAGCCACTCATAATGCAGGAGCAGGTCCCCCTTGCCACTCATAATGCAGGAGTAGGTCCCCTAGCCACTCATAATACAGGAGTAGGTCTCCCTAGCCACTCATAATGCAGGTGTAGGTCCTGTAGCCACTCATAATGCAGGAGCAGGTCCCTCTAGCCACTCATAATGCAGGAGTAGGTCCCCTAGCCACTCATAATACAGGAGTAGGTCCCCTAGCCACTCAAAATACAGGAGCAGGTCCCCTAGCCACTCATAATACAGGAGTAGGTCCCCTAGCCACTCATAATACAGGAGCAGGTCCCCTAGCCACTCATAATGCAGGAGCCGGTCCCATAGCAACTCATAATATAGGAGCAGGTCCCCTAGTCACTCATAATACAGGAGTAGGTCCCCTAGCAACTTATAATATAGATGCAGGTCCCTTAGCCACTCATAATGCATTAGCAATTCCCCCTATCCACTCATAATGCAGGAGCAGGTCCCCTAGCAACTCATAATACAGGAGCAGGTCCCCTAGCCACTCATAATGCAGGGGCAGGTCCCCCTAGCCACTCATAATGCAGGAGCAGGTCCCCTAGCCACTCATAATGCAGAGCAGGTCCGCTAGCAACTCATAATACAGGAGCAGGTTCCCTAGCCTCTCATAATGTAGGAGCAGATCCCCCTAGGCACTCATAATACAGGAGCAGGTCCCCTAGCAACTCATAATACAGGAGCAGGTCCCCTAGCAACTCATAATACAGGAGCAGGTCCCCTAGCCACTCATAATGCAGGAGTAGGTCCCCCTAGCCACTCATAATGCAGGAGCAGGTCCCCTAGCCACTCATAATGCAGGAGCAGGTCCCCTAGCCACTCATAATACAGGAGCAGGTCCCCCTAGCCACTCATAATGCAGGAGCAGGTCCCCTAGCCACTCATAATACAGGAGCAGGTCCCCCTAACCACTCATAATACAGGAGCAGGTCCCCTAGCCACTCATAATACAGGAACAGGTCCCATAGCCACTCATAATGCAGGAGCAGGTCCCCTAGCCACTCATAATTCATGAGCAGGTCCCCTAGCAACTCATAATACAGGAGCAGGTCCCCTAGCTACTCATAATAGAGGAGCAGGTCCCCCTAGCCACTCATATTACAGGAGCAGGTCCCCTAGCCACTCATAATACAGGAGCAGGTCCCCTAGCCACTCATAATGCAGGAGCAGGTCCCCCTTGCCACTCATAATGCAGGAGTAGGTCCCCTAGCCACTCATAATGCAGGAGTAGGTCCCCTAGCCACTCATAATACAGGAGCAAGTCCCCTAGCCACTCATAATGCAGGAGCCGGTCCCATAGCAACTCATAATATAGGAGCAGGTCCCCTAGTCACTCATAATACAGGAGTAGGTCCCCTAGCAACTTATAATATATATGCAGGTCCCCTAGCCACTCATAATGCAGGAGCAGGTTCCCCTATCCACTCATAATACAGGAGCAGGTCCCCTAGCCACTCATAATGCAGGAGCAGGTCCCCTAGCCACTCATAATACAGGAGCAGGTCCCCCTAACCACTCATAATACAGGAGCAGGTCCCCTAGCCACTCATAATACAGGAGCAGGTCCCATAGCCACTCATAATGCAGGAGCAGGTCCCCTAGCCACTCATAATTCAGGAGCAGGTCCCCTAGCAACTCATAATACAGGAGCAGGTCCCCTAGCCACTCATAATACAGGAGCAGGTCCCCCTAGCCACTCATAATACAGGAGCAGGTCCCCTAGCCACTCATAATGCAGGAGCAGGTCCCCCTAGTAACTCATAATGCACGAGCAGGTCTCCTAGCCACTCATAATGCAGGAGCAGGTCCCCCTAGCCACTCATATTGCAGCAGCAGGTCCCCTATCCACTCATAATACAGGAGCAGGTCCCCTAACCACTCATAATGCAGGGGCAGGTCCCCCTAGGCACTCATAATGCAGGAGCAGGTCCCCTAGCCACTCATAATACAGGAGCAGGTCCCCTAGCCTCTCATAATGCAGGAGCAGGTCCCCCTAGCCACTCATAATGCTGGAGCATGTCCCCTAGCCACTCATAATGCAGGAGCACGTCCCCCTAGCCACTCATAATGCAGAAGCAGGTCCCCCTACCCACTCATAATGCAGGAGCAGGTCCCCTAGCCACTCATAATGCAGGAGCAGGTCCCCTAGCAACTTATAATATAGGTGCAGGTCCCCTAGCCACTCATAATGCAGGAGCAGGTCCCCCTAGCCACTCATAATGCAGGAGCAGGTCCCCTAGCCACTCATAATGTAGGAGCAGGTCCCCTAGCAACTCATAATACAGGAGCAGGTCCCCTAGCCACTCATAATACTGGAGCAGGTCCCCTAGCCACTCATAATACAGGAGCAGGTCCCCCTAGCTACTCATAATGCAGGAGCAGGTCCCCTAGCCACTCATAATTCAGGAGCAGGTCCCCTAGCAACTCATAATACAGGAGCAGGTCCCCTAGCCACTCATAATACAGGAGCAGGTCCCCCTAGCCACTCATAATGCAGGAGCAGGTCCCCCTTGCCACTCATAATGCAGGAGTAGGTCCCCTAGCCACTCATAATACAGGAGTAGGTCTCCCTAGCCACTCATAATGCAGGTGTAGGTCCTGTAGCCACTCATAATGCAGGAGCAGGTCCCTCTTGCCACTCATAATGCAGGAGTACGTCCCCTAGCCACTCATAATACAGGAGTAGGTCCCCTAGCCACTCAAAATACAGGAGCAGGTCCCCTAGCCACTCATAATACAGGAGTAGGTCCCCTAGCCACTCATAATACAGGAGCAGGTCCCCTAGCCACTCATAATGCAGGAGCCGGTCCCATAGCAACTCATAATATAGGAGCAGGTCCCCTAGTCACTCATAATATAGGAGTAGGTCCCCTAGCAACTTATAATATAGATGCAGGTCCCCTAGCCACTCATAATGCATTAGCAATTCCCCCTATCCACTCATAATGCAGGAGCAGGTCCCCTAGCAACTCATAATACAGGAGCAGGTCCCCTAGCCACTCATAATGCAGGAGCAGGTCCCCCTAGCCACTCATAATGCAGGAGCAGGTCCCCTAGCCACTCATAATGCAGAGCAGGTCCGCTAGCAACTCATAATACAGGAGCAGGTCCCCTAGCCACTCATAATGTAGGAGCAGGTCCCTCTAGGCACTCATAATACAGGAGCAGGTCCCCTAGCAACTCATAATACAGGAGCAGGTCCCCTAGCAACTCATAATACAGGAGCAGGTCCCCGAGCCACTCATAATGCAGGAGTAGGTCCCCTAGCCACTCATAATACTGGAGCAGGTCCCCTAGCAACTCATAATACAGGAGCAGGTCCCCTAGCCACTCATAATGCAGGAGTAGGTCCTGTAGCCACTCATAATGCAGGAGCAGGTCCCTCTAGCTACTCATAATACAGGAGTAGGTCCCCTAGCCACTCATAATACAGGAGCAGGTCCCCTAGCCACTCATAATACAGGAGTAGGTCCCCTAGCCACTCATAATACAGGAGCAGGTCCCCTAGCCACTCATAATGCAGGAGCAGGTCCCATAGCAACTCATAATATAGGAGCAGGTCCCCTAGTCACTCATAATACAGGAGCAGGTCCCATAACAACTCATAATACAGGAGCAGGTGCCATAGCAACTCATAATGCAGGAGCAGGTCCCCCTAGCCACTCATAATGCATGAGCAGGTCCCCTAGCATCTCATAATGCAGGAGCAGGTCCCCCTAGGCACTCATAATACAGGAGCAGGTCCCCTAGCCACTCATAATACAGGAGCAGGTCCCCTAACTACTCATAATGCAGGAGCAGGTCCCCTAGCCACTCATAATACAGGAGCAGGTCCCCCTAGCCCCTCATAAAACAGGACCAGGTCCCCTAGCCACTCATAATACAGGAGCAGGTCCCATAGTAACTCATATTGCAGGTGCAGGTCCCCTAGCCACTCATATTGCAGGAGTACGTCCCCCTAGCCACTCATAATGCAGGAGCAGGTCCCCCTAGCCACTCATAATAAAAGGAGCAGGTCCCCCTAGACACTCATTATGCAGGAACAGGTCCCCAAGCCACTCATAATGCAGGAGGAGGTCCCCTAGCCACTCATAATGCAGGAGTAGGTCCCCCTAGCCACTCATAATGCAGGGGCAGGTCCCCCTAGCCACTCATAATACAGGAGCAGGTCCCCCAGCCACTCATTATGCAGGAGCAGGTCCCCGAGCCACTCATAATGCAGGAATAGGTCCCCTAGCCACTCATAATGCAGGAGTAGGTCCCCCTAGCCACTCATAATACAGAAACAGGTCTCCTAGCCACTCATAATGCAGGAGCAGGTCACCTAGCCACTCATAATACAGGACTAGGTCCCCTAGCCACTCATAATGCAGGAGCAGGTCCCCCTAGCCACTTATAATGCAGGAGCAGGTCCCACTAGCCACTCATAATGCAGGAGCAGGTCCCTCTAGCCACTCATAATACAGGAGTAGGTCCCCTAGCCACTCATAATGTAGGAGCAGGTCTCCCTAGCCACTCATAATGCAGGAGTAGGTCCCCCTAGCCACTATTAATGCAGGAGCACGTCCCCCTAGCCACTCATAATGCAGGAGTAGGTCCCCTAACCACTCATAATACAGGAGCAGGTCCCCTAGCTACTCATAATACAGGAGCAGGTCCCATAGCCACTCATAATGCAGGAGCAGGTCCCCTAGCCACTCATAATTCAGGAGCAGGTCCCCTAGCAACTAATAAAACAGGAGCAGGTCCCCTAGCCACTCATAATACAGGAGCAGGTCCCCCTAGCCACTCATAATACAGGAGCAGGTCCCCTAGCCACTCATAATGCAGGAGTAGGTCCCCTAGCCACTCATAATGCAGGAGTAGGTCCCCCTAGCCACTCATAATGCAGGAGCAGGTCCCCCTAGCCACTCATAATACAGGAGCAGGTCCCCCAGCCACTCATTATGCAGGAGCAGGTCCCCGAGCCACTCATAATGCAGGAATAGGTCCCCTAGCCACTCATAATGCAGGGGTAGGTCCCCCTAGCCACTCATAATACAGAAACAGGTCTCCTAGCCACTCATAATGCAGGAGCAGGTCACCTAGCCACTCATAATACAGGACTAGGTCCCCTAGCCACTCATAATGCAGGAGCAGGTCCCCCTAGCCACTTATAATGCAGGAGCAGGTCCCACTAGCCACTCATAATGCAGGAGCAGGTCCCTCTAGCCACTCATAATACAGGAGTAGGTCCCCTAGCCACTCATAATGCAGGAGCAGGTCTCCCTAGCCACTCATAATGCAGGAGTAGGTCCCCCTAGCCACTATTAATGCAGGAGCACGTCCCCCTAGCCACTCATATTGCAGGAGTAGGTCCCCTAACCACTCATAATACAGGAGCAGGTCCCCTAGCTACTCATAATACAGTAGCAGGTCCCATAGCCACTCATAATGCAGGAGCAGGTCCACTAGCCACTCATAATTCAGGAGCAGGTCCCCTAGCAACTAATAAAACAGGAGCAGGTCCCCTAGCCACTCATAATACAGGAGCAGGTCCCCCTAGCCACTCATAATACAGGAGCAGGTCCCCTAGCCACTCATAATGCAGGAGTAGGTCCCCTAGGCAATCATAATGCAGGAGCAGGTCCCCCTAGCTACTCATAATGCAGGAGCAGTTCCCCCTAGCCAGTCATAATGCAGGAGCAGGTCCCTCTAGCCACTCATAATACAGGAGTAGGTCCCCTAGCCACTCACAATGCAGGAGCAGGTCCCCCTAGCCACTCATAATGCAGGAGTAAGTCCCCCTAGCCACTCATAATGCAGGGACACGTCCTCCTAGCCACTCATAATGCAGGAGCAGGTCCCCTAGCAACTCATAATGCAGGAGTAGGTCCCCTAGCCACTCATAATGCAGGAGTAGGTCCCCTAGCCACTCATAAAGCAGGAGTAGGTCCCCTTGCAACTCATAATACAGGAGCAGGTCCCCTAGCCATTCATAATGCAGGAGTAGGTCCCGTAGCCACTCATAATACATGAGCAGGTCCCCCTAGCCACTCATAATGCAGGAGTAGGTCCCCTAGCCACTCATAATGCAGGAGCAGGTCCCCTAGCCACTCATAATGCAGGAGCAGGTCCCCCTAGCCACTCATAATGCAAGAGTAGGTCCCCTAGCCACTCATAATACAGGCGTAGGTCCCCCTAGCCACTCATAATGCAGGAGTAGGTCCCGTAGCCACTCATAATGAAGGAGCAGGTCCCCCTAGCCACTCATAATGCAGGAGTAGGTCCCCTAGCCACTCATAATACAGGAGTAGGTCCCCTAGCCACTCATAATGCAGGAGTAGGTCCCCAAGCCACTCATAATACAGGAGCAGGTCCTCTAGACACTCATAATACAGGAGTAGGTCCCCTAGCCACTCATAATACAGGAGCAGGTCCCCTAGCCACTCATAATGCAGGAGCCGGTCCCATAGCAACTCATAATACAGGAACAGGTCCCCTAGCCACTCATAATACAGGAGCAGGTCCCATAGCAACTCATAATACAGGAGCAGGTCACATAGCAACTCATAATGCAGGAGCAGGTCCCCCTTGCCACTCATAATGCAGGAGCAGGTCCCCTAGCCACTCATAATACAGGAGCAGGTCCCATAGCAACTCATAATACAGGAGCAGGTCACATAGCAACTCATAATGCAGGAGCAGGTCCCCCTTGCCACTCATAATGCAGAAGCAGGTCCCCTAGCCACTCATAATACAGGAGCAGGTCCTCCTACCCACTCATAATACAGGAGCAGGTCCCCTAACCACTCATAATGCAGGAGCAGGTCCCCTAGCCACTCATAATACAGGAGCATGTCCCCCTAGCCACTCATAATACAGGAGGAGGTCCCCTAGCCACTCATAATACAGGAGCAGGTCCCATAGCAACTCATAATACAGGAGCAGGTCAGATAGCAACTCATAATGCAGGGGCAGGTTCCCCTAGCCACTAATAATGCAGGAGCAGGTCCCCTAGCCACTCACAATACAGGAACAGGTCCCCTAGACACTCATATTGTAGGAACAGGTCCCCCTAGCCACTCATAATGCAGGAGTAGGTCCCCCTCGCTACTCATAATACAAGAGCAGGTCCCCTAGTTAGTCATAAGGTAGAGCAGGTCCCCTAGCCACTCATAATACAGGAGCAGGTCCCCTAGCCACTCATAATGCAGGAGCAGGTCAACCTAGTAACTCATAATGCAGGAGCAGGTCTCCTAGCCACTCATAATGCAGGAGCAGGTCCCCCTTGCCACTCATAATGCAGGAGCAGTTTCCCTTGCCACTCATAATGCAGGAGCAGGTCCCCTAGCCACTCATAATGATGGAGCAGGTCCCCTAGCCACTCATAATGCAGGATCAGGTCTCCCTAGCCACTCATAATGCAGGAGCAGGTCCCCTAGCCACTCATAATTCAGGAGCAGGTCCCCTAGCAACTCATAATACAGGAGGAGGTCCCCTAGCCACTCATAATACAGGAGCAGGTCCCCCTAACCACTCATAATACAGGAGCAGGTCCCCTAGCCACTCATAATACAGGAGCAGGTCCCATAGCAACTCATAATTCAGGAGCAGGTCCCCTAGCAACTCATAATACAGGAGCAGGTCCCCTAGCCACTCATAGTACAGAGGCAGGTCCCCCTAGCCACTCATAATACAGGAGCAGGTCCCCTAGCCACTCATAATGCAGGAGCTGGTCCCCTAGCCACTCATAATACAGCAGCAGGTCCCCATAACCACTCATAATACAGGAGCAGGTCTCCTAGCCACTCATAATGCAGGAGCAGGTCCCCTAGCAACTTATAATATAGGTGCAGGTCCGCTAGCCACTCATAATGCAGGAGCAGGTCCCCCTAGCCACTCATAATGCAGGAGCTGGTCCCCTAGCCACTCATAATGCAGGAGCAGGTCGCCTAGCAACTCATAATACAGGAGCAGGTCCCCTAGCCACTCATAATACAGGAGCAGGTCCCCCTAGCCACTCATAATACAGGAGCAGGTCCCCTAGCCACTCATAATGCAGGAGCAGGTCCCCTAACCACTCATAATACAGGAGCAGGTCCCCTAGCCACTCATAATACAGGAGCAGGTCCCATAGCCACTCATAATGCAGGAGCCGGTCCCCTAGCCACTCATAATTCAGGAGCAGGTCCCCTAGCAACTCATAATACAGGAGCAGGTCCCCCTAGCCACTCATAATACAGGAGCAGGTCCCCTAGCCACTCATAATGCAGGAGCAGGTCCCCCTAGTAACTCATAATGCAGGAGCAGGTCTCCTAGCCACTCATAATGCAGGAGCAGGTCCCCCTAGCCACTCATAATGCAGCAGCAGGTCCCCTAGCCACTCATAATACAGGAGCAGGTCCCCTAGCCACTCATAATGCAGGAGCAGGTCCCCCTAGCCACTCATAATGCAGGAGCATGTCCCTTAGCCACTCATAATGCAGGAGCACGTCCCCCTAGCCACTCATAATGCAGGAGCAGGTCCCCTAGCCACTCATAATGCAGCAGCACGTCCACCTACCCACTCATAATGCAGGAGCAGGTCCCCTAGCCACTGAGATTGCAGGAGCAGGTCCCCTAGCCACTCATAATGCAGGAGCAGGTCCCCCTAGCCACTCATAATACAGGAGCAGGTCCCCTACCCACTCATAATGTAGGAGCCGGTCCCATAGCAACTCATAATATTCGAGCAGGTCCCCTAGTCACTCATAATACAGGAGCAGGTCTCATAACAACTCATAATACAGGAGCAGGTCCCCTAGCAACTCATAATGCAGGAGCAGGTCCCCCTAGCCACTCATAATACAGGAGCAGGTCCCCTAGCCACTCATAATGCAGGAGCAGGTCCCCCTAGCCACTCATAATGCAGGAGCAGGTCCCCCTAGCCACTCATAATGTAGGAGCAGGTCCCCTAGCCACTCATAATGCAGCAGCACGTCCCCCTACCCACTCATAATGCAGGAGCAGGTCCCCTAGCCACTGAGAATGCAGGAGCAGGTCCCCTAGCCACTCATAATGCAGGAGCAGGTCCCCTAGCCACTCATAATGCTGGAGCAGGTCCCCTAGCCTCTCATAATGCAGCAGCACGTCCACCTACCCACTCATAATGCAGGAGCAGGTCCCCTAGCCACTGAGAATGCAGGAGCAGGTCCCCTAGCCACTCATAATGCAGGAGCAGGTCCCCTAGCCACTCATAATGCTGGAGCAGGTCCCCCTAGCCACTCATAATGCAGGAGCAGGTCCCCTAGCCACTCATAATGCTGGAGCAGGTCCCCTAGCAACTCATAATACAGGAGCAGGTCCCCCTAGTCACTCATAATGCAGGAGCAGGTCCCCTAGCCACTCATAATGCAGGAGCAGGTCCCCTAGCAACTTATAATATAGGTGCAGGTCCCCTAGCCACTCATAATGCAGGAGCAGGTCCCCCTAGCCACTCATAATGCAGGAGCAGGTCCCCTAGCCACTCATAATGCAGGAGCAGGTCCGCTAGCAACTCATAATACAGGAGCAGGTCCCCTAGCCACTCATAATTCAGGAGCAGGTCCCCCTTGCCACTTATAATACAGGAGCAGGTCCCCTAGAAACTCATAATACAGGAGCAGGTCCCCTAGCAACTCATAATACAGGAGCAGGTCCCCTACGCACTCATAATGCAGGAGCAGGTCCCCTAGCAACTCATAATTCAGGAGCAGGTCCCCTAGCCACTCATAATGCAGGAGCAGGTCCCCCTAGCCACTCATAATACAGGAGCAGGTCCCCTAGCAACTCATAATACAGGAGCAGGTCCCCTAGCAACTCATAATACAGGAGCACGTCCCCTAGCCACTCATAATGCAGGAGCAGGTCCCCTAGCCACTCATATTGCAGGAGCAGGTCCCCCAGCAACTCATAATACAGAAGCAGGTCCCCTAGCAACTCTTAATGCAGGAGCAGGTCCCCCTTGCCACTCATAATGCAGGAGTAGGTCCCCTTGCCACTCATAATACAGGAGCCGGTCCCTTAGCAACTCATAATATAGGAGCAGGTCCCCTAGTCACTCATAATACAGGAGCAGGTCCCATAAAAACTCATAATACAGGAGCAGGTCACATAGCAACTCATAATGCAGGAGCAGGTCCCCCTAGCCACTCATAATGCATGAGCAGGTCCCCTAGCAACTCATAATGCAGGAGCAGGTCCCCCTAGCCACTCATAATGCAGGAGCAGGTCCCCTAGCTACTCATAATACAGGAGCAGGTACCCCTAGCCACTCATAATAAAGGAGCAGGTCCCCTAACCACTCATAATGCAGGAGCAGGTCCCCTAGCCACTCATAATACAAGAGCAGGTCCCCCTAGCCCCTCATAAAACAGGACCAGGTCCCCTAGCCACTCATAATACAGGAGCAGGTTCCATATTAACTCATAATACAGGAGCAGGTCCCATAGTAACTAATATTGCAGGAGCAGGTTCCCCTAGCCACTAATAATGCAGGAGCAGGTCCCCTAGCCACTCATAACACAGGAGCTGGTCCCCTAGCCCTTCATAATGCAGGAGCAGGTCCCCCTAGCCACTCATAATGCAGGTGTAGGTCCCCAAGCCACTCATAATGCAGGAGCAGGTCCCCTAGCAACTCATAATGCAGGAACAGGTCCCCCTAGCCAGTCATAATACAGGAGCAGGTCCCCTAGCCACTCATAATACAGGAGCAGGTCCCCTAGCCACTCATAATGTAGGAGCCGGTCCCATAGCAACTCATAATACAGGAGCAGGTCCCCTAGCCACTCATAATGCAGGAGCAGGTCCCCTAGCAACTCATAATACAGGAGCAGGTCCCCTAGATACTCATAATACAGGAGCAGGTCCCCCTAGCCACTCATAATACAGGAGCAGGTCCCCTACCCACTCATAATGTAGGAGCCGGTCCCATAGCAACTCATAATATTCGAGCAGGTCCCCTAGTCACTCATAATACAGGAGCAGGTCTCATAACAACTCATAATACAGGAGCAGGTCCCATAGCAACTCATAATGCAGGAGCAGGTCCCCCTAGCCACTTTTAATGCAGGAGCAGGTCCCCTAGCAACTCATAATGCAGGAGCAGGTCCCCCTAGCCACTCATAATACAGGAGCAGGTCCCCTAGCCACTCATAATGCAGGAGCAGGTCCCCCTAGCCACTCATAATGCAGGAGCAGGTCCCCCTAGCCACTCATAATGTAGGAGCAGGTCCCCTAGCCACTCATAATGCAGCAGCACGTCCCCCTACCCACTCATAATGCAGGAGCAGGTCCCCTAGCCACTGAGAATGCAGGAGCAGGTCCCCTAGCCACTCATAATGCAGGAGCAGGTCCCCTAGCCACTCATAATGCTGGAGCAGGTCCCCCTAGCCACTCATAATGCAGGAGCAGGTCCCCTAGCCACTCATAATGCTGGAGCAGGTCCCCTAGCAACTCATAATACAGGAGCAGGTCCCCCTAGTCACTCATAATGCAGGAGCAGGTCCCCTAGCCACTCATAATGCAGGAGCAGGTCCCCTAGCAACTTATAATATAGGTGCAGGTCCCCTAGCCACTCATAATGCAGGAGCAGGTCCCCCTAGCCACTCATAATGCAGGAGCAGGTCCCCTAGCCACTCATAATGCAGGAGCAGGTCCGCTAGCAACTCATAATACAGGAGCAGGTCCCCTAGCCACTCATAATTCAGGAGCAGGTCCCCCTAGCCACTTATAATACAGGAGCAGGTCCCCTAGAAACTCATAATACAGGAGCAGGTCCCCTAGCAACTCATAATACAGGAGCAGGTCCCCTACGCACTCATAATGCAGGAGCAGGTCCCCTAGCAACTCATAATTCAGGAGCAGGTCCCCTAGCCACTCATAATGCAGGAGCAGGTCCCCCTAGCCACTCATAATACAGGAGCAGGTCCCCTAGCAACTCATAATACAGGAGCAGGTCCCCTAGCAACTCATAATACAGGAGCACGTCCCCTAGCCACTCATAATGCAGGAGCAGGTCCCCTAGCCACTCATATTGCAGGAGCAGGTCCCCTAGCAACTCATAATACAGAAGCAGGTCCCCTAGCAACTCTTAATGCAGGAGCAGGTCCCCCTTGCCACTCATAATGCAGGAGTAGGTCCCCTTGCCACTCATAATACAGGAGTAGGTCCCCCTAGCCACTCATAATGCAGGAGTAGGTCCTGTAGCCACTCATAATGCAGGAGCAGGTCCCTCTAGCCACTCATAATGCAGGAGTAGGTCCCCTAGCCACTCATAATACAGGAGTAGGTCCCCTAGCCACTCATAATACAGGAGCAGGTCCCCTAGCCACTCATAATACAGGAGTAGGTCCCCTAGCGACTCATAATACAGGAGCAGGTCCCCTAGCCACTCATAATGCAGGAGCCGGTCCCTTAGCAACTCATAATATAGGAGCAGGTCCCCTAGTCACTCATAATACAGGAGCAGGTCCCATAACAACTCATAATACAGGAGCAGGTCACATAGCAACTCATAATGCAGGAGCAGGTCCCCCTAGCCACTCATAATGCATGAGCAGGTCCCCTAGCAACTCATAATGCAGGAGCAGGTCCCCCTAGCCACTCATAATGCAGGAGCAGGTCCCCTAGCCACTCATAATACAGGAGCAGGTACCCCTAGCCAATCATAATAAAGGAGCAGGTCCCCTAACCACTCATAATGCAGGAGCAGGTCCCCTAGCCACTCATAATACAAGAGCAGGTCCCCCTAGCCCCTCATAAAACAGGACCAGGTCCCCTAGCCACTCATAATACAGGAGCAGGTTCCATATTAACTCATAATACAGGAGCAGGTCCCATAGTAACTAATATTGCAGGAGCAGGTTCCCCTAGCCACTAATAATGCAGGAGCAGGTCCCCTAGCCACTCATAACACAGGAGCTGGTCCCCTAGCCCTTCATAATGCAGGAGCAGGTCCCCCTAGCCACTCATAATGCAGGTGTAGGTCCCCAAGCCACTCATAATGCAGGAGCAGGTCCCCTAGCAACTCATAATGCAGGAGCAGGTCCCCCTAGCCAGTCATAATACAGGAGCAGGTCCCCTAGCCACTCATAATACAGGAGCAGGTCCCCTAGCCACTCATAATGTAGGAGCCGGTCCCATAGCAACTCATAATACAGGAGCAGGTCCCCTAGCCACTCATAATGCAGGAGCAGGTCCCCTAGCAACTCATAATACAGGAGCAGGTCCCCTAGCCACTCATAATACAGGAGCAGGTCCCCCTAGCCACTCATAATACAGGAGCAGGTCCCCTACCCACTCATAATGTAGGAGCCGGTCCCATAGCAACTCATAATATTCGAGCAGGTCCCCTAGTCACTCATAATACAGGAGCAGGTCTCATAACAACTCATAATACAGGAGCAGGTCCCATAGCAACTCATAATGCAGGAGCAGGTCCCCCTAGCCACTTTTAATGCAGGAGCAGGTCCCCTAGCAACTCATAATGCAGGAGCAGGTCCCCCTAGCCACTCATAATACAGGAGCAGGTCCCCTAGCCACTCATAATGCAGGAGCAGGTCCCCCTAGCCACTCATAATGCAGGAGCAGGTCCCCCTAGCCACTCATAATGTAGGAGCAGGTCCCCTAGCCACTCATAATGCAGCAGCACGTCCCCCTACCCACTCATAATGCAGGAGCAGGTCCCCTAGCCACTGAGAATGCAGGAGCAGGTCCCCTAGCCACTCATAATGCAGGAGCAGGTCCCCTAGCCACTCATAATGCTGGAGCAGGTCCCCCTAGCCACTCATAATGCAGGAGCAGGTCCCCTAGCCACTCATAATGCTGGAGCAGGTCCCCTAGCAACTCATAATACAGGAGCAGGTCCCCCTAGTCACTCATAATGCAGGAGCAGGTCCCCTAGCCACTCATAATGCAGGAGCAGGTCCCCTAGCAACTTATAATATAGGTGCAGGTCCCCTAGCCACTCATAATGCAGGAGCAGGTCCCCCTAGCCACTCATAATGCAGGAGCAGGTCCCCTAGCCACTCATAATGCAGGAGCAGGTCCGCTAGCAACTCATAATACAGGAGCAGGTCCCCTAGCCACTCATAATTCAGGAGCAGGTCCCCCTAGCCACTTATAATACAGGAGCAGGTCCCCTAGAAACTCATAATACAGGAGCAGGTCCCCTAGCAACTCATAATACAGGAGCAGGTCCCCTACGCACTCATAATGCAGGAGCAGGTCCCCTAGCAACTCATAATTCAGGAGCAGGTCCCCTAGCCACTCATAATGCAGGAGCAGGTCCCCCTAGCCACTCATAATACAGGAGCAGGTCCCCTAGCAACTCATAATACAGGAGCAGGTCCCCTAGCAACTCATAATACAGGAGCACGTCCCCTAGCCACTCATAATGCAGGAGCAGGTCCCCTAGCCACTCATATTGCAGGAGCAGGTCCCCTAGCAACTCATAATACAGAAGCAGGTCCCCTAGCAACTCTTAATGCAGGAGCAGGTCCCCCTTGCCACTCATAATGCAGGAGTAGGTCCCCTTGCCACTCATAATACAGGAGTAGGTCCCCCTAGCCACTCATAATGCAGGAGTAGGTCCTGTAGCCACTCATAATGCAGGAGCAGGTCCCTCTAGCCACTCATAATGCAGGAGTAGGTCCCCTAGCCACTCATAATACAGGAGTAGGTCCTCTAGCGACTCATAATACAGGAGCAGGTCCCCTAGCCACTCATAATGCAGGAGCCGGTCCCTTAGCAACTCATAATATAGGAGCAGGTCCCCTAGTCACTCATAATACAGGAGCAGGTCCCATAACAACTCATAATACAGGAGCAGGTCACATAGCAACTCATAATGCAGGAGCAGGTCCCCCTAGCCACTCATAATGCATGAGCAGGTCCCCTAGCAACTCATAATGCAGGAGCAGGTCCCCCTAGCCACTCATAATGCAGGAGCAGGTCCCCTAGCCACTCATAATACAGGAGCAGGTACCCCTAGCCACTCATAATAAAGGAGCAGGTCCCCTAACCACTCATAATGCAGGAGCAGGTCCCCTAGCCACTCATAATACAAGAGCAGGTCCCCCTAGCCCCTCATAAAACAGGACCAGGTCCCCTAGCCACTCATAATACAGGAGCAGGTTCCATATTAACTCATAATACAGGAGCAGGTCCCATAGTAACTAATATTGCAGGAGCAGGTTCCCCTAGCCACTAATAATGCAGGAGCAGGTCCCCTAGCCACTCATAACACAGGAGCTGGTCCCCTAGCCCTTCATAATGCAGGAGCAGGTCCCCCTAGCCACTCATAATGCAGGTGTAGGTCCCCAAGCCACTCATAATGCAGGAGCAGGTCCCCTAGCAACTCATAATGCAGGAGCAGGTCCCCCTAGCCAGTCATAATACAGGAGCAGGTCCCCTAGCCACTCATAATACAGGAGCAGGTCCCCTAGCCACTCATAATGTAGGAGCCGGTCCCATAGCAACTCATAATACAGGAGCAGGTCCCCTAGCCACTCATAATGCAGGAGCAGGTCCCCTAGCAACTCATAATACAGGAGCAGGTCCCCTAGCCACTCATAATACAGGAGCAGGTCCCCCTAGCCACTCATAATACAGGAGCAGGTCCCCTACCCACTCATAATGTAGGAGCCGGTCCCATAGCAACTCATAATATTCGAGCAGGTCCCCTAGTCACTCATAATACAGGAGCAGGTCTCATAACAACTCATAATACAGGAGCAGGTCCCATAGCAACTCATAATGCAGGAGCAGGTCCCCCTAGCCACTTTTAATGCAGGAGCAGGTCCTCTAGCAACTCATAATGCAGGAGCAGGTCCCCCTAGCCACTCATAATACAGGAGCAGGTCCCCTAGCCACTCATAATGCAGGAGCACGTCCCCCTAGCCACTCATAATGCAGGAGCAGGTCCCCCTAGCCACTCATAATGTAGGAGCAGGTCCCCTAGCCACTCATAATGCAGCAGCACGTCCCCCTACCCACTCATAATGCAGGAGCAGGTCCCCTAGCCACTGAGAATGCAGGAGCAGGTCCCCTAGCCACTCATAATGCAGGAGCAGGTCCCCTAGCCACTCATAATGCTGGAGCAGGTCCCCCTAGCCACTCATAATGCAGGAGCAGGTCCCCTAGCCACTCATAATGCTGGAGCAGGTCCCCTAGCAACTCATAATACAGGAGCAGGTCCCCCTAGTCACTCATAATGCAGGAGCAGGTCCCCTAGCCACTCATAATGCAGGAGCAGGTCCCCTAGCAACTTATAATATAGGTGCAGGTCCCCTAGCCACTCATAATGCAGGAGCAGGTCCCCCTAGCCACTCATAATGCAGGAGCAGGTCCCCTAGCCACTCATAATGCAGGAGCAGGTCCGCTAGCAACTCATAATACAGGAGCAGGTCCCCTAGCCACTCATAATTCAGGAGCAGGTCCCCCTAGCCACTTATAATACAGGAGCAGGTCCCCTAGAAACTCATAATACAGGAGCAGGTCCCCTAGCAACTCATAATACAGGAGCAGGTCCCCTACGCACTCATAATGCAGGAGCAGGTCCCCTAGCAACTCATAATTCAGGAGCAGGTCCCCTAGCCACTCATAATGCAGGAGCAGGTCCCCCTAGCCACTCATAATACAGGAGCAGGTCCCCTAGCAACTCATAATACAGGAGCAGGTCCCCTAGCAACTCATAATACAGGAGCACGTCCCCTAGCCACTCATAATGCAGGAGCAGGTCCCCTAGCCACTCATATTGCAGGAGCAGGTCCCCTAGCAACTCATAATACAGAAGCAGGTCCCCTAGCAACTCTTAATGCAGGAGCAGGTCCCCCTTGCCACTCATAATGCAGGAGTAGGTCCCCTTGCCACTCATAATACAGGAGTAGGTCCCCCTAGCCACTCATAATGCAGGAGTAGGTCCTGTAGCCACTCATAATGCAGGAGCAGGTCCCTCTAGCCACTCATAATGCAGGAGTAGGTCCCCTAGCCACTCATAATACAGGAGTAGGTCCCCTAGCGACTCATAATACAGGAGCAGGTCCCCTAGCCACTCATAATGCAGGAGCCGGTCCCTTAGCAACTCATAATATAGGAGCAGGTCCCCTAGTCACTCATAATACAGGAGCAGGTCCCATAACAACTCATAATACAGGAGCAGGTCACATAGCAACTCATAATCCAGGAGCAGGTCCCCCTAGCCACTCATAATGCATGAGCAGGTCCCCTAGCAACTCATAATGCAGGAGCAGGTCCCCCTAGCCACTCATAATGCAGGAGCAGGTCCCCTAGCCACTCATAATACAGGAGCAGGTACCCCTAGCCACTCATAATAAAGGAGCAGGTCCCCTAACCACTCATAATGCAGGAGCAGGTCCCCTAGCCACTCATAATACAAGAGCAGGTCCCCCTAGCCCCTCATAAAACAGGATCAGGTCCCCTAGCCACTCATAATACAGGAGCAGGTTCCATATTAACTCATAATACAGGAGCAGGTCCCATAGTAACTAATATTGCAGGAGCAGGTTCCCCTAGCCACTAATAATGCAGGAGCAGGTCCCCTAGCCACTCATAACACAGGAGCTGGTCCCCTAGCCCTTCATAATGCAGGAGCAGGTCCCCCTAGCCACTCATAATGCAGGTGTAGGTCCCCAAGCCACTCATAATGCAGGAGCAGGTCCCCTAGCAACTCATAATGCAGGAGCAGGTCCCCCTAGCCAGTCATATTACAGGAGCAGGTCCCCTAGCCACTCATAATACAGGAGCAGGTCCCCTAGCCACTCATAATGTAGGAGCCGGTCCCATAGCAACTCATAATACAGGAGCAGGTCCCCTAGCCACTCATAATGCAGGAGCAGGTCCCCTAGCAACTCATAATACAGGAGCAGGTCCCCTAGCCACTCATAATACAGGAGCAGGTCCCCCTAGCCACTCATAATACAGGAGCAGGTCCCCTACCCACTCATAATGTAGGAGCCGGTCCCATAGCAACTCATAATATTCGAGCAGGTCCCCTAGTCACTCATAATACAGGAGCAGGTCTCATAACAACTCATAATACAGGAGCAGGTCCCATAGCAACTCATAATGCAGGAGCAGGTCCCCCTAGCCACTTTTAATGCAGGAGCAGGTCCCCTAGCAACTCATAATGCAGGAGCAGGTCCCCCTAGCCACTCATAATACAGGAGCAGGTCCCCTAGCCACTCATAATGCAGGAGCAGGTCCCCCTAGACACTCATAATGCAGGAGCAGGTCCCCCTAGCCACTCATAATGTAGGAGCAGGTCCCCTAGCAACTCATAATGCAGGAGCAGGTCCCCCTAGCCACTCATAATACAGGAGCAGGTCCCCTAGCCACTCATAATGCAGGAGCAGGTCCCCCTAGCCACTCATAATGCAGGAGCAGGTCCCCCTAGCCACTCATAATGTAGGAGCAGGTCCCCCTAGCCACTCATAATGCAGGAGCAGGTCCCCTAGCCACTCATAATACGGGAGCAGGTCCCTTGTTCACTCATAATGTAGAACAGGTCCCCTAGCCACTTATAATACAGGTGTAGGTCCCCTAGCCACTCATAATGCAGGAGCAGGTCCCCCTAGCCACTCATAATGCAGGAGCAGGTCCCCTAGCCACTCATAATGTAGGAGCAGGTCCCCCTAGCCACTCATAATGCAGGAGCAGGTCCCCTTGCCACTCATAATGTAGGAGCAGGTCCCCCTTGCCACTCATAATGCAGGAGCAGGTCCCCTAGCCACTCATAATGCAGGAGCAGGCCCCCTAGCCACTCATAATGCAGGAGCAGGTCCCCTAGCCACTCATAATGCAGGAGCAGGTCCCCCTAGCCACTCATAATGCAGGAACAGGTCCCCTAGCCACTCATAATACAGGAGCAGGTCCCCCTAGCCACTCATAATACAGGAGCAGGTCCCCTAGCCACTCATAATGCAGGAGCAGGTCCCCCTAGCCACTCATAATGCAGGAGCAGGTCCCCCTAGCCATTCATAATGTAGGAGCAGGTCCCCCTAGCCACTCATAATGCAGGAGCAGGTCCCCTAGCCACTCATAATACAGGAGCAGGTCCCTTGTTCACTCATAATGTAGAACAGGTCCCCTAGCCACTTATAATACAGGTGTAGGTCCCCTAGCCACTCATAATGCAGGAGCAGGTCCCCCTAGCCACTCATAATGCAGGAGCAGGTCCCCTAGCCACTCATAATGTAGGAGCAGGTCCCCCTAGCCACTCATAATGCAGGAGCAGGTCCCCTAGCCACTCATAATGTAGGAGCAGGTCCCCCTAGCCACACATAATGCAGGAGCAGGTCCTCTAGCCACTCATAATGCAGGAGCAGGTCCCCTAGCTACTCATAATGCAGGAGCAGGTCCCCTAGCCACTCATAATGCAGGAACAGGTCCCCCTAGCCACTCATAATGCAGGAACAGGTCCCCTAGCCATTCATAATGCAGGAGCAGGTCCCCTAGCAACTCATAATAAAGGAGCAGGTCCCTTAGCCACTCATAATACAGGAGAAGGTCCCCCTAACCACTCATAAAACAGGAGCAGGTCCCCTAGCCACTCATAATACAGGAGCATGTCCCCCTAGCCACTCATAATGCAGGAGCAGGTCCCCTAGCCACTCATAATGCAGGAGCAGATCCCCTAGCCACTCATAATGCAGGAGCAGATCCCCTAGCCACACATAATGCAGGAGCAGGTCCCCCTAGCCACTCATAATGCAGGAACAGGTCCCCCTAGCCACTCATAATGCAGGGGCAGGTCCCCTAGCCACTCATAATGTAGGAGTAGGTCCCCCTAGCCACTCATAATGCAGGAGCAGGTCCCCTAGCCACTGATAATGCAGGAGCAGGTCCCCTAGCCACTCATAATGCAGGAGCAGGTCCCCTAGCCACTCATAATGCAGGAGCAGGTCCCCCTAGCCACTCATAATGCAGGAAAAGGTCCCCTAGCCACTCATAATGCAGGAACAGGTCCCCTAGCAACTCATAATACAGGGGCAGGTCCCCTAGCCACTCATAATACAGGAGAAGGTCCCCCTAACCACTCATAATACAGGAGCAGGTCCCCTAGCCACTCATAATACAGGAACAGGTCCCATAGCAACTTATAATATAGGAGCAGGTCCCATAGCAACTCATAATGCAGGAGCAGGTCCCCTAGCAACTCATAATACAGGAGCAGGTCCCCCTAGCCACTCATAATGCAGGAGCAGGTCTCCTAGCCACTCATAATGCAGGAGCAGGTCCCCTAGCAACTCATAATACAGGTGCAGGTCCCCTAGCCACTCATAATGTAGGAGCAGGTCCCCCTAGCCACTCATAATGCAGGAGCAGGTCCCCTTGCCACTCATAATGCAGGAGCAGGTCCCCTAGCAACTCATATTACAGGAGCAGGTCCCCTAGCCACTCATAATGCAGGAGCAGGTCCCCCTAGCCACTCATAATGCAGGAGCAGGTCCCCTAGCCACTCATAATGCAGGAGCAGGTCCCCCTATCCACTCATAATGCAGGAGCAGGTCCCCCTAGCCACTCATAATGCAGGAGCAGGTCCCCTAGCCACTCATAATGTAGGAGCAGGTCCCCCTAGCCACTCATAATGCAGGAGCAGGTCCCCTAGCCACTCATAATGCAGGAGCAGGTCCCCTAGCCACTCATAATGCAGGAGCAGGTCCCCTAGCCACTCATAATGCAGGAGCAGGTCCCCCTAGCCGCTCATAATGCAGGAACAGGTCCCCTAGCCACTCATAATGCAGGAGCAGGTCCCCTAGCAACTCATAATACAGGAGCAGGTCCCCTAGCCACTCATAATACAGGAGAAGGTCCCCCTAACCACTCAAATTCCAGGAGCAGGTCCCCTAGCCACTCATAATACAGGAGCATGTCCCCCAAGCCACTCATAATGCAGGAGCAGGTCCCCTAGCCGCTCATAATGCAGGAGCAGATCCCCTAGCCACTCATAATGCAGGAGCAGATCCCCTAGCCACTCATAATGCAGGAGCAGGTCCCCCTAGCCACTCATAATGCAGGAGCAGGTCCCCTAGCCACTCATAATGCAGGAGCAGGTCCCCTAGCAACTCATAATACAGGAGCAGGTCCCCTAGCCACTCATAATGCAGGAGCAGGTCCCCCTAACCACTCATAATACAGGGGGAGGTCCCCAAGCCACTCATAATACAGTAGCAGGTCCCATAGCAACTTATAATACAGGAACAGGTCCCATAGCAACTCATAATGCAGGAGCTGGTCCCCTAGCCACTCATAATGCAGGAGCAGGTCCCCCTCGCCACTCATAATGCAGGAGCAGGTCCCCTAGCCACTCATATTGCAAGAGCAAGTCCCCTAGCAACTCATAATACAGGAGCAGGTCCCCCTAGCCACTCATAATGCAGGAGCCGGTCCCCTAGCCACTCATAATGAAGGAGCAGGTCCCCTAGCAACTCATAATACAGGTGCAGGTCCCCTAGTCACTCATAATGCAGGAGCAGGTCCCCCTAGCCACTCATAAGGCAGGAGCAGGTCCCCTAGCAACTCATAATACAGGAGCAGGTCCCCTTGCCACTCATAATGCAGGCGCAGGTCCCCCTAGCCACTCATAATGCAGGAGCAGGTCCCCTAGCAACTCATATTACAGGAGCAGGTCCCCTAGCCACTCATAATGCAGGAGCAGGTCCCCCTAGCCACTCATAATGCAGGAGCAGGTCCCCTAGCCACTCATAATGCAGGAGCAGGTCCCCCTATCCACTCATAATACAGGAGCAGGTCCCCCTAGCCACTCATAATGCAGGAGCAGGTCCCCTAGCCACTCATAATGTAGGAGCAGGTCCCCCTAGCCACTCATAATGCAGGAGCAGGTCCCCTAGCCACTCATAATGCAGGAGCAGGTCCCCTAGCCACTCATAATGCAGGAGCAGGTCCCCTAGCCACTCATAATGCAGGAGCAGGTCCCCCTAGCCGCTCATAATGCAGGAACAGGTCCCCTAGCCACTCATAATGTAGGAGCAGGTCCCCCTAGCCACTCATAATGCAGGAGCAGGTCCCCTTGCCACTCATAATGCAGGAGCAGGTCCCCTAGCAACTCATATTACAGGAGCAGGTCCCCTAGCCACTCATAATGCAGGAGCAGGTCCCCCTAGCCACTCATAATGCAGGAGCAGGTCCCCTAGCCACTCATAATGCAGGAGCAGGTCCCCCTATCCACTCATAATGCAGGAGCAGGTCCCCCTAGCCACTCATAATGCAGGAGCTGGTCCCCTAGCCACTCATAATGTAGGAGCAGGTCCCCCTAGCCACTCATAATGCAGGAGCAGGTCCCCTAGCCACTCATAATGCAGGAGCAGGTCCCCTAGCCACTCATAATGCAGGAGCAGGTCCCCTAGCCACTCATAATGCAGGAACAGGTCCCCTAGCCACTCATAATGTAGGAGCAGGTCCCCCTAGCCACTCATAATGCAGGAGCAGGTCCCCTTGCCACTCATAATGCAGGAGCAGGTCCCCTAGCAACTCATATTACAGGAGCAGGTCCCCTAGCCACTCATAATGCAGGAGCAGGTCCCCCTAGCCACTCATAATGCAGGAGCAGGTCCCCTAGCCACTCATAATGCAGGAGCAAGTCCCCCTATCCACTCATAATGCAGGAGTAGGTCCCCCTAGCCACTCATAATGCAGGAGCAGGTCCCCTAGCCACTCATAATGTAGGAGCAGGTCCCCCTAGCCACTCATAATGCAGGAGCAGGTCCCCTAGCCACTCATAATGCAGGAGCAGGTCCCCTAGCCACTCATAATGCAGGAGCAGGTCCCCTAGCCACTCATAATGCAGGAGCAGGTCCCCCTAGCCGCTCATAATGCAGGAACAGGTCCCCTAGCCACTCATAATGCAGGAGCAGGTCCCCTAGCAACTCATAATACAGGAGCAGGTCCCATAGCCACTCATAATACAGGAGAAGGTCCCCCTAACCACTCAAATTCCAGGAGCAGGTCCCCTAGCCACTCATAATACAGGAGCATGTCCCCCTAGCCACTCATAATGCAGGAGCAGGTCCCCTAGCCGCTCATAATGCAGGAGCAGATCCCCTAGCCACTCATAATGCAGGAGCAGATCCCCTAGCCACTCATAATGCAGGAGCAGGTCCCCCTAGCCACTCATAATGCAGGAGCAGGTCCCCTAGCCACTCATAATGCAGGAGCAGGTCCCCTAGCAACTCATAATACAGGAGCAGGTCCCCTAGCTACTCATAATGCAGGAGCAGGTCCCCCTAACCACTCATAATACAGGGGCAGGTCCCCAAGCCACTCATAATACAGTAGCAGGTCCCATAGCAACTTATAATACAGGAACAGGTCCCATAGCAACTCATAATGCAGGAGCTGGTCCCCTAGCCACTCATAATGCAGGAGCAGGTCCCCCTCGCCACTCATAATGCAGGAGCAGGTCCCCTAGCCACTCATATTGCAAGAGCAAGTCCCCTAGCAACTCATAATACAGGAGCAGGTCCCCCTAGCCACTCATAATGCAGGAGCAGGTCCCCTAGGCACTCATAATGAAGGAGCAGGTCCCCTAGCAACTCATAATACAGGTGCAGGTCCCCTAGTCACTCATAATGCAGGAGCAGGTCCCCCTAGCCACTCATAAGGCAGGAGCAGGTCCCCTAGCAACTCATAATACAGGAGCAGGTCCCCTTGCCACTCATAATGCAGGAGCAGGTCCCCCTAGCCACTCATAATGCAGGAGCAGGTCCCCCTAGCCACTCATACTGTAGGAGCAGGTCCCCCAAGCCACTCATAATGCAGGAGCAGGTCCCCTAGCCACTCATAATGCAGGAGCAGGTCCCCTAGCCACTCATAATGCAGGAGCAGGTCCCCTAGCCACTCATAATGCAGGAGCAGGTCCCCCTAGCCACTCATACTGTAGGAGCAGGTCCCCCAAGCCACTCATAATGCAGGAGCAGGTCCCCTAGCCACTCATAATGCAGGAGCAGGTCCCCTAGCCACTCATAATGCAGGAGCAGGTCCCCTAGCCACTCATAATACAGGAGCAGGTCCCTTGTTCACTCATAATGTAGAACAGGTCCCCTAGCCACTTATAATACAGGTGTAGGTCCCCTAGCTACTCATAATGCAGGAGCAGGTCCCCCTAGCCACTCATAATGCAGGAGCAGGTCCCCTAGGCACTCATAATGTAGGAGCAGGTCCCCCTAGCCACTCATAATGCAGGAGCAGGTCCCCTAGCCACTCATAATGCAGGAGCAGGTCCCCTAGCCACTCATAATGCAGGAGCAGGTCCCCTAGCCACTCATAATGCAGGAGCAGGTCCCCCTAGCCACTCATAATGCAGGAACAGGTCCCCTAGCCACTCATAATGCAGGAACAGGTCCCCTAGCCACTCATAATGCAGGAGCAGGTCCCCTAGCAACTCATAATACAGGAGCACGTCCCCTAGCCACTCAAAATACAGGAGAAGGTCCCCCTAACCACTCATAATACAGGAGCAGGTCCCCTAGCCACTCATAATACAGGAACAGGTCCCATAGCAACTTATAATATAGGAGCAGGTCCCATAGCAACTCATAATGCAGGAGCAGGTCCCCTAGCAACTCATAATACAGGAGCAGGTCCCCCTAGCCACTCATAATGCAGGAGCAGGTCTCCTAGCCACTCATAATGCAGGAGCAGGTCCCCTAGCAACTCATAATACAGGTGCAAGTCCCCTAGCCACTCATAATGTAGGAGCAGGTCCCCCTAGCCACTCATAATGCTGGAGCAGGTCCCCTCCCACTCATAATGCAGGAGCAGGTCCCCTAGCAACTCATATTACAGGAGCAGGTCCCCTAGCCACTCATAATGCAGGAGCAGGTCCCCCTAGCCACTCATAATGCAGGAGCAGGTCCCCTAGCCACTCATAATGCAGGAACAGGTCCGCTAGCAATTCATAATACAGGAGCAGGTCCCCTAGCCACTCATATTGCAGGAGCAGGTCCCCTAGCAACTCATAATACAGGAGCAGGTCCCCTAGCCACTCATAATGCATGCAGGAGCAGGTCCCCTTATCCACTCATAATGCAGGAGTAGGTCCCCTATCCACTCATAATACAGGAGTAGGTCCTCCTAGCCACTCATAATGCAGGAGTAGGTCCCGTTGCCACTCATAATGCAGGAGCAGGTCCCTCTAGCCACTCATAATGCAGGAGTAGGTCCCCTAGCAACTCATAATGTAGGAGCAGGTCCCCGAGCCACTCATAATACAGGAGCAGGTCCCCTAGCCACTCATAATACAGGAGTAGGTCCCCTAGCCACTCAAAATACAGGAGCAGGTCCCCTAGCCACTCATAATGTAGGAGCCGGTCCCATAGCAACTCATAATATTCGAGCAGGTCCCCTAGTCACTCATAATACAGGAGCAGGTCTCATAACAACTCATAATACAGGAGCAGGTCCCATAGCAACTCATAATGCAGGAGCAGGTCCCCCTAGCCACTTTTAATGCAGGAGCAGGTCCCCTAGCAACTCATAATGTAGGAGCACGTCCCCCTAGCCACTCATAATGCAGGAGCAGGTCTCCTAGCCACTCATAATACAGGAGCAGGTCCCTTGTTCACTCATAATGTAGAACAGGTCCCCTAGCCACTTATAATACAGGAGTAGGTCCCCTAGCCACTCATAATGCAGGAGCAGGTCCCCCTAGCCACTCATAATGCAGGAGCAGGTCCCCTAGCCACTCATAATGCAGGAGCAGGTCCCCTAGCCACTCATAATGCAGGAGCAGGTCCCCTAGCCACTCATAATGCAGGAGCAGGTCCCCCTAGCCACTCATAATGCAGGAACAGGTCCCCTAGCCACTCATAATGCAGGAACAGGTCCCCTAGCCACTCATAATGCAGGAGCAGGTCCCCTAGCAACTCATAATACAGGAGCAGGTCCCCTACCCACTCATAATACAGGAGAAGGTCCCCCTAACCACTCATAATACAGGAGCAGGTCCCCTAGCCACTCATAATACAGGAGAAGGTCCCCCTAACCACTCATAATACAGGAGCAGGTCCCCTAGCCACTCATAATGCAGGAGCAGGTCCGCTAGCAATTCATAATACAGGAGCAGGTCCCCTAGCCACTCATAATGCAGGAGCAGGTCCCCTTAGCCACTCATAATGCAGGAGTAGGTCCCCTAGCCACTCATAATACAGGAGTAGGTCCTCCTAGCCACTCATAATGCAGGAGTAGGTCCCGTTGCCACTCATAATGCAGGAGCAGGTCCCTCTAGCCACTCATAATGCAGGAGTAGGTCCCCTAGCCACTCATAACACAGGAGTAGGTCCCTCTAGCCACTCATAATGCAGGAGTAGGTCCCCTAGCCACTCATAACACAGGAGTAGGTCCCCTAGCCACTCATAATGCAGGAGTAGGTCCCCGAGCCACTCATAATACAGGAGTAGGTCCCCTAGCCACTCATAATACAGGAGCAGGTCCCCTAGCCACTCATAATGTAGGAGCCGGTCCCATAGCAACTCATAATATTCGAGCAGGTCCCCTAGTCACTCATAATACAGGAGCAGGTCTCATAACAACTCATAATACAGGAGCAGGTCCCATAGCAACTCATAATGCAGGAGCAGGTCCCCCTAGCCACTTTTAATGCAGGAGCAGGTCCCCTAGCAACTCATAATGTAGGAGCAGGTCCCCCTAGCCACTCATAATGCAGGAGCAGGTCCCCTAGCCACTCATAATACAGGAGCAGGTCCCTTGTTCACTCATAATGTAGAACAGGTCCCCTAGCCACTGATAATACAGGTGTAGGTCCCCTAGCCACTCATAATGCAGGAGCAGGTCCCCCTAGCCACTCATAATGCAGGAGCAGGTCCCCTAGGCACTCATAATGTAGGAGCAGGTCCCCCTAGCCACTCATAATGCAGGAGCAGGTCCCCTAGCCACTCATAATGCAGGAGCAGGTCCCCTAGCCACTCATAATGCAGGAGCAGGTCCCCTAGCCACTCATAGTGCAGGAGCAGGTCCCCCTACCACTCATAATGCAGGAACAGGTCCCCTAGCCACTCATATTGCAGGAACAGGTCCCCTAGCCACTCATAATGCAGGAGCAGGTCCCCTAGCAACTCATAATACAGGAGCAGGTCCCCTAGCCACTCATAATACAGGAGAAGGTCCCCCTAACCACTCATAATACAGGAGCAGGTCCCCTAGCCACTCATAGTGCAGGAGCAGGTCCGCTAGCAATTCATAATACAGGAGCAGGTCCCCTAGCCACTCATATTGCAGGAGCAGGTCCCCTAGCAACTCATAATACAGGAGCAGGTCCCCTAGCCACTCATAATGCATGCAGGAGCAGGTCCCCTTATCCACTCATAATGCAGGAGTAGGTCCCCTAGCCACTCATAATACAGGAGTAGGTCCTCCTAGCCACTCATAATGCAGGAGTAGGTCCCGTTGCCACTCATAATGCAGGAGCAGGTCCCTCTAGCCACTCATAATGCAGGAGTAGGTCCCCTAGCCACTCATAACACAGGAGTAGGTCCCCTAGCATTTCAAATTGTAGGAGCAGGTCCCCGAGCCACTCATAATACAGGAGCAGGTCCCCTAGCCACTCATAATACAGGAGTAGGTCCCCTAGCCACTCATAATACAGGAGCAGGTCCCCTAGCCACTCATAATGTAGGAGCCGGTCCCATAGCAACTCATAATATTCGAGCAGGTCCCCTAGTCACTCATAATACAGGAGCAGGTCTCATAACAACTCATAATACAGGAGCAGGTCCCATAGCAACTCATAATGCAGGAGCAGGTCCCCCTAGCCACTTTTAATGCAGGAGCAGGTCCCCTAGCAACTCATAATGTAGGAGCACGTCCCCCTAGCCACTCATAATGCAGGAGCAGGTCCCCTAGCCACTCATAATACAGGAGCAGGTCCCTTGTTCACTCATAATGTAGAACAGGTCCCCTAGCCACTTATAATACAGGAGTAGGTCCCCTAGCCACTCATAATGCAGGAGCAGGTCCCCCTAGCCACTCATAATGCAGGAGCAGGTCCCCTAGCCACTCATAATGCAGGAGCAGGTCCCCTAGCCACTCATAATGCAGGAGCAGGTCCCCTAGCCACTCATAATGCAGGAGCAGGTCCCCCTAGCCACTCATAATGCAGGAACAGGTCCCCTAGCCACTCATAATGCAGGAACAGGTCCCCTAGCCACTCATAATGCAGGAGCAGGTCCCCTAGCAACTCATAATACAGGAGCAGGTCCCCTAGCCACTCATAATACAGGAGAAGGTCCCCCTAACCACTCATAATACAGGAGCAGGTCCCCTAGCCACTCATAATACAGGAGAAGGTCCCCCTAACCACTCATAATACAGGAGCAGGTCCACTAGCCACTCATAATGCAGGAACAGGTCCGCTAGCAATTCATAATACAGGAGCAGGTCCCCTAGCCACTCATAATGCAGGAGCAGGTCCCCTTAGCCACTCATAATGCAGGAGTAGGTCCCCTAGCCACTCATAATACAGGAGTAGGTCCTCCTAGCCACTCATAATGCAGGAGTAGGTCCCGTTGCCACTCATAATGCAGGAGCAGGTCCCTCTAGCCACTCATAATGCAGGAGTAGGTCCCCTAGCCACTCATAACACAGGAGTAGGTCCCTCTAGCCACTCATAATGCAGGAGTAGGTCCCCTAGCCACTCAAAACACAGGAGTAGGTCCCCTAGCCACTCATAATGCAGGAGTAGGTCCCCGAGCCACTCATAATACAGGAGTAGGTCCCCTAGCCACTCATAATACAGGAGCAGGTCCCCTAGCCACTCATAATGTAGGAGCCGGTCCCATAGCAACTCATAATATTCGAGCAGGTCCCCTAGTCACTCATAATACAGGAGCAGGTCTCATAACAACTCATAATACAGGAGCAGGTCCCATAGCAACTCATAATGCAGGAGCAGGTCCCCCTAGCCACTTTTAATGCAGGAGCAGGTCCCCTAGCAACTCATAATGTAGGAGCAGGTCCCCCTAGCCACTCATAATGCAGGAGCAGGTCCCCTAGCCACTCATAATACAGGAGCAGGTCCCTTGTTCACTCATAATGTAGAACAGGTCCCCTAGCCACTTATAATACAGGTGTAGGTCCCCTAGCCACTCATAATGCAGGAGCAGGTCCCCCTAGCCACTCATAATGCAGGAGCAGGTCCCCTAGGCACTCATAATGTAGGAGCAGGTCCCCCTAGCCACTCATAATGCAGGAGCAGGTCCCCTAGCCACTCATAATGCAGGAGCAGGTCCCCTAGCCACTCATAATGCAGAAGCAGGTCCCCTAGCCACTCATAGTGCAGGAGCAGGTCCCCCTAGCCACTCATAATGCAGGAACAGGTCCCCTAGCCACTCATATTGCAGGAACAGGTCCCCTAGCCACTCATAATGCAGGAGCAGGTCCCCTAGCAACTCATAATACAGGAGCAGGTCCCCTAGCCACTCATAATACAGGAGAAGGTCCCCCTAACCACTCATAATACAGGAGCAGGTCCCCTAGCCACTCATAATGCAGGAGCAGGTCCGCTAGCAATTCATAATACAGGAGCAGGTCCCCTAGCCACTCATATTGCAGGAGCAGGTCCCCTAGCAACTCATAATACAGGAGCAGGTCCCCTAGCCACTCATAATGCATGCAGGAGCAGGTCCCCTTATCCACTCATAATGCAGGAGTAGGTCCCCTAGCCACTCATAATACAGGAGTAGGTCCTCCTAGCCACTCATAATGCAGGAGTAGGTCCCGTTGCCACTCATAATGCAGGAGCAGGTCCCTCTAGCCACTCATAATGCAGGAGTAGGTCCCCTAGCCACTCATAACACAGGAGTAGGTCCCCTAGCATTTCATAATGTAGGAGCAGGTCCCCGAGCCACTCATAATACAGGAGCAGGTCCCCTAGCCACTGATAATACAGGAGTAGGTCCCCTAGCCACTCATAATACAGGAGCAGGTCCCCTAGCCACTCATAATGTAGGAGCCGGTCCCATAGCAACTCATAATATTCGAGCAGGTCCCCTAGTCACTCATAATACAGGAGCAGGTCTCATAACAACTCATAATACAGGAGCAGGTCCCATAGCAACTCATAATGCAGGAGCAGGTCCCCCTAGCCACTTTTAATGCAGGAGCAGGTCCCCTAGCAACTCATAATGTAGGAGCACGTCCCCCTAGCCACTCATAATGCAGGAGCAGGTCCCCTAGCCACTCATAATACAGGAGCAGGTCCCTTGTTCACTCATAATGTAGAACAGGTCCCCTAGCCACTTATAATACAGGAGTAGGTCCCCTAGCCACTCATAATGCAGGAGCAGGTCCCCCTAGCCACTCATAATGCAGGAGCAGGTCCCCTAGCCACTCATAATGCAGGAGCAGGTCCCCTAGCCACTCATAATGCAGGAGCAGGTCCCCTAGCCACTCATAATGCAGGAGCAGGTCCCCCTAGCCACTCATAATGCAGGAACAGGTCCCCTAGCCACTCATAATGCAGGAACAGGTCCCCTAGCCACTCATAATGCAGGAGCAGGTCCCCTAGCAACTCATAATACAGGAGCAGGTCCCCTAGCCACTCATAATACAGGAGAAGGTCCCCCTAACCACTCATAATACAGGAGCAGGTCCCCTAGCCACTCATAATACAGGAGAAGGTCCCCCTAACCACTCATAATACAGGAGCAGGTCCCCTAGCCACTCATAATGCAGGAACAGGTCCGCTAGCAATTCATAATACAGGAGCAGGTCCCCTAGCCACTCATAATGCAGGAGCAGGTCCCCTTAGCCACTCATAATGCAGGAGTAGGTCCCCTAGCCACTCATAATACAGGAGTAGGTCCTCCTAGCCACTCATAATGCAGGAGTAGGTCCCGTTGCCACTCATAATGCAGGAGCAGGTCCCTCTAGCCACTCATAATGCAGGAGTAGGTCCCCTAGCCACTCATAACACAGGAGTAGGTCCCTCTAGCCACTCATAATGCTGGAGTAGGTCCCCTAGCCACTCATAACACAGGAGTAGGTCCCCTAGCCACTCATAATGCAGGAGTAGGTCCCCGAGCCACTCATAATACAGGAGTAGGTCCCCTAGCCACTCATAATACAGGAGCAGGTCCCCTAGCCACTCATAATGTAGGAGCCGGTCCCATAGCAACTCATAATATTCGAGCAGGTCCCCTAGTCACTCATAATACAGGAGCAGGTCTCATAACAACTCATAATACAGGAGCAGGTCCCATAGCAACTCATAATGCAGGAGCAGGTCCCCCTAGCCACTTTTAATGCAGGAGCAGGTCCCCTAGCAACTCATAATGTAGGAGCAGGTCCCCCTAGCCACTCATAATGCAGGAGCAGGTCCCCTAGCCACTCATAATACAGGAGCAGGTCCCTTGTTCACTCATAATGTAGAACAGGTCCCCTAGCCACTTATAATACAGGTGTAGGTCCCCTAGCCACTCATAATGCAGGAGCAGGTCCCCCTAGCCACTCATAATGCAGGAGCAGGTCCCCTAGGCACTCATAATGTAGGAGCAGGTCCCCCTAGCCACTCATAATGCAGGAGCAGGTCCCCTAGCCACTCATAATGCAGGAGCAGGTCCCCTAGCCACTCAAAATGCAGAAGCAGGTCCCCTAGCCACTCATAGTGCAGGAGCAGGTCCCCCTAGCCACTCATAATGCAGGAACAGGTCCCCTAGCCACTCATATTGCAGGAACAGGTCCCCTAGCCACTCATAATGCAGGAGCAGGTCCCCTAGCAACTCATAATACAGGAGCAGGTCCCCTAGCCACTCATAATACAGGAGAAGGTCCCCCTAACCACTCATAATACAGGAGCAGGTCCCCTAGCAACTCATAATACAGTAACAGGTCCCATAGCAACTTATAATATAGGAGCAGGTCCCATAGCAACTCATAATGCAGGAGCAGGTCCCCTAGCAACTCATAATACAGGAGCAGGTCCCCCTAGCCACTCATAATGCAGGAGCAGGTCTCCTAGCCACTCATAATGCAGGGGCAGGTCCCCTAGCAACTCATAATACAGGTGCAAGTCCCCTAGCCACTCATAATGTAGGAGCAGGTCCCCCTAGCCACTCATAATGCTGGAGCAGGTCCCCTCCCACTCATAATGCAGGAGCAGGTCCCCTAGCAACTCATATTACAGGAGCAGGTCCCCTAGCCACTCATAATGCAGGAGCAGGTCCCCCTAGCCACTCATAATGCAGGAGCAGGTCCCCTAGCCACTTATAATGCAGGAGCAGGTCCGCTAGCAATTCATAATACAGGAGCAGGTCCCCTAGCCACTCATAATACAGGAGAAGGTCCCTCTAACCACTCATAATACAGGAGCAGGTCCCCTAGCCACTCATAATACAGGAGAAGGTCCCCCTAACCACTCATAATACAGGAGCAGGTCCCCTAGCCACTCATAATGCAGGAGCAGGTCCGCTAGCAATTCATAATACAGGAGCAGGTCCCCTAGCCACTCATAATGCAGGAGCAGGTCCCCTTAGCCACTCATAATGCAGGAGTAGGTCCCCTAGCCACTCATAATACAGGAGTAGGTCCTCCTAGCCACTCATAATGCAGGAGTAGGTCCCGTTGCCACTCATAATGCAGGAGCAGGTCCCTCTAGCCACTCATAATGCAGGAGTAGGTCCCCTAGCCACTCATAACACAGGAGTAGGTCCCTCTAGCCACTCATAATGCAGGAGTAGGTCCCCTAGCCACTCATAACACAGGAGTAGGTCCCCTAGCCACTCATAATACAGGAGTAGGTCCCCTAGCCACTCATAATACAGGAGCAGGTCCCCTAGCCACTCATAATGTAGGAGCCGGTCCCATAGCAACTCATAATATTCGAGCAGGTCCCCTAGTCACTCATAATACAGGAGCAGGTCTCATAACAACTCATAATACAGGAGCAGGTCCCATAGCAACTCATAATGCAGGAGCAGGTCCCCCTAGCCACTTTTAATGCAGGAGCAGGTCCCCTAGCAACTCATAATGTAGGAGCAGGTCCCCCTAGCCACTCATAATGCAGGAGCAGGTCCCCTAGCCACTCATAATACAGGAGCAGGTCCCTTGTTCACTCATAATGTAGAACAGGTCCCCTAGCCACTTATAATACAGGTGTAGGTCCCCTAGCCACTCATAATGCAGGAGCAGGTCCCCCTAGTTACTCATAATGCAGGAGCAGGTCCCCTAGGCACTCATAATGTAGGAGCAGGTCCCCCTAGCCACTCATAATGCAGGAGCAGGTCCCCTAGCCACTCATAATGCAGGAGCAGGTCCCCTAGCCACTCATAATGCAGGAGCAGGTCCCCTAGCCACTCATAGTGCAGGAGCAGGTCCCCCTAGCCACTCATAATGCAGGAACAGGTCCCCTAGCCACTCATATTGCATGAACAGGTCCCCTAGCCACTCATAATGCAGGAGCAGGTCCCCTAGCAACTCATAATACAGGAGCAGGTCCCCTAGCCACTCATAATACAGGAGAAGGTCCCCCTAACCACTCATAATACAGGAGCAGGTCCCCTAGCCACTCATAATACAGGAACAGGTCCCATAGCAACTTATAATATAGGAGCAGGTCCCATAGCAACTCATAATGCAGGAGCAGGTCCCCTAGCAACTCATAATACAGGAGCAGGTCCCCCTAGCCACTCATAATGCAGGAGCAGGTCTCCTAGCCACTCATAATGCAGGAGCAGGTCCCCTAGCAACTCATAATACAGGTGCAAGTCCCCTAGCCACTCATAATGTAGGAGCAGGTCCCCCTAGCCACTCATAATGCTGGAGCAGGTCCCCTCCCACTCATAATGCAGGAGCAGGTCCCCTAGCAACTCATATTACAGGAGCAGGTCCCCTAGCCACTCATAATGCAGGAGCAGGTCCCCCTAGCCACTCATAATACAGGAGCAGGTCCCCTAGCCACTTATAATGCAGGAGCAGGTCCGCTAGCAATTCATAATACAGGAGCAGGTCCCCTAGCCACTCATATTGCAGGAGCAGGTCCCCTAGCAACTCATAATACAGGAGCAGGTCCCCTAGCTACTCATAATGCAGGAGCAGGTCCCCTTAGCCACTCATAATGCAGGAGTAGGTCCCCTAGCCACTCATAATACAGGAGTAGGTCCTCCTAGCCACTCATAATGCAGGAGTAGGTCCCGTTGCCACTCATAATGCAGGAGCAGGTCCCTCTAGCCACTCATAATGCAGGAGTAGGTCCCCTAGCCACTCATAACACAGGAGTAGGTCCCCTAGCAACTCATAATGTAGGAGCAGGTCCCCGAGCCACTCATAATACAGGAGCAGGTCCCCTAGCCACTCATAATACAGGAGTAGGTCCCCTAGCCACTCAAAATACAGGAGCAGGTCCCCTAGCCACTCATAATGTAGGAGCCGGTCCCATAGCAACTCATAATATTCGAGCAGGTCCCCTAGTCACTCATAATACAGGAGCAGGTCTCATAACAACTCATAATACAGGAGCAGGTCCCATAGCAACTCATAATGCAGGAGCAGGTCCCCCTAGCCACTTTTAATGCAGGAGCAGGTCCCCTAGCAACTCATAATGTAGGAGCACGTCCCCCTAGCCACTCATAATGCAGGAGCAGGTCTCCTAGCCACTCATAATACAGGAGCAGGTCCCTTGTTCACTCATAATGTAGAACAGGTCCCCTAGCCACTCATAATGCAGGAGCAGGTCCCCTAGCCACTCATAATGCAGGAGCAGGTCCCCCTAGCCACTCATAATGCAGGAACAGGTCCCCTAGCCACTCATAATGCAGGAACAGGTCCCCTAGCCACTCATAATGCAGGAGCAGGTCCCCTAGCAACTCATAATACAGGAGCAGGTCCCCTACCCACTCATAATACAGGAGAAGGTCCCCCTAACCACTCATAATACAGGAGCAGGTCCCCTAGCCACTCATAATACAGGAGAAGGTCCCCCTAACCACTCATAATACAGGAGCAGGTCCCCTAGCCACTCATAATGCAGGAGCAGGTCCGCTAGCAATTCATAATACAGGAGCAGGTCCCCTAGCCACTCATAATGCAGGAGCAGGTCCCCTTAGCCACTCATAATGCAGGAGTAGGTCCCCTAGCCACTCATAATACAGGAGTAGGTCCTCCTAGCCACTCATAATGCAGGAGTAGGTCCCGTTGCCACTCATAATGCAGGAGCAGGTCCCTCTAGCCACTCATAATGCAGGAGTAGGTCCCCTAGCCACTCATAACACAGGAGTAGGTCCCTCTAGCCACTCATAATGCAGGAGTAGGTCCCCTAGCCACTCATAACACAGGAGTAGGTCCCCTAGCCACTCATAATGCAGGAGTAGGTCCCCGAGCCACTCATAATACAGGAGTAGGTCCCCTAGCCACTCATAATACAGGAGCAGGTCCCCTAGCCACTCATAATGTAGGAGCCGGTCCCATAGCAACTCATAATATTCGAGCAGGTCCCCTAGTCACTCATAATACAGGAGCAGGTCTCATAACAACTCATAATACAGGAGCAGGTCCCATAGCAACTCATAATGCAGGAGCAGGTCCCCCTAGCCACTTTTAATGCAGGAGCAGGTCCCCTAGCAACTCATAATGTAGGAGCAGGTCCCCCTAGCCACTCATAATGCAGGAGCAGGTCCCCTAGCCACTCATAATACAGGAGCAGGTCCCTTGTTCACTCATAATGTAGAACAGGTCCCCTAGCCACTTATAATACAGGTGTAGGTCCCCTAGCCACTCATAATGCAGGAGCAGGTCCCCCTAGCCACTCATAATGCAGGAGCAGGTCCCCTAGGCACTCATAATGTAGGAGCAGGTCCCCCTAGCCACTCATAATGCAGGAGCAGGTCCCCTAGCCACTCATAATGCAGGAGCAGGTCCCCTAGCCACTCATAATGCAGGAGCAGGTCCCCTAGCCACTCATAGTGCAGGAGCAGGTCCCCCTACCACTCATAATGCAGGAACAGGTCCCCTAGCCACTCATATTGCAGGAACAGGTCCCCTAGCCACTCATAATGCAGGAGCAGGTCCCCTAGCAACTCATAATACAGGAGCAGGTCCCCTAGCCACTCATAATACAGGAGAAGGTCCCCCTAACCACTCATAATACAGGAGCAGGTCCCCTAGCCACTCATAATGCAGGAGCAGGTCCGCTAGCAATTCATAATACAGGAGCAGGTCCCCTTAGCCACTCATATTGCAGGAGCAGGTCCCCTAGCAACTCATAATACAGGAGCAGGTCCCCTAGCCACTCATAATGCATGCAGGAGTAGGTCCCCTTATCCACTCATAATGCAGGAGTAGGTCCCCTAGCCACTCATAATACAGGAGTAGGTCCTCCTAGCCACTCATAATGCAGGAGTAGGTCCCGTTGCCACTCATAATGCAGGAGCAGGTCCCTCTAGCCACTCATAATGCAGGAGTAGGTCCCCTAGCCACTCATAACACAGGAGTAGGTCCCCTAGCATTTCATAATGTAGGAGCAGGTCCCCGAGCCACTCATAATACAGGAGCAGGTCCCCTAGCCACTCATAATACAGGAGTAGGTCCCCTAGCCACTCATAATACAGGAGCAGGTCCCCTAGCCACTCATAATGTAGGAGCCGGTCCCATAGCAACTCATAATATTCGAGCAGGTCCCCTAGTCACTCATAATACAGGAGCAGGTCTCATAACAACTCATAATACAGGAGCAGGTCCCATAGCAACTCATAATGCAGGAGCAGGTCCCCCTAGCCACTTTTAATGCAGGAGCAGGTCCCCTAGCAACTCATAATGTAGGAGCACGTCCCCCTAGCCACTCATAATGCAGGAGCAGGTCCCCTAGCCACTCATAATACAGGAGCAGGTCCCTTGTTCACTCATAATGTTGAACAGGTCCCCTAGCCACTTATAATACAGGAGTAGGTCCCCTAGCCACTCATAATGCAGGAGCAGGTCCCCCTAGCCACTCATAATGCAGGAGCAGGTCCCCTAGCCACTCATAATGCAGGAGCAGGTCCCCTAGCCACTCATAATGCAGGAGCAGGTCCCCTAGCCACTCATAATGCAGGAGCAGGTCCCCCTAGCCACTCATAATGCAGGAACAGGTCCCCTAGCCACTCATAATGCAGGAACAGGTCCCCTAGCCACTCATAATGCAGGAGCAGGTCCCCTAGCAACTCATAATACAGGAGCAGGTCCCCTAGCCACTCATAATACAGGAGAAGGTCCCCCTAACCACTCATAATACAGGAGCAGGTCCCCTAGCCACTCATAATACAGGAGAAGGTCCCCCTAACCACTCATAATACAGGAGCAGGTCCCCTAGCCACTCATAATGCAGGAACAGGTCCGCTAGCAATTCATAATACAGGAGCAGGTCCCCTAGCCACTCATAATGCAGGAGCAGGTCCCCTTAGCCACTCATAATGCAGGAGTAGGTCCCCTAGCCACTCATAATACAGGAGTAGGTCCTCCTAGCCACTCATAATGCAGGAGTAGGTCCCGTTGCCACTCATAATGCAGGAGCAGGTCCCTCTAGCCACTCATAATGCAGGAGTAGGTCCCCTAGCCACTCATAACACAGGAGTAGGTCCCTCTAGCCACTCATAATGCAGGAGTAGGTCCCCTAGCCACTCATAACACAGGAGTAGGTCCCCTAGCCACTCATAATGCAGGAGTAGGTCCCCGAGCCACTCATAATACAGGAGTAGGTCCCCTAGCCACTCATAATACAGGAGCAGGTCCCCTAGCCACTCATAATGTAGGAGCCGGTCCCATAGCAACTCATAATATTCGAGCAGGTCCATTAGTCACTCATAATACAGCAGCAGGTCTCATAACAACTCATAATACAGGAGCAGGTCCCATAGCAACTCATAATGCAGGAGCAGGTCCCCCTAGCCACTTTTAATGCAGGAGCAGGTCCCCTAGCAACTCATAATGTAGGAGCAGGTCCCCCTAGCCACTCATAATGCAGGAGCAGGTCCCCTAGCCACTCATAATACAGGAGCAGGTCCCTTGTTCACTCATAATGTAGAACAGGTCCCCTAGCCACTTATAATACAGGTGTAGGTCCCCTAGCCACTCATAATGCAGGAGCAGGTCCCCCTAGCCACTCATAATGCAGGAGCAGGTCCCCTAGGCACTCATAATGTAGGAGCAGGTCCCCCTAGCCACTCATAATGCAGGAGCAGGTCCCCTAGCCACTCATAATGCAGGAGCAGGTCCCCTAGCCACTCATAATGCAGAAGCAGGTCCCCTAGCCACTCATAGTGCAGGAGCAGGTCCCCCTAGCCACTCATAATGCAGGAACAGGTCCCCTAGCCACTCATATTGCAGGAACAGGTCCCCTAGCCACTCATAATGCAGGAGCAGGTCCCCTAGCAACTCATAATACAGGAGCAGGTCCCCTAGCCACTCATAATACAGGAGAAGGTCCCCCTAACCACTCATAATACAGGAGCAGGTCCCCTAGCCACTCATAATGCAGGAGCAGGTCCGCTAGCAATTCATAATACAGGAGCAGGTCCCCTAGCCACTCATATTGCAGGAGCAGGTCCCCTAGCAACTCATAATACAGGAGCAGGTCCCCTAGCCACTCATAATGCATGCAGGAGCAGGTCCCCTTATCCACTCATAATGCAGGAGTAGGTCCCCTAGCCACTCATAATACAGGAGTAGGTCCTCCTAGCCACTCATAATGCAGGAGTAGGTCCCGTTGCCACTCATAATGCAGGAGCAGGTCCCTCTAGCCACTCATAATGCAGGAGTAGGTCCCCTAGCCACTCATAACACAGGAGTAGGTCCCCTAGCATTTCATAATGTAGGAGCAGGTCCCCGAGCCACTCATAATACAGGAGCAGGTCCCCTAGCCACTGATAATACAGGAGTAGGTCCCCTAGCCACTCATAATACAGGAGCAGGTCCCCTAGCCACTCATAATGTAGGAGCCGGTCCCATAGCAACTCATAATATTCGAGCAGGTCCCCTAGTCACTCATAATACAGGAGCAGGTCTCATAACAACTCATAATACAGGAGCAGGTCCCATAGCAACTCATAATGCAGGAGCAGGTCCCCCTAGCCACTTTTAATGCAGGAGCAGGTCCCCTAGCAACTCATAATGTAGGAGCACGTCCCCCTAGCCACTCATAATGCAGGAGCAGGTCCCCTAGCCACTCATAATACAGGAGCAGGTCCCTTGTTCACTCATAATGTAGAACAGGTCCCCTAGCCACTTATAATACAGGAGTAGGTCCCCTAGCCACTCATAATGCAGGAGCAGGTCCCCCTAGCCACTCATAATGCAGGAGCAGGTCCCCTAGCCACTCATAATGCAGGAGCAGGTCCCCTAGCCACTCATAATGCAGGAGCAGGTCCCCTAGCCACTCATAATGCAGGAGCAGGTCCCCCTAGCCACTCATAATGCAGGAACAGGTCCCCTAGCCACTCATAATGCAGGAACAGGTCCCCTAGCCACTCATAATGCAGGAGCAGGTCCCCTAGCAACTCATAATACAGGAGCAGGTCCCCTAGCCACTCATAATACAGGAGAAGGTCCCCCTAACCACTCATAATACAGGAGCAGGTCCCCTAGCCACTCATAATACAGGAGAAGGTCCCCCTAACCACTCATAATACAGGAGCAGGTCCCCTAGCCACTCATAATGCAGGAACAGGTCCGCTAGCAATTCATAATACAGGAGCAGGTCCCCTAGCCACTCATAATGCAGGAGCAGGTCCCCTTAGCCACTCATAATGCAGGAGTAGGTCCCCTAGCCACTCATAATACAGGAGTAGGTCCTCCTAGCCACTCATAATGCAGGAGTAGGTCCCGTTGCCACTCATAATGCAGGAGCAGGTCCCTCTAGCCACTCATAATGCAGGAGTAGGTCCCCTAGCCACTCATAACACAGGAGTAGGTCCCTCTAGCCACTCATAATGCTGGAGTAGGTCCCCTAGCCACTCATAACACAGGAGTAGGTCCCCTAGCCACTCATAATGCAGGAGTAGGTCCCCGAGCCACTCATAATACAGGAGTAGGTCCCCTAGCCACTCATAATACAGGAGCAGGTCCCCTAGCCACTCATAATGTAGGAGCCGGTCCCATAGCAACTCATAATATTCGAGCAGGTCCCCTAGTCACTCATAATACAGGAGCAGGTCTCATAACAACTCATAATACAGGAGCAGGTCCCATAGCAACTCATAATGCAGGAGCAGGTCCCCCTAGCCACTTTTAATGCAGGAGCAGGTCCCCTAGCAACTCATAATGTAGGAGCAGGTCCCCCTAGCCACTCATAATGCAGGAGCAGGTCCCCTAGCCACTCATAATACAGGAGCAGGTCCCTTGTTCACTCATAATGTAGAACAGGTCCCCTAGCCACTTATAATACAGGTGTAGGTCCCCTAGCCACTCATAATGCAGGAGCAGGTCCCCCTAGCCACTCATAATGCAGGAGCAGGTCCCCTAGGCACTCATAATGTAGGAGCAGGTCCCCCTAGCCACTCATAATGCAGGAGCAGGTCCCCTAGCCACTCATAATGCAGGAGCAGGTCCCCTAGCCACTCAAAATGCAGAAGCAGGTCCCCTAGCCACTCATAGTGCAGGAGCAGGTCCCCCTAGCCACTCATAATGCAGGAACAGGTCCCCTAGCCACTCATATTGCAGGAACAGGTCCCCTAGCCACTCATAATGCAGGAGCAGGTCCCCTAGCAACTCATAATACAGGAGCAGGTCCCCTAGCCACTCATAATACAGGAGAAGGTCCCCCTAACCACTCATAATACAGGAGCAGGTCCCCTAGCAACTCATAATACAGTAACAGGTCCCATAGCAACTTATAATATAGGAGCAGGTCCCATAGCAACTCATAATGCAGGAGCAGGTCCCCTAGCAACTCATAATACAGGAGCAGGTCCCCCTAGCCACTCATAATGCAGGAGCAGGTCTCCTAGCCACTCATAATGCAGGGGCAGGTCCCCTAGCAACTCATAATACAGGTGCAAGTCCCCTAGCCACTCATAATGTAGGAGCAGGTCCCCCTAGCCACTCATAATGCTGGAGCAGGTCCCCTCCCACTCATAATGCAGGAGCAGGTCCCCTAGCAACTCATATTACAGGAGCAGGTCCCCTAGCCACTCATAATGCAGGAGCAGGTCCCCCTAGCCACTCATAATGCAGGAGCAGGTCCCCTAGCCACTTATAATGCAGGAGCAGGTCCGCTAGCAATTCATAATACAGGAGCAGGTCCCCTAGCCACTCATAATACAGGAGAAGGTCCCTCTAACCACTCATAATACAGGAGCAGGTCCCCTAGCCACTCATAATACAGGAGAAGGTCCCCCTAACCACTCATAATACAGGAGCAGGTCCCCTAGCCACTCATAATGCAGGAGCAGGTCCGCTAGCAATTCATAATACAGGAGCAGGTCCCCTAGCCACTCATAATGCAGGAGCAGGTCCCCTTAGCCACTCATAATGCAGGAGTAGGTCCCCTAGCCACTCATAATACAGGAGTAGGTCCTCCTAGCCACTCATAATGCAGGAGTAGGTCCCGTTGCCACTCATAATGCAGGAGCAGGTCCCTCTAGCCACTCATAATGCAGGAGTAGGTCCCCTAGCCACTCATAACACAGGAGTAGGTCCCTCTAGCCACTCATAATGCAGGAGTAGGTCCCCTAGCCACTCATAACACAGGAGTAGGTCCCCTAGCCACTCATAATACAGGAGTAGGTCCCCTAGCCACTCATAATACAGGAGCAGGTCCCCTAGCCACTCATAATGTAGGAGCCGGTCCCATAGCAACTCATAATATTCGAGCAGGTCCCCTAGTCACTCATAATACAGGAGCAGGTCTCATAACAACTCATAATACAGGAGCAGGTCCCATAGCAACTCATAATGCAGGAGCAGGTCCCCCTAGCCACTTTTAATGCAGGAGCAGGTCCCCTAGCAACTCATAATGTAGGAGCAGGTCCCCCTAGCCACTCATAATGCAGGAGCAGGTCCCCTAGCCACTCATAATACAGGAGCAGGTCCCTTGTTCACTCATAATGTAGAACAGGTCCCCTAGCCACTTATAATACAGGTGTAGGTCCCCTAGCCACTCATAATGCAGGAGCAGGTCCCCCTAGTTACTCATAATGCAGGAGCAGGTCCCCTAGGCACTCATAATGTAGGAGCAGGTCCCCCTAGCCACTCATAATGCAGGAGCAGGTCCCCTAGCCACTCATAATGCAGGAGCAGGTCCCCTAGCCACTCATAATGCAGGAGCAGGTCCCCTAGCCACTCATAGTGCAGGAGCAGGTCCCCCTAGCCACTCATAATGCAGGAACAGGTCCCCTAGCCACTCATATTGCATGAACAGGTCCCCTAGCCACTCATAATGCAGGAGCAGGTCCCCTAGCAACTCATAATACAGGAGCAGGTCCCCTAGCCACTCATAATACAGGAGAAGGTCCCCCTAACCACTCATAATACAGGAGCAGGTCCCCTAGCCACTCATAATACAGGAACAGGTCCCATAGCAACTTATAATATAGGAGCAGGTCCCATAGCAACTCATAATGCAGGAGCAGGTCCCCTAGCAACTCATAATACAGGAGCAGGTCCCCCTAGCCACTCATAATGCAGGAGCAGGTCTCCTAGCCACTCATAATGCAGGAGCAGGTCCCCTAGCAACTCATAATACAGGTGCAAGTCCCCTAGCCACTCATAATGTAGGAGCAGGTCCCCCTAGCCACTCATAATGCTGGAGCAGGTCCCCTCCCACTCATAATGCAGGAGCAGGTCCCCTAGCAACTCATATTACAGGAGCAGGTCCCCTAGCCACTCATAATGCAGGAGCAGGTCCCCCTAGCCACTCATAATACAGGAGCAGGTCCCCTAGCCACTTATAATGCAGGAGCAGGTCCGCTAGCAATTCATAATACAGGAGCAGGTCCCCTAGCCACTCATATTGCAGGAGCAGGTCCCCTAGCAACTCATAATACAGGAGCAGGTCCCCTAGCTACTCATAATGCAGGAGCAGGTCCCCTTAGCCACTCATAATGCAGGAGTAGGTCCCCTAGCCACTCATAATACAGGAGTAGGTCCTCCTAGCCACTCATAATGCAGGAGTAGGTCCCGTTGCCACTCATAATGCAGGAGCAGGTCCCTCTAGCCACTCATAATGCAGGAGTAGGTCCCCTAGCCACTCATAACACAGGAGTAGGTCCCCTAGCAACTCATAATGTAGGAGCAGGTCCCCGAGCCACTCATAATACAGGAGCAGGTCCCCTAGCCACTCATAATACAGGAGTAGGTCCCCTAGCCACTCAAAATACAGGAGCAGGTCCCCTAGCCACTCATAATGTAGGAGCCGGTCCCATAGCAACTCATAATATTCGAGCAGGTCCCCTAGTCACTCATAATACAGGAGCAGGTCTCATAACAACTCATAATACAGGAGCAGGTCCCATAGCAACTCATAATGCAGGAGCAGGTCCCCCTAGCCACTTTTAATGCAGGAGCAGGTCCCCTAGCAACTCATAATGTAGGAGCACGTCCCCCTAGCCACTCATAATGCAGGAGCAGGTCTCCTAGCCACTCATAATACAGGAGCAGGTCCCTTGTTCACTCATAATGTAGAACAGGTCCCCTAGCCACTCATAATGCAGGAGCAGGTCCCCTAGCCACTCATAATGCAGGAGCAGGTCCCCCTAGCCACTCATAATGCAGGAACAGGTCCCCTAGCCACTCATAATGCAGGAACAGGTCCCCTAGCCACTCATAATGCAGGAGCAGGTCCCCTAGCAACTCATAATACAGGAGCAGGTCCCCTACCCACTCATAATACAGGAGAAGGTCCCCCTAACCACTCATAATACAGGAGCAGGTCCCCTAGCCACTCATAATACAGGAGAAGGTCCCCCTAACCACTCATAATACAGGAGCAGGTCCCCTAGCCACTCATAATGCAGGAGCAGGTCCGCTAGCAATTCATAATACAGGAGCAGGTCCCCTAGCCACTCATAATGCAGGAGCAGGTCCCCTTAGCCACTCATAATGCAGGAGTAGGTCCCCTAGCCACTCATAATACAGGAGTAGGTCCTCCTAGCCACTCATAATGCAGGAGTAGGTCCCGTTGCCACTCATAATGCAGGAGCAGGTCCCTCTAGCCACTCATAATGCAGGAGTAGGTCCCCTAGCCACTCATAACACAGGAGTAGGTCCCTCTAGCCACTCATAATGCAGGAGTAGGTCCCCTAGCCACTCATAACACAGGAGTAGGTCCCCTAGCCACTCATAATGCAGGAGTAGGTCCCCGAGCCACTCATAATACAGGAGTAGGTCCCCTAGCCACTCATAATACAGGAGCAGGTCCCCTAGCCACTCATAATGTAGGAGCCGGTCCCATAGCAACTCATAATATTCGAGCAGGTCCCCTAGTCACTCATAATACAGGAGCAGGTCTCATAACAACTCATAATACAGGAGCAGGTCCCATAGCAACTCATAATGCAGGAGCAGGTCCCCCTAGCCACTTTTAATGCAGGAGCAGGTCCCCTAGCAACTCATAATGTAGGAGCAGGTCCCCCTAGCCACTCATAATGCAGGAGCAGGTCCCCTAGCCACTCATAATACAGGAGCAGGTCCCTTGTTCACTCATAATGTAGAACAGGTCCCCTAGCCACTTATAATACAGGTGTAGGTCCCCTAGCCACTCATAATGCAGGAGCAGGTCCCCCTAGCCACTCATAATGCAGGAGCAGGTCCCCTAGGCACTCATAATGTAGGAGCAGGTCCCCCTAGCCACTCATAATGCAGGAGCAGGTCCCCTAGCCACTCATAATGCAGGAGCAGGTCCCCTAGCCACTCATAATGCAGGAGCAGGTCCCCTAGCCACTCATAGTGCAGGAGCAGGTCCCCCTACCACTCATAATGCAGGAACAGGTCCCCTAGCCACTCATATTGCAGGAACAGGTCCCCTAGCCACTCATAATGCAGGAGCAGGTCCCCTAGCAACTCATAATACAGGAGCAGGTCCCCTAGCCACTCATAATACAGGAGAAGGTCCCCCTAACCACTCATAATACAGGAGCAGGTCCCCTAGCCACTCATAATGCAGGAGCAGGTCCGCTAGCAATTCATAATACAGGAGCAGGTCCCCTTGCCACTCATATTGCAGGAGCAGGTCCCCTAGCAACTCATAATACAGGAGCAGGTCCCCTAGCCACTCATAATGCATGCAGGAGTAGGTCCCCTTATCCACTCATAATGCAGGAGTAGGTCCCCTAGCCACTCATAATACAGGAGTAGGTCCTCCTAGCCACTCATAATGCAGGAGTAGGTCCCGTTGCCACTCATAATGCAGGAGCAGGTCCCTCTAGCCACTCATAATGCAGGAGTAGGTCCCCTAGCCACTCATAACACAGGAGTAGGTCCCCTAGCATTTCATAATGTAGGAGCAGGTCCCCGAGCCACTCATAATACAGGAGCAGGTCCCCTAGCCACTCATAATACAGGAGTAGGTCCCCTAGCCACTCATAATACAGGAGCAGGTCCCCTAGCCACTCATAATGTAGGAGCCGGTCCCATAGCAACTCATAATATTCGAGCAGGTCCCCTAGTCACTCATAATACAGGAGCAGGTCTCATAACAACTCATAATACAGGAGCAGGTCCCATAGCAACTCATAATGCAGGAGCAGGTCCCCCTAGCCACTTTTAATGCAGGAGCAGGTCCCCTAGCAACTCATAATGTAGGAGCACGTCCCCCTAGCCACTCATAATGCAGGAGCAGGTCCCCTAGCCACTCATAATACAGGAGCAGGTCCCTTGTTCACTCATAATGTTGAACAGGTCCCCTAGCCACTTATAATACAGGAGTAGGTCCCCTAGCCACTCATAATGCAGGAGCAGGTCCCCCTAGCCACTCATAATGCAGGAGCAGGTCCCCTAGCCACTCATAATGCAGGAGCAGGTCCCCTAGCCACTCATAATGCAGGAGCAGGTCCCCTAGCCACTCATAATGCAGGAGCAGGTCCCCCTAGCCACTCATAATGCAGGAACAGGTCCCCTAGCCACTCATAATGCAGGAACAGGTCCCCTAGCCACTCATAATGCAGGAGCAGGTCCCCTAGCAACTCATAATACAGGAGCAGGTCCCCTAGCCACTCATAATACAGGAGAAGGTCCCCCTAACCACTCATAATACAGGAGCAGGTCCCCTAGCCACTCATAATACAGGAGAAGGTCCCCCTAACCACTCATAATACAGGAGCAGGTCCCCTAGCCACTCATAATGCAGGAACAGGTCCGCTAGCAATTCATAATACAGGAGCAGGTCCCCTAGCCACTCATAATGCAGGAGCAGGTCCCCTTAGCCACTCATAATGCAGGAGTAGGTCCCCTAGCCACTCATAATACAGGAGTAGGTCCTCCTAGCCACTCATAATGCAGGAGTAGGTCCCGTTGCCACTCATAATGCAGGAGCAGGTCCCTCTAGCCACTCATAATGCAGGAGTAGGTCCCCTAGCCACTCATAACACAGGAGTAGGTCCCTCTAGCCACTCATAATGCAGGAGTAGGTCCCCTAGCCACTCATAACACAGGAGTAGGTCCCCTAGCCACTCATAATGCAGGAGTAGGTCCCCGAGCCACTCATAATACAGGAGTAGGTCCCCTAGCCACTCATAATACAGGAGCAGGTCCCCTAGCCACTCATAATGTAGGAGCCGGTCCCATAGCAACTCATAATATTCGAGCAGGTCCATTAGTCACTCATAATACAGCAGCAGGTCTCATAACAACTCATAATACAGGAGCAGGTCCCATAGCAACTCATAATGCAGGAGCAGGTCCCCCTAGCCACTTTTAATGCAGGAGCAGGTCCCCTAGCAACTCATAATGTAGGAGCAGGTCCCCCTAGCCACTCATAATGCAGGAGCAGGTCCCCTAGCCACTCATAATACAGGAGCAGGTCCCTTGTTCACTCATAATGTAGAACAGGTCCCCTAGCCACTTATAATACAGGTGTAGGTCCCCTAGCCACTCATAATGCAGGAGCAGGTCCCCCTAGCCACTCATAATGCAGGAGCAGGTCCCCTAGGCACTCATAATGTAGGAGCAGGTCCCCCTAGCCACTCATAATGCAGGAGCAGGTCCCCTAGCCACTCATAATGCAGGAGCAGGTCCCCTAGCCACTCATAATGCAGAAGCAGGTCCCCTAGCCACTCATAGTGCAGGAGCAGGTCCCCCTAGCCACTCATAATGCAGGAACAGGTCCCCTAGCCACTCATATTGCAGGAACAGGTCCCCTAGCCACTCATAATGCAGGAGCAGGTCCCCTAGCAACTCATAATACAGGAGCAGGTCCCCTAGCCACTCATAATACAGGAGAAGGTCCCCCTAACCACTCATAATACAGGAGCAGGTCCCCTAGCCACTCATAATGCAGGAGCAGGTCCGCTAGCAATTCATAATACAGGAGCAGGTCCCCTAGCCACTCATATTGCAGGAGCAGGTCCCCTAGCAACTCATAATACAGGAGCAGGTCCCCTAGCCACTCATAATGCATGCAGGAGCAGGTCCCCTTATCCACTCATAATGCAGGAGTAGGTCCCCTAGCCACTCATAATACAGGAGTAGGTCCTCCTAGCCACTCATAATGCAGGAGTAGGTCCCGTTGCCACTCATAATGCAGGAGCAGGTCCCTCTAGCCACTCATAATGCAGGAGTAGGTCCCCTAGCCACTCATAACACAGGAGTAGGTCCCCTAGCATTTCATAATGTAGGAGCAGGTCCCCGAGCCACTCATAATACAGGAGCAGGTCCCCTAGCCACTCATAATACAGGAGTAGGTCCCCTAGCCACTCATAATACAGGAGCAGGTCCCCTAGCCACTCATAATGTAGGAGCCGGTCCCATAGCAACTCATAATATTCGAGCAGGTCCCCTAGTCACTCATAATACAGGAGCAGGTCTCATAACAACTCATAATACAGGAGCAGGTCCCATAGCAACTCATAATGCAGGAGCAGGTCCCCCTAGCCACTTTTAATGCAGGAGCAGGTCCCCTAGCAACTCATAATGTAGGAGCACGTCCCCCTAGCCACTCATAATGCAGGAGCAGGTCCCCTAGCCACTCATAATACAGGAGCAGGTCCCTTGTTCACTCATAATGTAGAACAGGTCCCCTAGCCACTTATAATACAGGAGTAGGTCCCCTAGCCACTCATAATGCAGGAGCAGGTCCCCCTAGCCACTCATAATGCAGGAGCAGGTCCCCTAGCCACTCATAATGCAGGAGCAGGTCCCCTAGCCACTCATAATGCAGGAGCAGGTCCCCTAGCCACTCATAATGCAGGAGCAGGTCCCCCTAGCCACTCATAATGCAGGAACAGGTCCCCTAGCCACTCATAATGCAGGAACAGGTCCCCTAGCCACTCATAATGCAGGAGCAGGTCCCCTAGCAACTCATAATACAGGAGCAGGTCCCCTAGCCACTCATAATACAGGAGAAGGTCCCCCTAACCACTCATAATACAGGAGCAGGTCCCCTAGCCACTCATAATACAGGAGAAGGTCCCCCTAACCACTCATAATACAGGAGCAGGTCCCCTAGCCACTCATAATGCAGGAACAGGTCCGCTAGCAATTCATAATACAGGAGCAGGTCCCCTAGCCACTCATAATGCAGGAGCAGGTCCCCTTAGCCACTCATAATGCAGGAGTAGGTCCCCTAGCCACTCATAATACAGGAGTAGGTCCTCCTACCCACTCATAATGCAGGAGTAGGTCCCGTTGCCACTCATAATGCAGGAGCAGGTCCCTCTAGCCACTCATAATGCAGGAGTAGGTCCCCTAGCCACTCATAACACAGGAGTAGGTCCCTCTAGCCACTCATAATGCAGGAGTAGGTCCCCTAGCCACTCATAACACAGGAGTAGGTCCCCTAGCCACTCATAATGCAGGAGTAGGTCCCCGAGCCACTCATAATACAGGAGTAGGTCCCCTAGCCACTCATAATACAGGAGCAGGTCCCCTAGCCACTCATAATGTAGGAGCCGGTCCCATAGCAACTCATAATATTCGAGCAGGTCCCCTAGTCACTCATAATACAGGAGCAGGTCTCATAACAACTCATAATACAGGAGCAGGTCCCATAGCAACTCATAATGCAGGAGCAGGTCCCCCTAGCCACTTTTAATGCAGGAGCAGGTCCCCTAGCAACTCATAATGTAGGAGCAGGTCCCCCTAGCCACTCATAATGCAGGAGCAGGTCCCCTAGCCACTCATAATACAGGAGCAGGTCCCTTGTTCACTCATAATGTAGAACAGGTCCCCTAGCCACTTATAATACAGGTGTAGGTCCCCTAGCCACTCATAATGCAGGAGCAGGTCCCCCTAGCCACTCATAATGCAGGAGCAGGTCCCCTAGGCACTCATAATGTAGGAGCAGGTCCCCCTAGCCACTCATAATGCAGGAGCAGGTCCCCTAGCCACTCATAATGCAGGAGCAGGTCCCCTAGCCACTCAAAATGCAGAAGCAGGTCCCCTAGCCACTCATAGTGCAGGAGCAGGTCCCCCTAGCCACTCATAATGCAGGAACAGGTCCCCTAGCCACTCATATTGCAGGAACAGGTCCCCTAGCCACTCATAATGCAGGAGCAGGTCCCCTAGCAACTCATAATACAGGAGCAGGTCCCCTAGCCACTCATAATACAGGAGAAGGTCCCCCTAACCACTCATAATACAGGAGCAGGTCCCCTAGCAACTCATAATACAGTAACAGGTCCCATAGCAACTTATAATATAGGAGCAGGTCCCATAGCAACTCATAATGCAGGAGCAGGTCCCCTAGCAACTCATAATACAGGAGCAGGTCCCCCTAGCCACTCATAATGCAGGAGCAGGTCTCCTAGCCACTCATAATGCAGGAGCAGGTCCCCTAGCAACTCATAATACAGGTGCAAGTCCCCTAGCCACTCATAATGTAGGAGCAGGTCCCCCTAGCCACTCATAATGCTGGAGCAGGTCCCCTCCCACTCATAATGCAGGAGCAGGTCCCCTAGCAACTCATATTACAGGAGCAGGTCCCCTAGCCACTCATAATGCAGGAGCAGGTCCCCCTAGCCACTCATAATGCAGGAGCAGGTCCCCTAGCCACTTATAATGCAGGAGCAGGTCCGCTAGCAATTCATAATACAGGAGCAGGTCCCCTAGCCACTCATAATACAGGAGAAGGTCCCTCTAACCACTCATAATACAGGAGCAGGTCCCCTAGCCACTCATAATACAGGAGAAGGTCCCCCTAACCACTCATAATACAGGAGCAGGTCCCCTAGCCACTCATAATGCAGGAGCAGGTCCGCTAGCAATTCATAATACAGGAGCAGGTCCCCTAGCCACTCATAATGCAGGAGCAGGTCCCCTTAGCCACTCATAATGCAGGAGTAGGTCCCCTAGCCACTCATAATACAGGAGTAGGTCCTCCTAGCCACTCATAATGCAGGAGTAGGTCCCGTTGCCACTCATAATGCAGGAGCAGGTCCCTCTAGCCACTCATAATGCAGGAGTAGGTCCCCTAGCCACTCATAACACAGGAGTAGGTCCCTCTAGCCACTCATAATGCAGGAGTAGGTCCCCTAGCCACTCATAACACAGGAGTAGGTCCCCTAGCTACTCATAATGCAGGAGTAGGTCCCCGAGCCACTCATAATACAGGAGCAGGTCCCCTAGCCACTCATAATACAGGAGTAGGTCCCCTAGCCACTCATAATACAGGAGCAGGTCCCCTAGCCACTCATAATGTAGGAGCCGGTCCCATAGCAACTCATAATATTCGAGCAGGTCCCCTAGTCACTCATAATACAGGAGCAGGTCTCATAACAACTCATAATACAGGAGCAGGTCCCATAGCAACTCATAATGCAGGAGCAGGTCCCCCTAGCCACTTTTAATGCAGGAGCAGGTCCCCTAGCAACTCATAATGTAGGAGCAGGTCCCCCTAGCCACTCATAATGCAGGAGCAGGTCCCCTAGCCACTCATAATACAGGAGCAGGTCCCTTGTTCACTCATAATGTAGAACAGGTCCCCTAGCCACTTATAATACAGGTGTAGGTCCCCTAGCCACTCATAATGCAGGAGCAGGTCCCCCTAGCCACTCATAATGCAGGAGCAGGTCCCCTAGGCACTCATAATGTAGGAGCAGGTCCCCCTAGCCACTCATAATGCAGGAGCAGGTCCCCTAGCCACTCATAATGCAGGAGCAGGTCCCCTAGCCACTCATAATGCAGGAGCAGGTCCCCTAGCCACTCATAGTGCAGGAGCAGGTCCCCCTAGCCACTCATAATGCAGGAACAGGTCCCCTAGCCACTCATATTGCAGGAACAGGTCCCCTAGCCACTCATAATGCAGGAGCAGGTCCCCTAGCAACTCATAATACAGGAGCAGGTCCCCTAGCCACTCATAATACAGGAGAAGGTCCCCCTAACCACTCATAATACAGGAGCAGGTCCTCTAGCCACTCATAATACAGGAACAGGTCCCATAGCAACTTATAATATAGGAGCAGGTCCCATAGCAACTCATAATGCAGGAGCAGGTCCCCTAGCAACTCATAATACAGGAGCAGGTCCCCCTAGCCACTCATAATGCAGGAGCAGGTCTCCTAGCCACTCATAATGCAGGAGCAGCAGGTCCCCTAGCAACTCATAATACAGGTGCAAGTCCCCTAGCCACTCATAATGTAGGAGCAGGTCCCCCTAGCCACTCATAATGCTGGAGCAGGTCCCCTCCCACTCATAATGCAGGAGCAGGTCCCCTAGCAACTCATATTACAGGAGCAGGTCCCCTAGCCACTCATAATGCAGGAGCAGGTCCCCCTAGCCACTCATAATACAGGAGCAGGTCCCCTAGCCACTTATAATGCAGGAGCAGGTCCGCTAGCAATTCATAATACAGGAGCAGGTCCCCTAGCCACTCATATTGCAGGAGCAGGTCCCCTAGCAACTCATAATACAGGAGCAGGTCCCCTAGCCACTCATAATGCAGGAGCAGGTCCCCTTAGCCACTCATAATGCAGGAGTAGGTCCCCTAGCCACTCATAATACAGGAGTAGGTCCTCCTAGCCACTCATAATGCAGGAGTAGGTCCCGTTGCCACTCATAATGCAGGAGCAGGTCCCTCTAGCCACTCATAATGCAGGAGTAGGTCCCCTAGCCACTCATAACACAGGAGTAGGTCCCCTAGCAACTCATAATGTAGGAGCAGGTCCCCGAGCCACTCATAATACAGGAGCAGGTCCCCTAGCCACTCATAATACAGGAGTAGGTCCCCTAGCCACTCATAATACAGGAGCAGGTCCCCTAGCCACTCATAATGTAGGAGCCGGTCCCATAGCAACTCATAATATTCGAGCAGGTCCCCTAGTCACTCATAATACAGGAGCAGGTCTCATAACAACTCATAATACAGGAGCAGGTCCCATAGCAACTCATAATGCAGGAGCAGGTCCCCCTAGCCACTTTTAATGCAGGAGCAGGTCCCCTAGCAACTCATAATGTAGGAGCAGGTCCCTCTAGCCACTCATAATGCAGGAGCAGGTCCCCTAGCCACTCATAATACAGGAGCAGGTCCCTTGTTCACTCATAATGTAGAACAGGTCCCCTAGCCACTTATAATACAGTAGTAGGTCCCCTAGCCACTCATAATGCAGGAGCAGGTCCCCCTAGCCACTCATAATGCAGGAGCAGGTCCCCTAGCCACTCATAATGCAGGAGCAGGTCCCCTAGCCACTCATAATGCAGGAGCAGGTCCCCTAGCCACTCATAATGCAGGAGCAGGTCCCCCTAGCCACTCATAATGCAGGAACAGGTCCCCTAGCCACTCATAATGCAGGAACAGGTCCCCTAGCCACTCATAATGCAGGAGCAGGTCCCCTAGCAACTCATAATACAGGAGCAGGTCCCCTAGCCACTCATAATACAGGAGAAGGTCCCCCTAGCCACTCATAATACAGGAGAAGGTCCCCCTAACCACTCATAATACAGGAGCAGGTCCCCTAGCCACTCATAATACAGGAGAAGGTCCCCCTAACCACTCATAATACAGGAGCAGGTCCCCTAGCCACTCATAATGCAGGAGCAGGTCCGCTAGCAATTCATAATACAGGAGCAGGTCCCCTAGCCACTCATAATGCAGGAGCAGGTCCCCTTAGCCACTCATAATGCAGGAGTAGGTCCCCTAGCCACTCATAATACAGGAGTAGGTCCTCCTAGCCACTCATAATGCAGGAGTAGATCCCGTTGCCACTCATAATGCAGGAGCAGGTCCCTCTAGCCACTCATAATGCAGGAGTAGGTCCCCTAGCCACTCATAACACAGGAGTTGGTCCCCTAGCCACTCATAATGCAGGAGTAGGTCCCCGAGCCACTCATAATACAGGGGCAGGTCCCCTAGCCACTCATAATACAGGAGTAGGTCCCCTAGCCACGCATAATACAGGAGCAGGTCCCCTAGCCACTCATAATGTAGGAGCCGGTCCCATAGCAACTCATAATATTCGAGCAGGTCCCCTAGTCACTCATAATACAGGAGCAGGTCTCATAACAACTCATAATACAGGAGCAGGTCCCATAGCAACTCATAATGCAGGAGCAGGTCCCCCTAGCCACTTTTAATGCAGGAGCAGGTCCCCTAGCAACTCATAATGTAGGAGCAGGTCCCCCTAGCCACTCATAATGCAGGAGCAGGTCCCCTAGCCACTCATAATACAGGAGCAGGTCCCTTGTTCACTCATAATGTAGAACAGGTCCCCTAGCCACTTATAATACAGGTGTAGGTCCCCTAGCCACTCATAATGCAGGAGCAGGTCCCCCTAGCCACTCATAATGCAGGAGCAGGTCCCCTAGGCACTCATAATGTAGGAGCAGGTCCCCCTAGCCACTCATAATGCAGGAGCAGGTCCCCTAGCCACTCATAATGCAGGAGCAGGTCCCCTAGCCACTCATAATGCAGGAGCAGGTCCCCTAGCCACTCATAGTGCAGGAGCAGGTCCCCCTAGCCACTCATAATGCAGGAACAGGTCCCCTAGCCACTCATATTGCAGGAACAGGTCCCCTAGCCACTCATAATGCAGGAGCAGGTCCCCTAGCAACTCATAATACAGGAGCAGGTCCCCTAGCCACTCATAATACAGGAGAAGGTCCCCCTAACCACTCATAATACAGGAGCAGGTCCCCTAGCCACTCATAATACAGGAACAGGTCCCATAGCAACTTATAATATAGGAGCAGGTCCCATAGCAACTCATAATGCAGGAGCAGGTCCCCTAGCAACTCATAATACAGGAGCAGGTCCCCCTAGCCACTCATAATGGAGGAGCAGGTCTCCTAGCCACTCATAATGCAGGAGCAGGTCCCCTAGCAACTCATAATACAGGTGCAAGTCCCCTAGCCACTCATAATGTAGGAGCAGGTCCCCCTAGCCACTCATAATGCTGGAGCAGGTCCCCTCCCACTCATAATGCAGGAGCAGGTCCCCTAGCAACTCATATTACAGGAGCAGGTCCCCTAGCCACTCATAATGCAGGAGCAGGTCCCCCTAGCCACTCATAATACAGGAGCAGGTCCCCTAGCCACTTATAATGCAGGAGCAGGTCCGCTAGCAATTCATAATACAGGAGCAGGTCCCCTAGCCACTCATATTGCAGGAGCAGGTCCCCTAGCAACTCATAATACAGGAGCAGGTCCCCTAGCCACTCATAATGCAGGAGCAGGTCCCCTTAGCCACTCATAATGCAGGAGTAGGTCCCCTAGCCACTCATAATACAGGAGTAGGTCCTCCTAGCCACTCATAATGCAGGAGTAGGTCCCGTTGCCACTCATAATGCAGGAGCAGGTCCCTCTAGCCACTCATAATGCAGGAGTAGGTCCCCTAGCCACTCATAACACAGGAGTAGGTCCCTCTAGCCACTCATAATGCAGGAGTAGGTCCCCTAGCCACTCATAACACAGGAGTAGGTCCCCTAGCCACTCATAATGCAGGAGTAGGTCCCCGAGCCACTCATAATACAGGAGCAGGTCCCCTAGCCACTCATAATACAGGAGTAGGTCCCCTAGCCACGCATAATACAGGAGCAGGTCCCCTAGCCACTCATAATGTAGGAGCCGGTCCCATAGCAACTCATAATATTCGAGCAGGTCCCCTAGTCACTCATAATACAGGAGCAGGTCTCATAACAACTCATAATACAGGAGCAGGTCCCATAGCAACTCATAATGCAGGAGCAGGTCCCCCTAGCCACTTTTAATGCAGGAGCAGGTCCCCTAGCAACTCATAATGTAGGAGCAGGTCCCCCTAGCCACTCATAATGCAGGAGCAGGTCCCCTAGCCACTCATAATACAGGAGCAGGTCCCTTGTTCACTCATAATGTAGAACAGGTCCCCTAGCCACTTATAATACAGGTGTAGGTCCCCTAGCCACTCATAATGCAGGAGCAGGTCCCCCTAGCCACTCATAATGCAGGAGCAGGTCCCCTAGGCACTCATAATGTAGGAGCAGGTCCCCCTAGCCACTCATAATGCAGGAGCAGGTCCCCTAGCCACTCATAATGCAGGAGCAGGTCCCCTAGCCACTCATAATGCAGGAGCAGGTCCCCTAGCCACTCATAGTGCAGGAGCAGGTCCCCCTAGCCACTCATAATGCAGGAACAGGTCCCCTAGCCACTCATATTGCAGGAACAGGTCCCCTAGCCACTCATAATGCAGGAGCAGGTCCCCTAGCAACTCATAATACAGGAGCAGGTCCCCTAGCCACTCATAATACAGGAGAAGGTCCCCCTAACCACTCATAATACAGGAGCAGGTCCCCTAGCCACTCATAATACAGGAACAGGTCCCATAGCAACTTATAATATAGGAGCAGGTCCCATAGCAACTCATAATGCAGGAGCAGGTCCCCTAGCAACTCATAATACAGCAGCAGGTCCCCCTAGCCACTCATAATGCAGGAGCAGGTCTCCTAGCCACTCATAATGCAGGAGCAGGTCCCCTAGTAACTCATAATACAGGTGCAAGTCCCCTAGCCACTCATAATGTAGGAGCAGGTCCCCCTAGCCACTCATAATGCTGGAGCAGGTCCCTTAGCCACTCATAATGCAGGAGCAGGTCCCCTAGCAACTCATATTACAGGAGCAGGTCCCCTAGCCACTCATAATGCAGGAGCAGGTCCCCCTAGCCACTCATAATGCAGGAGCAGGTCCCCTAGCCACTCATAATGCAGGAGCAGGTCCGCTAGCAATTCATAATACAGGAGCAGGTCCCCTAGCCACTCATATTGCAGGAGCAGGTCCCCTAGCAACTCATAATACAGGAGCAGGTCCCCTAGCCACTCATAATGCAGGAGCAGGTCCCCTTAGCCACTCATAATGCAGGAGTAGGTCCCCTAGCCACTCATAACACAGGAGTAGGTCCCCTAGCCACTCATAATGCAGGAGTAGGTCCCCGACCCACTCATAATACAGGAGCAGGTCCCCTAGCCACTCATAATACAGGAGTAGGTCCCCTAGCCACTCATAATACAGGAGCAGGTCCCCTAGCCACTCATAATGTAGGAGCCGGTCCCATAGCAACTCATAATATTCGAGCAGGTCCCCTAGTCACTCATAATACAGGAGCAGGTCTCATAACAACTCATAATACAGGAGCAGGTCCCATAGCAACTCATAATGCAGGAGCAGGTCCCCCTAGCCACTTTTAATGCAGGAGCAGGTCCCCTAGCAACTCATAATGCAGGAGCAGGTCCCCATAGCCACTCATAATACCGGAGCAGGTCCCCTAGCCACTCATAATGCAGGAGCAGGTCCCCCTAGCTACTCATAATGCAGGAGCAGGTCCCCCTAGCCACTCATAATGTAGGAGCAGGTCCCCCTAGCTACTCATAATGCAGGAGCAGGTCCCCTAGCCACTCATAATACAGGAGCAGGTCCCTTGTTCACTCATAATGTAGAACAGGTCCCCTAGCCACTTATAATACAGGTGTAGGTCCCCTAGCCACTCATAATGCAGGAGCAGGTCCCCCTAGCCACTCATAATGCAGGAACAGGTCCCCTAGCCACTCATAATGCAGGAGCAGGTCCCCTAGCAACTCATAATACAGGAGCAGGTCCCCTAGCCACTCATAATACATGAGAAGGTCCCCCTAACCACTCATACTACAGGAGCAGGTCCCCTAGCCACTCATAATACAGGAGCAGGTCCCATAGCAACTTATAATACAGGAGCAGGTCCCATAGCAACTCATAATGCAGGAGCAGGTCCCCTAGCAACTCATAATACAGGAGCAGGTCCCCTAGCCACTCATAATTTAGGAGCCGGTCCCATAGCAACTCATAATATTCGAGCAGGTCCCCTAGTCACTCATAATACAGGAGCAGGTCTCATAACTCATAATACAGGAGCAAGTCCCATAGCAACTCATAATGCAGGAGCAGGTCCCCCTAGCCACTTATAATGCAGGAGCAGGTCCCCTAGCAACTCATAATGCAGGAGCAGGTCCCCCTAGCCACTCATAATGCAGGAGCAGGTCCCCTAGCCACTCATAATACAGGGGCAGGTCCCCCTAGCCACTCATAATACAGGAGCAGGTCCCCTAACCACTCATAATGCAGGAGCAGGTCCCCTAGCCACTCATAATACAGGAGCAGGTCCCATAGCAACTCATAATGCAGGAGCAGGTTCCCCTAGCCACTAATAATGCAGGAGCAGGTCCCCTAGCCACTCATAATGCAGGAGCAGGTCCCCCTACCCACTCATAATGCAGGAACAGGTCCCCTAGCCACTCATAATGCAGGAGCAGGTCCCCTAGCAACACATAATACAGGAGCAGGTCCCCCTAGCCACTCATAATGCAGGAGCAGGTCCCCTAGCCACTCATAATGCAGGAGCAGGTCCCCTAGCAACTCATATTACAGGAGCAGGTCTCCTAGCCACTCATAATGCAAATGCAGGTCCCCCTAGCCACTCATAATGCAGGAGCCTGTCCCCTAGCCACTCATAATACAGGAGCAGGTCCCCTAGCCACTCATAATGCAGGAGCAGGTCCCCCTAGCCACTCATAATGCAGGAGCAGGTCCCCTAGCCACTCATAATGCAGGAGCCGATCCCAAATCAACTCATAATATAGGAGCAGGTCCCCTAGTCACTCATAATACAGGAGCAGGTCCCATAACAACTCATAATACAGGAGCAGGTCCCCTAGCTACTCATAATGCAGGAGCAGGTCCCCTAGCAACTCATAATACAGGAGCAGGTCTCCTAGCCACTCATAATGCAGGTGCAGGTCTCCCTAGCCACTCATAATGCAGGAGCCGGTCCCCTAGCCAATCATAATGCAGGAACAGGTCCCCTAGCCACTCATAATGCAGGAGCAGGTCCCCTAGCAACTCATAATACAGGAGCAGGCCCCCTAGCTACTCATAATGCAGGAGCAGGTCCCCTAGCCACTCATAATACAGGAGTAGGTCCCCTAGCCACTCATAATACAGGAGCAGGTCCCCTAGCCACTCATAATGTAGGAGCCGGTCCCATAGCAACTCATAATATTCGAGCAGGTCCCCTAGTCACTCATAATTCAGGAGCAGGTCTCATAACAACTCATAATACAGGGGCAGGTCCCCCTAGCCACTCATAATACAGGAGCAGGTCCCCTAACCACTCATAATGCAGGAGCAGGTCCCCTAGCCACTCATAATACAGGAGCAGGTCCCATAGCAACTCATAATACAGGAGCAGGTCCCAGAGTAACTCATAATGCAGGAGCAGGTTCCCCAAGCCACTAATAATGCAGGAGCAGGTCCCCTAGCCACTCATAATACAGGAGCAGGTCCCCTAGCCACTCATAATGCAGGAGCAGGTCCCCCTAGCCACTCATAATGCAGGAGCAGGTCCCCTAGCCACTCATAATGCAGGAGCAGGTCCCCCTAGCCACTCATAATGCAGGAACAGGTCCCCTAGCCACTCATAATGCAGGAGCAGGTCCCCTAGCAACACATAATACAGGAGCAGGTCCCCCTAGCCACTCATAATGCAGGAACAGGTCCCCTAGCCACTCATAATGCAGGAGAAGGTCCCCTAGCAACTCATAATACAGGAGCAGGTCTCCTAGCCACTCATAATGCAGGTGCAGGTTCCCCTAGCCACTCATAATGCAGGAGCCGGTCCCCTAGCCACTCGTAATACAGGAGCAGATCCCCTAGCCACATATAATGCAGGAGCAGGTCCCCCTAGCCACTCATAATGCAGGAGCAGGTCCCCTCGCCACTCATAATGCAGGAGCCGATCCCAAAGCAACTCATAATATAGGAGCAGGTCCCCTAGTCACTCATAATACAGGAGCAGGTCCCATAACAACTCATAATACAGGAGCAGGTCCCATAGCAACTCATAATGCAGGAGCAGGTCCCCCTAGCCACTCATAATGCAGGAGCAGGTCCTCTAGCAACTCATAATGCAGGAGCAGGTCCCCCTAGCCACTCATAATGCAGGAGCAGGTCCCCCTAGCTACTCATAATGCAGGAACAGGTCCCCTAGCCACTCATAATGCAGGAGCAGGTCCACTAGCAACTCATAATACAGGAGCAGGTCCCCTAGCCACTCATAATACAGGAGCAGGTCCCCCTAACCACTCATAATACAGGAGCAGGTCCCCTAGCCACTCATAATACAGGAGCAGGTCCCATAGCAACTTATAATACAGGAGCAGGTCCCATAGCAACTCATAATGCAGGAGCAGGTCCCCTAGCCACTCATAATGCAGGAGCAGGTCCCATAGCAACTCATAATGCAGGAGCAGGTCCCCCTAGCCACTTTTAATGCAAGAGCATTTCCCCTAGCCACTCATAATGCAGGAGCAGGTCCCCCTAGCCACTCATATTGCAGGAGCAGGTCCCCTAGCCACTCATAATGCAGGAGCAGGTCCCCTAGCCACTCATAATGCAGGAGCAGGTCCCCCTAGCCACTCATAATGCAGGAGTAGGTCCCCTAGCCACTCATAATGCAGGAGCAGGTCCCCTACCAACTCATAATACAGGAGCAGGTCCCCTAGCCACTCATAATACAGGAGCAGGTCCCCCTAACCACTCATAATACAGGAGCAGGTCCCCTAGCCACTCATAATACAGGAGCTGGTCCCATAGCAACTTATAATACAGGAGCAGGTCCCATAGCAACTCATAATGCAGGAGCAGGTCCCCTAGCCACTCATATTGCAGGAGCAGGTCCCATAGCAACTCATAATGCAGGAGCAGGTCCCCCTAGCCACTTTTAATGCAGGAGCAGGTCCCCTAGCAACTCATAATGCAGGAGCAGGTCCCCCTAGCCACTCATAATACAGGAGCCACTCATAATGCAGGAGCAGGTCCCCCTAGCCACTCATAATGCAGGAGCAGGTCCCCCTAGCCACTCATAATGTAGGAGCAGGTCCCCCTAGCCACTCATAATGCAGGAGCAGGTCCCCTAGCCACTCATAATACAGGAGCAGGTCCCTTGTTCACTCATAATGTAGAACAGGTCCCCTAGCCACTTATAATACAGGTGTAGGTCCCCTAGCCACTCATAATGCAGGAGCAGGTCCCCCTAGCCACTCATAATGCAGGAGCAGGTCCCCTAGCCACTCATAATGTAGGAGCAGGTCCCCCTAGCCACTCATAATGCAGGAGCAGGTCCCCTAGCCACTCAAAATGCAGGAGCAGGTCCCCTAGCCACTCATAATGCAGGAGCAGGTCCCCTAGCCACTCATATTGCAGGAGCAGGTCCCCCTAGCCACTCATAATGCAGGAACAGGTCCCCTAGCCACTCATAATACAGGAGAAGGTCCCCCTAACCACTCATAATACAGGAGCAGGTCCCCTAGCCACTCATAATACAGGAGCAGGTCCCATAGCAACTTATAATACAGGAGCAGGTCCCATAGCAACTCATAATGCAGGAGCAGGTCCCCTAGCAACTCATAATACAGGAGCAGGTCCCCTAGCCACTCATAATGTAGGAGCCGGTCCCATAGCAACTCATAATATTCGAGCAGGTCCCCTAGTCACTCATAATATAGGAGCAGGTCTCATAACAACTCATAATACAGGAGCAGGTCCCATAGCAACGCATAATGCAGGAGCAGGTCCCCCTAGCCACTTATAATGCAGGAGAAGGTCCCCTAGGAACTCATAATGCAGGAGCAGGTCCCCCTAGCCACTCATAATGCAGGAGCAGGTCCCCTAGCCACTCATAATACAGGGGCAGGTCCCCCTAGCCACTCATAATACAGGGGCAGGTCCCCTAACCACTCATAATGCAGGAGCACGTCCCCTAGCCACTCATAATACAGGAGCAGGTCCCATAGCAACTCATAATGCAGGTGCAGGTTCCCCTAGCCACTAATAATGCAGCAGCAGGTCCCCTAGCCACTCATAATGCAGGAGCAGGTCCCCCTAGCCACTCATAATGCAGGAACAGGTCCCCTAGCCACTCATAATGCAGGAGCAGGTCCCCTAGCAACACATAATACAGGAGCAGGTCCCCCTAGCCACTCATAATGCAAGAGCAGGTCCCCTAGCCACTCATAATGCAGGAGCAGGTCCCCTAGCAACTCATAATACAGGAGCAGGCCCCTAGCTACTCATAATGCAGGAGCAGGTCCCCTAGCCACTCATAATACAGGAGTAGGTCCCCTAGCCACTCATAATACAGGAGCAGGTCCCCTAGCCACTCATAATGTAGGAGCCGGTCCCATAGCAACTCATAATATTCGAGCAGATCCCCTAGTCACTCATAATTCAGGAGCAGGTCTCATAACAACTCATAATACAGGGGCAGGTCCCCCTAGCCACTCATAATACAGGAGCAGGTCCCCTAACCACTCATAATGCAGGAGCAGTTCCCCTAGCCACTCATAATACAGGAGCAGGTCCCATAGCAACTCATAATACAGGAGCAGGTCCCAGAGTAACTCATAATGCAGGAGCAGGTTCCCCTAGCCACTAACAATGCAGGAGCAGGTCCCCTAGCCACTCATAATACAGGAGCAGGTCCCCTAGCCACTCATAATGCAGGAGCAGGTCCCCCTAGCCACTCATAATGCAGGAGCAGGTCCCCTAGCCACTCATAATGCAGGAGCAGGTCCCCCTAGCCACTCATAATGCAGGAACAGGTACCCTAGCCACTCATAATGCAGGGGCAGGTCCCCTAGCAACACATAATACAGGAGCAGGTCACCCTAGCCACTCATAATGCAGGAACAGGTCCCCTAGCCACTCATAATGCAGGAGAAGGTCCCCTAGCAACTCATAATACAGGAGCAGGTGCCATAGCAACTCATAATGCAGGAGCAGGTCCCCCTAGCCACTTATAATGCAGGAGAAGGTCCCCTAGCAACTCATAATGCAGGAGCAGGTCCCCCTAGCCACTCATAATGCAGGAGCAGGTCCCCTAGCCACTCATAATACAGGGGCAGGTCCCCCTAGCCACTCATAATACAGGAGCAGGTCCCCTAACCACTCATAATGCAGGAGCAGGTCCCCTAGCCACTCATAATACAGGAGCAGGTCCCATAGCAACTCATAATGCAGGAGCAGGTTCCCCTAGCCACTAATAATGCAGCAGCAGGTCCCCTAGCCACTCATAATGCAGGAGCAGGTCCGCCTAGCCACTCATAATGCAGGAACAGGTCCCCTAGCCACTCATAATGCAGGAGCAGGTCCCCTAGCAACACATAATACAGGAGCAGGTCCCCCTAGCCACTCATAATGCAAGAGCAGGTCCCCTAGCCACTCATAATGCAGGAGCAGGTCCCCTAGCAACTCATAATACAGGAGCAGGCCCCCTAGCTACTCATAATGCAGGAGCAGGTCCCCTAGCCACTCATAATACAGGAGTAGGTCCCCTAGCCACTCATAATACAGGAGCAGGTCCCCTAGCCACTCATAATGTAGTAGCCGGTCCCATAGCAACTCATAATATTCGAGCAGATCCCCTAGTCACTCATAATTCAGGAGCAGGTCTCATAACAACTCATAATACAGGGGGCAGGTCCCCCTAGCCACTCATAATACAGGAGCAGGTCCCCTAACCACTCATAATGCAGGAGCAGTTCCCCTAGCCACTCATAATACAGGAGCAGGTCCCATAGCAACTCATAATACAGGAGCAGGTCCCAGAGTAACTCATAATGCAGGAGCAGGTTCCCCTAGCCACTAATAATGCAGGAGCAGGTCCCCTAGCCACTCATAATACAGGAGCAGGTCCCCTAGCCACTCATAATGCAGGAGCAGGTCCCCCTAGCCACTCATAATGCAGGAGCAGGTCCCCTAGCCACTCATAATGCAGGAGCAGGTCCCCCTAGCCACTCATAATGCAGGAACAGGTCCCCTAGCCACTCATAATGCAGGAGCAGGTCCCCTAGCAACACATAATACAGGAGCAGGTCCCCCTAGCCACTCATAATGCAGGAACAGGCCCCCTAGCCACTCATAATGCAGGAGAAGGTCCCCTAGCAACTCATAATACAGGAGCAGGTCTCCTACCCACTCATAATGCAGGTGCAGGTTCCCCTAGCCACTCATAATGCAGGAGCCGGTCCCCTAGCCACTCATAATAAAGGAGCAGGTCCCCTAGCCACATATAATGCAGGAGCAGGTCCCCCTAGCCACTCATAATGCAGGAGCAGGTCCCCTAGCCACTCATAATGCAGGAGCCGATCCCAAAGCAACTCATAATATAGGAGCAGGTCCCCTAGTCACTCATAATACAGGAGCAGGGCCCATAACAACTCATAATACAGGAGCAGGTCCCATAGCAACTCATAATGCAGGAGCAGGTCCCCCTAGCCACTCATAATGCAGGAGCAGGTCCTCTAGCAACTCATAATGCAGGAGCAGGTCCCCCTAGCCACTCATAATGCAGGAGCAGGTCCCCCTAGCCACTCATAATGCAGGAACAGGTCCCCTAGCCACTCATAATGCAGGAGCAGGTCCCCTAGCAACTCATAATACAGGAGCAGGTCCCCTAGCCACTCATAATGCAGGAGCCGATCCCAAAGCAACTCATAATATAGGAGCAGGTCCCCTAGTCACTCATAATACAGGAGCAGGTCCCATAACAACTCATAATACAGGAGCAGGTCCCATAGCAACTCATAATGCAGGAGCAGGTCCCCCTAGCCACTCATAATGCAGGAGCAGGTCCTCTAGCAACTGATAATGCAGGAGCAGGTCCCCCTAGCCACTCATAATGCAGGAGCAGGTCCCCCTAGCCACTCATAATGCAGGAACAGGTCCCCTAGCCACTCATAATGCAGGAGCAGGTCCCCTAGCAACTCATAATACAGGAGCAGGTCCCCTAGCCACTCATAATGCAGGAGCAGGTCCCCCTAGCCACTCATAATGCAGGAGCAGGTCCCCTCGCCACTCATAATGCAGGAGCAGGTCCCCTCGCAACTCGTAATACAGGAGCAGGTCCCCTAGCCACTCAAAATGCAGGAGCAGGTCCCCCTAGCCACTCATAATGCAGGAACAGGTCCCCTAACCACTCATAATGCAGGAGCAGGTCCCCCTAGCCACTCATAATGTAGGAGCAGGTCCCCCTAGCCACTCATAATGCAGGAGCAGGTCCCCTAGCCACTCATAATACAGGAGCAGGTCCCTTAGCCACTCATAATGTAGAACAGGTCCCCTAGCCACGCATAATACAGGAGTAGGTCCCCTAGCCACTCATAATGCAGGAGCAGGTCCCCCTAGCCACTCATATTGCAGGAGCAGGTCCCCTAGCCACTCATAATGCAGGTGCAGGTCCCCCTAGCCACTCATAATGCAGGAGCAGGTCCCCTAGCAACTCATAATACAGGTGCAGGTCCCCTAGCCACTCATAATGCAGGAGCAGGTCCCCCTAGCCACTCATAATGCAGGAGCAGGTCCCCTAGCAACTCATAATACAGGAGTAGTTCCCCTAGCCACTCATAATGCAGGAGCAGGTCCCCCTAGCCACTCATAATGAAGGAGCAGGTCCCCCTAGCCACTCATAATGTAAGAGCAGGTCCCCCTAACCACTCATAATGCAGGAGCAGGTCCCCTAGCCACTCATAATACAGGAGCAAGTCCCTTGTCCACTCATAATGTAGAACAGGTCCCCTAGCCACTTATAATACAGGTGTAGGTCCCCTAGCCACTCATAATGCAGGAGCAGGTCCCCTAGCCACTCATAATACAGGAGCAGGTCCCCTAGCCACTCATAATACAGGAGCAGGTCCCATAGCAACTTATAATACAGGAGCAGGTCCCATAGCAACTCAAAATGCAGGAGCAGGTCCCCTAGCCACTCATAATGCAGGAGCAGGTCCCCCTAGCCACTCATAATGCAGGAGCAGGTCCCCTCGCCACTCATAATGCAGGAGCAGGTCCCCTCGCAACTCGTAATACAGGAGCAGGTCCCCTAGCCACTCAAAATGCAGGAGCAGGTCCCCCTAGCCACTCATAATGCAGGAACAGGTCCCCTAACCACTCATAATGCAGGAGCAGGTCCCCCTAGCCACTCATAATGTAGGAGCAGGTCCCCCTAGCCACTCATAATGCAGGAGCAGGTCCCCTAGCCACTCATAATACAGGAGCAGGTCCCTTAGCCACTCATAATGTAGAACAGGTCCCCTAGCCACGCATAATACAGGAGTAGGTCCCCTAGCCACTCATAATGCAGGAGCAGGTCCCCCTAGCCACTCATATTGCAGGAGCAGGTCCCCTAGCCACTCATAATGCAGGAGCAGGTCCCCCTAGCCACTCATAATGCAGGAGCAGGTCCCCTAGCCACTCATAATGCAGGATCAGGTCCCCTAGCCACTCATAATGCAGGAGCAGGTCCCCTAGCCACTCATAATGCAGGAGCAGGTCCCCCTAGCCACTCATAATGCAGGAGTAGGTCCCCTAGCCACTCATAATGCAGGAGCAGGTCCCCTAGCAACTCATAATACAGGAGCAGGTCCCCTAGCAACTCATAATACAGGAGCAGGTCCCCCTAACCACTCATAATACAGGAGCAGGTCCCCTAGCCACTCATAATACAGGAGCAGGTCCCATAGCAACTTATAATACAGGAGCAGGTCCCATAGCAACTCATAATGCAGGAGCAGGTCCCCTAGCCACTCATAATGCAGGAGCAGGTCCCCCTAGCCACTCATAATGCAGGAGCAGGTCCCCTAGCCACTCATAATGCAAGGGTAGGTCCCTTAGCAACTCATAATACAGGAGCAGGTCCCCCTAGCCACTCATAATGAAGGATCAGGTCCCCTAGCCACTCATAATGCAGGAGCAGGTCCCCTAGCAACTCATAATACAGGTGCAGGTCCCCTAGCCACTCATAATGCAGGAGCAGGTCCCCCTAGCCACTCATAATGCAGGAGCAGGTCCCCTAGCAACTCATAATACAGGAGCAGTTCCCCTAGCCACTCATAATGCAGGAGCAGGTCCCCCTAGCCACTCATAATGAAGGAGCAGGTCCCCCTAGCCACTCATAATGTAAGAGCAGGTCCCCCTAACCACTCATAATGCAGGAGCAGGTCCCCTAGCCACTCATAATACAGGAGCAAGTCCCTTGTCCACTCATAATGTAGAACAGGTCCCCTAGCCACTTATAATACAGGTGTAGGTCCCCTAGCCACTCATAATGCAGGAGTAGGTCCCCTAGCCACTCATAATACAGGAGCAGGTCCCCTAGCCACTCATAATACAGGAGCAGGTCCCATAGCAACTTATAATACAGGAGCAGGTCCCCTAGCCACTCATAATGCAGGAGCAGGTCCCCCTAGCCACTCATAATGCAGGAGCAGGTCCCCTAGCCACTCATAATGCAAGAGTAGGTCCCCTAGCAACTCATAATACAGGAGCAGGTCCCCCTAGCCACTCATAATGCAGGATCAGGTCCCCTAGCCACTCATAATGCAGGAGCAGGTCCCCCTAGCCACTCATAATGCAGGAGCAGTTCCCCTAGCAACTCATAGTACAGGAGCAGTTCCCCTAGCCACTCATAATGCAGGAGCAGGTCCCCCTAGCCACTCATTATGCAGGAGCAGGTCCCCCTAGCCACTCATAATGTAGGAGCAGGTCCCCCTAGCCACTCATAATGCAGGAGCAGGTCCCCTAGCCACTCATAATACAGGAGCATGTCCCTTGTCCACTCATAATGTAGAACAGGTCCCCTAGCCACTTATAATACAGGTGTAGGTCCCCTAGCCACTCGTAATGCAGGAACAGGTCCCCTAGCCACTCATAATGCAGGAGCAGGTCCCCGAGCAACTCATAATACAGGAGCAGGTCCCCTAGCCACTCATAATACAGGAGAAGGTCCCCCTAACCACTCATAATACAGGAGCAGGTCCCCTAGCCACTCATAATATAGGAGCAGGTCCCATAGCAACTTATAATACAGGAGCAGGTCCCATAGCAACTCATAATGCAGGAGCAGGTCCCCTAGCAACTCATAATACAGGAGCAGGTAACCTAGCCACTCATAATGCAGGAGCAGGTCCCCCTAGCCACTCATAATGCAGGAGCAGGTCCCCTAGCAACTCATAATACAGGTGCAGGTCCCCTAGCCACTCATAATGCAGGAGCAGGCCCCCCCTAGCCACTCATAATGCAGGAGCAGGTCCCCTAGCCACTCATAATGCAGGAGCAGGTCCCCTAGCAACTCATATTACAGGGGCAGGTCCCCTAGCCACTCATAATGCAGGAGCAGGTCCCCCTAGCCACTCATAATGCAGGAGCAGGTCCCCTTGCCACTCATAATGCAGGAGCAGGTCCGCTAGCAACTCATAATACAGGAGCAGGTCCCCTAGCCACTCATAATGCAGGAGCAGGTCCCCCTAGCCACTTATAGTACAGGAGCAGGTCCCCTAGCAACTGATAATATAGGAGCAGGTCCCCTAGCAACTCATAATACAGGAACAGGTCCCCTAGCCACTCATAATGCAGGAGCAGGTCCCCTAGCAACTCATAATACAGGAGCAGGTCCCCTAGCCACTCATAATGCAGGAGCAGGTCCCCCTAGCCACTCATAATACAGGAGCAGGTCCCCTAGAAACTCATAATACAGGAGCAGGTCCCCTAGCAACTCATAAAACAGGAGCAGGTCCCCTAACCACTCATAATGCAGGAGCAGGTCCCTTAGCCACTCATATTGCAGGAGCAGGTCCCCTAGCAACTCATAATACAGGAGCAGGTAACCTAGCCACTCATAATGCAGGAGCAGGTCCCCCTAGCTACTCAGAATGCAGGAGTAGGTCCCCTAGCCACTCATAATACAGGAGTAGGTCCCCCTAGCCACTCAAAATGCAGGAGTAGGTCCCGTTGCCACTCATAATGCAGGAGCAGGTCCCTCTAGCCACTCATAATGCAGGAGTAGGTCCCCTAGCCACTCATAATACTGGAGTAGGTCCCCTATCCACTCATAATGCAGGAGTAGGTCCCCGAGCCACTCATAATACAGGAGCAGGTCCCCTAGCCACTCATTATACAGGAGTAGGTCCCCTAGCCACTGATAATACAGGAGCAGGTCCCCTAGCCACTCATAATGCAGGAGCCGGTCCCATAGCAACTCATAATATTCGAGCAGGTCCCTTAGTCACTCATAATACAGGAGCAGGTCTCATAACAACTCATAATACAGGAGCAGGTCCCATAGCAACTCATAATACAGGAGCAGGTCCCCCTAGCCACTTATAATGCAGGAGCAGGTCCCCTAGCAACTCATAATGCAGGAGCAGGTCACACTAGCCACTCATAATGCAGGAGCAGGTCCCCTAGCCACTCATAATACAGGGGCAGGTCCCCCTAGCCACTCATAATACAGGGGCAGGTCCCCTAACCACTCATAATGCAGGAGCAGGTCCCGTAGCCACTCATAATACAGGAGCAGGTCCCCCTAGCCACTCATATACAGGACCAGGTCCCCTTGCCACTCATAATACAGGAGCAGGTCCCATAGCAACTCATAATACAGGAGCAGGTCCCAGAGTAACTCATAATGCAGGGGCAGGTTCCCCTAGCCACTAATAATGCAGGAGCAGGTCCCCTAGCCACTCATAATACAGGAGCAGGTCCCCTAGCCACTCATAATGCAGGAGCAGGTCCCCCTAGCCACTCATAATACAGGAGTAGGTCCCCCTAGCCACTCATAATGCACGAGTAGGTCCCGTTGCCACTCATAATGCAGGGGCAGGTCCCTCTAGCCACTCATAATGCAGGAGTAGGTCCCCGAGCCACTCATAATACAGGAGCAGGTCCCCTAGCCACTCATAATACACGAGTAGGTCCCCTAGCCACTCATAATACAGGAGCAGGTCCCCTAGCTACTCATAATGCAGGAGCCGGTCCCATAGCAACTCATAATATTCGAGCAGGTCCCCTAGTCACTCATAATACAGGAGCAGGTCTCATAACAACTCATAATACAGGAGCAGGTCCCATAGCAACTCATAATGCAGGAGCAGGTCCCCCTAGCCACTTATAATGCAGGAGCAGGTCCCATAGCAACTCATAATGCAGGAGCAGGTCACCCTAGCAACTCATAATGCAGGAGCAGGTCCCCTAGCCACTCATAATACAGTGGCAGGTCCCCCTAGCCACTCATAATACAGGGGCAGGTCTTCTAACCACTCATAATGCAGGAGCAGGTCCCGTAGCCACTCATAATACAGGAGCAGGTCCATCTAGCCACTCGTAATACAGGAGCAGGTCCCCTAGCCACTCATAATGCAGGAGCAGGTCCCCTAGCCACTCATAATGAAGGAGCAGGTCCCCCTAGCCACTCATAATACAGGAGTAGGTCCCCCTAGCCACTCATAATGCAGGAGTAGGTCCCGTTGCCACTCATAATGCAGGAGCAGGTCCCTCTTGCCACTCATAATGCAGGAGTAGGTCCCCTAGCCACTCATAATACAGGAGTAGGTCCCCTAGTCACTCATAATGCAGGAGTAGGTCCCCGAAACACTCATAATACAGGAGCAGGTCCCATAGCCACTCATAATACAGGACTAGGTCCCCTAGCCACTCATAATACAGGACTAGGTCCCCTAGCCACTCATAATACAGGAGCAGGTCCCCTAGCCACTCATAATGCAGGAGCCGGTCCCATAGCAACTCATAATATTCGAGCAGGTCCCGTAGTCACTCATAATACAGGAGCAGGTCTCATAACAACTCATAATACAGGAGCAGGTCCCATAGCAACTCATAATGCAGGAGCAGGTCCCCCTAGCCACTTATAATGCAGGAGCAGGTCCCCTAGCAACTCATAATGCAGGAGCAGGTCACCCTAGCCACTTATAATGCAGGAGCAGGTCCCCTAGCCACTCATAATACAGGGGCAGGTCCCCCTAGCCACTCATAATACAGGGGCAGGTCCCCTAACCTTTCATAATGCAGGAGCAGGTCCCCTAGCCACTCATAATACAGGAGCAGGTCCCCCTAGCCACTCATAATACAGGACCACGTCCCTTAGCCACTCATAATACAGGAGCAGGTCCGATAGCAACTCATAATACAGGAGCAGGTCCCAGAGTAACTCATAATGCAGGGGCAGGTTCCCCTAGCCACTAATAATGCAGGAGCAGGTCCCCTAGCCACTCATAATACAGGAGCAGGTCCCCTAGCCACTCATAATGCAGGAGCAGGTCCCCCTAGCCACTTATAATGCAGGAGTAGGTCCCCCTAGCTACTCATAATGCAGGAGCAGGTCCCCTAGCCACTAATAATACAGGTGCAGGTCCCCTAGCCACTCATAATGCAGGAGCAGGTCCCCTAGCCACTCATAATGCAGGAGCTGGTCCCCCTAGCCACTCATAATACAGGAGCAGGTCCCCTAGCCACTCATAATGCAGGAGCAGGTACCCTAGCCACTCATAATGCAGGAGCAGGTCCCCCTAGCCACTCATAATGCAGGAGCAGGTCCCCTAGCCACTCATAATGCAGGAGCAGGTCCCCTATCAACTCATAATACAGGAGCAGGTCCCCTAGCCACTCATATTACAAGAGCAGGTCCCCCTAACCACTCATAATACAGGAGCAGGTCCCCAAGCCACTCATATTACTGGAGCAGGTCCCATAGCAACTCATAATACAGGAGCAGGTCCCATAGCAACTCATAATGCAGGAGCAGGTCCCCCTAGCCACTCGTAATGCAGGAGCAGGTCCCCTAGCCACTCATAATACATGAGCAGGTCCCCTATCCACTCATAATGCAGGAGCAGGTCCTTCTAGCCACTCATAATGCAGGAGCAGGTCCCCTAGCAACTCATAATACAGGAGCAGGTCCCCTAGCCACTCATAATGCAGGAGCAGGTCCCCCTAGCCACTCATAATGCAGGAGCAGGTCCCCTAGCCACTCGTAATGCAGGAGCAGGTCCCCTAGCCACTCATATTGCAGGAGCAGGTCCCCTACCAATTCATAATACAGGAGCAGCTCCCCTAGCCACTCATAATGCTGGAGCAGGTCCCCCTAGCCACTCATAATGCAGGAGTAGGTCCCCTAGCCACTCATAATACAGGAGCAGGTCCCCTAGCCACTCGTAATGCAGGAGCAGGTCCCCTAGCCACTCATATTGCAGGAGCAGGTCCCCTACCAACTCATAATACAGGAGCAGCTCCCCTAGCCACTCATAATGCTGGAGCAGGTCCCCCTAGCCACTCATAATGCAGGAGTAGGTCCCCTAGCCACTCATAATACAGGAGTAGGTCCCCCTAGCCACTCATAATGCAGGAGTAGGTCCCGTTGCCACTCATAATGCAGGCGCAGGTCCCTCTAGCCCCTCATAATGCAGGAGTAGGTCCCCTAGCCACTCATAATATAGGAGTAGGTTCCCTAGCCACTCATAATGCAGGAGTAGGTCCCCGAGCCACTCATAATACAGGAGCAGGTCCCCTAGCCACTCATAATGCAGGAGCAGGTCCCCCTAGCCACTCATAATGCAGGAGTAGGTCCCCCTAGCTACTCATAATGCAGGAGCAGGTCCCCTAGCCACTAATAATACAGGAGCAGGTCCCGTAGCCACTCATAATACAGGAGCAGGTCCCCCTAGCCACTCATAATACAGGACCAGGTCCCCTAGCCACTCATAATACAGGAGCAGGTCCCATAGCAACTCATAATACAGGAGCAGGTCCCATAATAACTCATAATGCAGAAGCAGGTTCCCCTAGCCACTAAAAATGCAGGAGCAGGTCCCCTAGCCACTCATAATACAGGAGCAGGTCCCCTAGCCACTCATAATGCAGTAGCAGGTCCTCCTAGCCACTCATAATGCAGGAGTAGGTCCCCCTAGCTACTCATAATACAGGAGCAGGTCCCCTAGCCACTCATAATGCAGGAGCAGGTCCCCCTAGCCACTTATAATGCAGGAGTAGGTCCCCCTAGCTACTCATAATGCAGGAGCAGGTCCCCTAGCCACTAATAATACAGGTGCAGGTCCCCTAGCCACTCATAATGCAGGAGCAGGTCCCCTAGCCACTCATAATGCAGGAGCTGGTCCCCCTAGCCACTCATAATACAGGAGCAGGTCCCCTAGCCACTCATAATGCAGGAGCAGGTACCCTAGCCACTCATAATGCAGGAGCAGGTCCCCCTAGCCACTCATAATGCAGGAGCAGGTCCCCTAGCCACTCATAATGCAGGAGCAGGTCCCCTATCAACTCATAATACAGGAGCAGGTCCCCTAGCCACTCATATTACAAGAGCAGGTCCCCCTAACCACTCATAATACAGGAGCAGGTCCCCTAGCCACTCATATTACTGGAGCAGGTCCCATAGCAACTCATAATACAGGAGCAGGTCCCATAGCAACTCATAATGCAGGAGCAGGTCCCCCTAGCCACTCGTAATGCAGGAGCAGGTCCCCTAGCCACTCATAATACAGGAGCAGGTCCCCTATCCACTCATAATGCAGGAGCAGGTCCTTCTAGCCACTCATAATGCAGGAGCAGGTCCCCTAGCAACTCATAATACAGGAGCAGGTCCCCTAGCCACTCATAATGCAGGAGCAGGTCCCCCTAGCCACTCATAATGCAGGAGCAGGTCCCCTAGCCACTCGTAATGCAGGAGCAGGTCCCCTAGCCACTCATATTGCAGGAGCAGGTCCCCTACCAACTCATAATACAGGAGCAGCTCCCCTAGCCACTCATAATGCTGGAGCAGGTCCCCCTAGCCACTCATAATGCAGGAGTAGGTCCCCTAGCCACTCATAATACAGGAGCAGGTCCCCTAGCCACTCGTAATGCAGGAGCAGGTCCCCTAGCCACTCATATTGCAGGAGCAGGTCCCCTACCAACTCATAATACAGGAGCAGCTCCCCTAGCCACTCATAATGCTGGAGCAGGTCCCCCTAGCCACTCATAATGCAGGAGTAGGTCCCCTAGCCACTCATAATACAGGAGTAGGTCCCCCTAGCCACTCATAATGCAGGAGTAGGTCCCGTTGCCACTCATAATGCAGGCGCAGGTCCCTCTAGCCCCTCATAATGCAGGAGTAGGTCCCCTAGCCACTCATAATATAGGAGTAGGTTCCCTAGCCACTCATAATGCAGGAGTAGGTCCCCGAGCCACTCATAATACAGGAGCAGGTCCCCTAGCCACTCATAATGCAGGAGCAGGTCCCCCTAGCCACTCATAATGCAGGAGTAGGTCCCCCTAGCTACTCATAATGCAGGAGCAGGTCCCCTAGCCACTAATAATACAGGAGCAGGTCCCGTAGCCACTCATAATACAGGAGCAGGTCCCCCTAGCCACTCATAATACAGGACCAGGTCCCCTAGCCACTCATAATACAGGAGCAGGTCCCATAGCAACTCATAATACAGGAGCAGGTCCCATAATAACTCATAATGCAGAAGCAGGTTCCCCTAGCCACTAAAAATGCAGGAGCAGGTCCCCTAGCCACTCATAATACAGGAGCAGGTCCCCTAGCCACTCATAATGCAGCAGCAGGTCCTCCTAGCCACTCATAATGCAGGAGTAGGTCCCCCTAGCTACTCATAATACAGGAGCAGGTCCCCTAGCCACTAATAATACAGGAGCAGGTCCCCTAGCCACTCATTATGTAGGAGCAGGTCCCCTAGCTACTCATAATACAGGAGCAGGTCCCCTAGCCACTCATAATGCAGGAGCAGGTCCCCCTAGCCACTCATAATGCAGGAGCAGGTCCCCTAGCCACTCATAATGCAGGAGCAGATCCCCCTAGCCATTCATAATGCAGGAGCAGGTCCCCCTAGCCACTCATAATGCAGGAGTAGGTCCCCCTAGCTACTCATAATGCAGGAGCAGGTCCCCTAGCCACTAATAATACAGGAGCAGGTCCCGTAGCCACTCATAATACAGGAGCAGGTCCCCCTAGCCACTCATAATACAGGACCAGGTCCCCTAGCCACTCATAATACAGGAGCAGGTCCCATAGCAACTCATAATACAGGAGCAGGTCCCATAATAACTCATAATGCAGAAGCAGGTTCCCCTAGCCACTAAAAATGCAGGAGCAGGTCCCCTAGCCACTCATAATACAGGAGCAGGTCCCCTAGCCACTCATAATGCAGCAGCAGGTCCTCCTAGCCACTCATAATGCAGGAGTAGGTCCCCCTAGCTACTCATAATACAGGAGCAGGTCCCCTAGCCACTAATAATACAGGAGCAGGTCCCCTAGCCACTCATTATGTAGGAGCAGGTCCCCTAGCTACTCATAATACAGGAGCAGGTCCCCTAGCCACTCATAATGCAGGAGCAGGTCCCCCTAGCCACTCATAATGCAGGAGCAGGTCCCCTAGCCACTCATAATGCAGGAGCAGATCCCCCTAGCCATTCATAATGCAGGAGCAGGTCCCCTAGCCACTCATAATGCAGGAGCAGGTCCCCTAGCCACTCATAATGCAGGAGCAGGTCCCCTAGCCACTCATAATGCAGGAGCAGGTCCCCCTAGCCACTCATAATGCAGGAGCAGGTCCCCTAGCCACTCGTAATGCAGGAGCAGGTCCCCTAGCAACTCATAATAAAGGAGCAAGTCCCCTAGCCACTCATAATACAGGAACAGGTCCCCTTAACCACTCATAATACAGGAGCAGGTCCCCTAGCCACTCATAATACAGGAGCAGGTCCCATAGCAACTCATAATACAGGGGCAGGTCCCATAGCAACTCATAATGCAGGAGCAGGTCCATCTAGCCACTCGTAATGCAGGAGCAGGTCCCCTAGCCACTCATAATACATTAGCAGGTCCCCTATCCACTCATAATGCAGGAGCAGGTCCCCCTAGCCACTCATACTGCAGGAGTAGGTCCCTCTAGCCACTCATAATGCAGGAGCAGGTCCCCTAGCCACTCATAATACAGGAGCAGGTCTCCTAGCCACTCATAATGCAGGGGCAGGTCCCCTAGCCACTCATAATACAGGAGCAGGTCCCCTAGCCACTCATAATGCAGGAGCAGGTCCCCCTAGCCACTCATAATGCAGGAGCAGGTCCCCTAGCCACTCATAATGCTGGAGCAGGTCCCCTAGCCACTCATATTGCAGGAGCAGGTCCCCTAGCCACTCATAATGCAGGAGCAGGTCCCCCTAGCCACTCATAATGCAAGAACAGGTCCCCTAGCCACTCATAATGCAGGAGCAGGTCCCCTTGCAACTCATAATACAGGAGCAGGTCCCCCTAGCCACTCATAATGCAGGAGCAGGTCCCCTAGCCACTCATAATGCAGGAGCAGGTCCCCTAGCCACTCATAATGCAGGAGCAGGTCCCCCTAGCCACTCATAATGCAGGAGCAGGTCCCCTAGCCACTCATAATTCAGGAGCAGGTCCCCTAGCAACTCATAATACAGGAGCAGGTCCCCTAGCCACTCCTAATGCAGGAGCAGGTCCCCCTAGCCACTCATAATGCAGGAGCAGGTCCCCTACCCACTCATAATGCAGGAGCAGGTCCCCTAGCAACTCATAATACAGGAGCAGGTCCCCTTGCCACTCATAATGCAGGAGCAGGTCCCCCTAGCCACTCATAGTACAGGAGCAGGTCCCCTAGCAACTCATAATACAGGAGCAGGTCCCATAGCAACTCATAATACAAGAGCAGGTCCCCTAGCCACTCATAATGCAGGAGCAGGTCCCCTAGCCACTCATAATGCAGGAGCAGGTCCCCTAGCAACTCATAATACAGGAGCAGGTCCCCTAGCCACTCATAATACAGGAGCAGGTCCCCCTAGCCACTCATAATGTAGTAGCAGGTCCCCCTAGCCACTCATAATGCAGGAGCAGGTCCCCTATTCACTCATAATTCAGGAGCAGGTCCCCTTGTCACTCATAATACAGGAGCAGGTCCCCCTAGCCACTCATAATACAGGAGCAGGTCCCCTAGCCACTCATAATACAGGAGCAGGTTCCCCTAGCCACTCATATTGCAGGAGCAGGTCCCCTAGCAACTCATTATGCAGGAGCAGGTCCCCTAGCCACTCATAATGCAGGAGCAGGTCCTCCTAGCCACTTATAATGCAGGAGAACATCCTCAAGCTGCTCATAATACACAAAATCAAAAATCAAATCAAATCAAATATTTATTTTGGTAAAGTACATACATACAAGGTGATATACAAAACGTTGATGGATTTATAGATTGAGCTAATACATACAATGCCTAAAGCCACTATTACGCAAAGCGTTTCCGGCAGGATACAGAAGGATGCTATTTAATTTGATAATAAACAGGAATGTTCTCAAACATCTCATAATGAAAAGGGTTATTAAGCATCTCATAACACATTGTAAGATCTTCTAGAAACTCATAAAACAGGAGAAGGTCTTCTTGTGTCTCAAAAGAAAAAGATCCTCTAATATCTCAAAATGTATGAGAAACTTCTCCAGCATCTCATAACTCACAAAGTTACACAATTTCTGTTCCTGTGGTAGTAATTGCTTACATGTCTAAAAAAGTATAGAAAATAGCTATTATTACACTTAAACTTAAGTTTTTGTGTGACCTGGACAGTAATGTTTTGAAATTCAGCAATGTCTAATGAGAAAACGGGCGAATGTGTGTCTTTTTCCTTTGCCAAAGTCAAAAAAGAAATTCACGTATGAATCAAAATTAACATATATTTAGGCTAAAGTTAATCCAACAACGACCGCACAAAATTTTTGAGGTAAGTATTTATGAGTGAGCATATTGTGTGTGTTGACTAGCATGTACATTGAGGAGCTGTTAGTAATTATGTTATTATTTACAACTATTGACAATAATTACTTGTGTGTGTTTACACACGATGATAACTTATGTTACTTTCATATATATAATGAGAAATGCATCAATATTTTTTTCCGTGATAAATTTCTCTTCAACACGAATGTCCGGGTTTTGGTGAAACTAAAGATCGTTAAATTGAGGTAGCATCAGCCAACCTATAGCTATGATAGCAATATACCAGGAATTATAAAAACAATAAATTCTACTCACAAATTTATTGAAGAGTTAAAATTGATGAAGCCCTGATGGAGTGAGGATAAAGATGCTTTCCAGCTGCTGGAGTGGAGTCGGGAGATCAAGACGTCTTCCAGCAGTTGGGAGGGTTATAATGTCTTCCAGCAGCTGATGTAGGTGGAGTGGAGATGAGAAGTTTTAAAGACTGCCAATTGAGAAAGACTCGCGTGCTGCTACTCGATACTGCGGGCTCACCATAGCCCGTGCTGCTTGGAACTTCGTTCCGGGTAGCGAATCTTTAACAACAACAACATGCTACTGAATGCTGGTGCTGCTAGCAGAATATTTTTGTCATTTTTGTAGGATGTCAACAGATAGTGCGGAAGTCAAGTGGTGGTGGACCGTACTGGACGTAGTTGAAGTGCTCAACTTAATTAACCAGTAGTGGGGAGACATCCAGAGTACTGTTGAGATATATATGACATAATATTATCATCACTCAGTTATTGCTAATAATTTTTTTATCATACAAGAACATGAACTCACCCCTTTCAGAAAAACCTATTTCCTTCCTGTTTATTATTAATGTCTATTAACTGTCCCATGGCTGTCAAAATGACAGCGTCATGGCACCTCACCATTAACTGGCGAACTGAAGCAGTTCTCTACAGCTCTATAATGTAAAAGAGTTTAGGAATCCTCTAATTTTGATCTTGAACAAGTTAGAATATTTATGAAGAACAATAGAACGTTGTGAGGGGCAGTAGAACATTGTGGTGAACAGTAGAACACCTGTAGACAATATTCTTCATGACAGATCTGGGCTGACAAGACAAGACAAGATATCTTGTCTGGTCAGGGATTTAGAACCATAAAACTGCAAACTGTGATGGACCATTATTAACTTTGGATAGAATCTGGAAGGGTGACCATTTAGCACGTCCCGCGCACAAGAAACAAATGTAAGAAAAGGGTCGAGGTGGCAGCTATTAATCTTCTCCCAGTTCATTGGCATTAAGTGATATCTAGCTCGAGAGACCTATAGATATCGAGATATCTAGCTCGAGAGACCTATAGATATCGAGATATCTAGCTCTAAAGACCTATAGGTTATCAGTAGAAGATGGACTTGAGATGTTCATTTACTCAGCGAAACGACCCAATCACCTAGCTGAGTTTGGTGATTGGGTCGTTTCGTATACGATGGGGGGGGGGAGACTTTGTATTCACTGTACACGCTGCTGAAGGAACAAGTCTGGAGAGTGTGTGGGTTTGGCTGCATGGGCCGAGGCCCGTGTTTACGATATCGTTATGATTGTGATAAGGATTCCCCTGTCACTTACTGATGGAAGATATCACTGCAGGCGATGAGTCACATCGCCTGCAGTGATATCTGCAGGCGATGTGATATCTGCATTCTTCAGCCACGTCACAACGTGGCTGAAGAATGTTGACCAGACCACACACTAGGAAGTGAAGGGACGACGACGTTTCGGTCCGTCCTGGACCATTCTGAAGTCGATTTGACCCCTTCTCAGTCGACTTGAGAATGGTCCAAGACGGACCGAAACGTCGTCGTCCCTTCACTTTCTAGAGTGTGGTCTGGTCAACGAAGATATCACTTCCTGGTGGAATATATCCGAGTGCCTTCTCCAGTGTCCCTAATAACATAATCAAATTAAATTTCCTAGTGGTTATAATTATAGTGATGCAAATGCCACCTAGTCATCAGTGTTTTAATAAATCACAGATGTGAATTGAAGATAAACGTCTTATACTAATTTCTCTCTTTGAGTTTAATGTCATCCATGTCCATTTAATGTTTAAAGGATTCTAGTTAATAAATAATCTCCCTTGATTCCCTGAAGCAATAGTATTCATCTTCCCTTTGCTCCTAAATCAACTAAGCTATCAGCACTGAAATTATTTTTGATTAACGGTTCGTTTAACACGATGCTGAACGAACCCATGGAAGTTAACCTATACCGTTGGTAGGTTAAGTAATAATTGTAAATAAGAAGCAATAAGATGATTATCTTAACATACTAAGAAGGTTAGGTGAGGTCGGTGTTTTCTATGAAGCTTTTCAAGGTAAACTAAAATATTCACAATCAATTAGTATGTCACATATGCACTTATTAAATAAGCCAATATTGACTGAAGCAAGTGCGAGAACGGGTTGGGATGTTCAGATACCAATTCACATTCACTAGTGTTTTTGTGAGGATTTGGTATGTGTTGCTGGATGGGAAGCTTGTGAATAATTAGTAATTGAGAGTATATAGCCACCGATAAGCAGGAGAGAATTGCTGATGGGTTAAGGGAGAGTAATTCTGATACAACAATGGTTCCTACAATGACCAATACATTGTCGGGTTGTTATAACAAGAGTCTTCTGATCTTCACTCTACATTGTTTCACGGGTTAACTGGTAAAACATTCGCAATTAGAGCTCATTGAAAGACTATAATTATGCAAAAAACACGAGTAAAAAAATATGTATTGTGACATGAACTACGTCAGCCATAATCCTGGCTGGATACAAGAAGTCTTAAGAGGTAACTAGGCAACCATCATCCAGGATGGAGACAGTTAATTGAGTCATGTTGTAGACGCGTCTGGGTTACTGTTATGAGTTTCCCCAGACGGTGAGAGACATATGACAGCTCGAGGCTGACATGTGCAACGTGTTGACAGTTGACATACCTTGCCATAAGCAGCGTTGATGCATTCGGCCGCACTTGCTGCGCTGTTGCAACCAGAAGCTGTTGTATATATTAGTACATATTTTTCTAATGTCAGTTAAGAACAAAAAATAAACAGTTTTAACCATCATGGAAATCAATATAATTATGAAAATATTATTTTCAATATTTATTAAATATTATATATTAGTATAATTATAGTGTCAGTCAAGATAAGGCAGATGGAGCCACCTATGTGTCAGGCAAGGCGAGTAAGGTACTTACCGTCACCTAAGCAGCCCATCTTGAGAGACTCTGGCAGCTTCAGGTCTCCGACACACTGCTCACAGGCACTCACCGTGCCACAGACCTCCTCTGTAACATCGACAAATATCAACATTATCGCCAAATCAGTACTATGCTCTTCGTGTTGGTATACCGCACCGTATAATTATGTTGGTATACCACAACATGTTTTAAACCTTTGAGTTTCAAATAGTATATTCGCTCTTTTCCCAAATCTGTCTTGATTCAAGAGCCTAAAGACGAGCCTCTTGAGTCCAGACAGGTACACTTTAAATTAATATTTCCTTGCTAGAGTAGAAGGCTGAGGGCAGTCAGAGCATCGGAGAAGCTTCCCTCAGCTCTTAATACACGTGGATTTGAGAGCTATAGTAGGGGTTTGGATCTTAATCGAGCTTAAAAAGAGTATCGAAGCTCTCACTCTCAACTACAATCACCTTTTATCTCACAATATTGATTAATATATCTACTAAGACATCAGGACCGACTTCCACCTACCATAGCTGATACCAGGACTACAACTATTGTCAGTACAGCTGAAAATTACAACTATTAACAGTTCCCACCACCGTTATTGGTGCTGTCACGACCACTGCAGCTGCTGTCTCGACCACTGCAGCTGCTGTTGATCATCACTAGCACTTACCAAGACAGTGGTCATGACCCTCGTGGTCACCAGCGTGGCCTTTGTGACCGGCAGCTAAGTCAGCTGCCATCAGGACACCAGCCGTCAGGAGGACAACCATTATCACCTTCATTGTGGTGGTTGATGGGTGACGGGTTCACGACTCTCTGTGGGGGAGACAAGAAGATCTGCTCACTGGTTATGTCTCCTGGGACTGGTCTCCTGGGACTGGTCTCATGGGACTGGTCTCCTGGGACTGATCTCATGGGACTGGTCTCATGGGACTGGTCTCCTGGGACTGATCTCATGGGACTGGTCTCATGGGACTGGTCTCCTGGGACTGGCCTCATGGGACTGGTCTCCTGGGACTGATCTCATGGGACTGGTCTCCTGGGACTGATCTCATGGGACTGGTCTCATGGGACTGGTCTCCTGGGACTGGTCTCCTGGGACTGGTCTCCTGGGACTGGTCTCATGGGACTGGTCTCCTGGGACTGATCTCATGGGACTGGTCTTATGGGACTGGTCTCCTGGGACTGATCTCCTGGGACTGGACTCATGGGACTGGCCTCCTGGGACTGGTCTCATGGGACTGGTCTCCGGGGACTGGTCTCATGGAACTGGTCTCCAGGGACTGGTCTCATGGGACTGATCTCATGGGACTGGTCTTATGGGACTGGTCTCCTGGGACTGATCTCCTGGGACTGGACTCATGGGACTGGCCTCCTGGGACTGGTCTCATGGGACTGGTCTCCGGGGACGGGTCTTCTGGGACTGGTCTCCTGGGACTGGTCTCCTGAGACTGGTCTCCTGGGACTGGTCCCCTAAGACTGGTCTCCTGCCAAACTCTAAAATACACATAAGTTATTATATTCTTCATAAGGAAAGTGTACACGCAGCCATAGCAGTTATCTGCATCTATAAAAATGTCTCTCTGTGTCTCTGTCTGTCAGTCCAAACTTGAAGGTCGGACATCCAAATTTTGTAGTGTTAATGGTCTGGGGTACAGGACGGACATAGGCTGGGCGGGGTAGGCATAAGTTAAATGCTTTTAGAAATATTAGTCATTATAAACACCCGTAGGGCAGGCCATTTTCATATCGTCAAGTGTGAAATGTGGCATGTGATTACCGTGGACTTTAACACTGGCGATCTGCCCTCTCACCACGTAGTGTGAGAGAAGGAGGTACTGAGAGGCATATATCAATGCTTCTTCTTGGGGTAGGGATGAGAGAGAGAGAGAGAGAGAGAGAGAGAGAGAGAGAGAGAGAGAGAGAGAGAGCGAGAGAGAGAGAGAGAGAGAGAGAGAGAGAGAGAGAGAGAGAGAGAGAGAGAGAGAGAGAGAGAGAGAGAGAGAGAGAGAGAGAGAGAGAGAGAGAGAGAGAGAGAGAGAGAGAGCGAGAGAGAGAGAGAGAGAGAGAGAGAGAGAGAGAGAGAGAGAGAGAGAGAGAGAGAGAGAGAGAGAGAGAGAGAGAGAGAGAGAGAGAGAGAGAGAGAGAGAGAGAGAGAGAGAGAGAGAGAGAGAGAGAGAGAGAGAGAGAGAGAGAGAGAGAGAGAGAGAGAGAGAGAGAGAGAGAGAGAGAGAGAGAGAGAGAGAGAGAGAGAGAGAGAGAGAGAGAGAGAGAGAGAGAGAGAGAGAGAGAGAGAGAGAGAGAGAGAGAGAGAGAGAGAGAGAGAGAGAGAGAGAGAGAGAGAGAGAGAGAGAGAGAGAGAGAGAGAGAGAGAGAGAGAGAGAGAGAGAGAGAGAGAGAGAGAGAGAGAGAGAGAGAGAGAGAGAGAGAGAGAGAGAGAGAGAGAGAGAGAGAGAGAGAGAGAGAGAGAGAGAGAGAGAGAGAGAGAGAGAGAGAGAGAGAGAGAGAGAGAGAGAGAGAGAGAGAGGAGCTGAGGACTGGGGGGGGGGGGGTCAAGGGAAGATTGGGGAGATAGAGAGAGGAAGAGAAAGGAAATGTCTAACTGCTCGAGATAACAGGGAAGAGGGAAAGTGTTGGTGGATGGGGGTGAGGGTGGGGAAGAAAGGGGATGGTGGGGAGGACGAAAATAGTGAAGGGGTGCGGTTCGGAGGAAAAAGGGGAGGGAGGGAAGGACAAATGAAATGGGGAAGAGGGAAGGAAGATGGGAGAGGTGAAGAGAGGGGAAAAGATAAAGGGTGGAATGGAGGTTCAGGGAGAGAGATTGTCTTCCCCGGGTACCCCACTATTTATGCATATATTGATATGCATATTAATATATTATGCATATATATATATATATATATATATATATATATATATATATATATATATATATATATATATATATATATATATATATATATATATATATATATATATATATATGCAAACAAGCCTGAATGGTCCCCAGGACTATATACAACTGAAAACTCACTCCCCAGAAGTGACTCGAACCCATACTCCCACAACTGGTATGTACAGGGACGCCTTAATCCGCTTGACCATCACGACCGGACATAAGGAAGTGATAGCCGAGGCTATTTGAACCACTTCCCCGCCGGCACTCGGATGGTAATCTTGGGCATAGCATTTTATCAAATCACCTCATTCTTTGGGGCACACGTGAGGAACACAAATGCAAACAAGCCTGAATGGTCCCCAGGACTATATACAACTGAAAACTCACACCCCAGAAGTGACTCGAACCCATACTCCCACAACTGGTATGTACAGGGACGCCTTAATCCGCTTGACCATCACGACCGGACATAAGGAAGTGATAGCCGAGGCTATTTGAACCACTTCCCCGCCGGCACTCGGATGGTAATCTTGGGCATAGCATTTTATCAAATCACCTCATTCTTTGGGGCACACGTGAGGAACACAAATGCAAACAAGCCTGAATGGTCCCCAGGACTATATACAACTGAAAACTCACACCCCAGAAGTGACTCGAACCCATACTCCCACAACTGGTATGTACAGGGACGCCTTAATCCGCTTGACCATCACGACCGGACATAAGGAAGTGATAGCCGAGGCTATTTGTGTTCCTCACGTGTGCCCCAAAGAATGAGGTGATTTGATAAAATGCTATGCCCAAGATTACCATCCGAGTGCCGGCGGGGAAGTGGTTCAAATAGCCTCGGCTATCACTTCCTCTTAGGATATTGTAAACTCTTCCCAATTTCATATATATATATATATATATATATATATATATATATATATATATATATATATATATATATATATATATACATATGCAATTGACGATCACAAAACACTGATCATTTTATGCGGAAAATCCACAGAGAAATATGAAATGAGGTGAACGTTTCGGCTTTGTTAAAGCCTTTGTCAACACCAGACTGACACCAGACTGAGTCAGTCTGGTGTTGACAAAGGCTTTAACAAAGCCGAAACGTTCACCTCATTTCATATTTCTCTGTGGATTTTCCGCATATATATATATATATATATATATATATATATATATATATATATATATATATATATATATATATATATATATATATATATATATATATATATGTATATATATATGTATATATATATATATAACTGCAGTAGGAGTGTATACAAATTCTCTAATAAGACAAGATGATCAACACCTCGATCGCTGGATATAAAATAACATTAACTCAACCTAAGATAAGCTCATATTGTAATGCTTTGTTGTTTCATTTAAGTTATTAAAGATATTACAATGGATTAAATAATAATAAATTTATTATATATGAAACTGTTTATCGTATCTTATATGCTTTATTTCAATCATTAATTCCTAAGTTTGTTAGTTTCTAATTCTTACTAACCTGACTTGCTGATCTTTGCGTTATGATTTGGCAATATAAATATTATTCATTTCTTACATGTTTACTATTTTATAACTCGAAAATATCAGCATTCATATACCTCTATCAATTTGTTATTAATTTCTGCAATTAATTTATTTGTTATTTATTTATTGCTCCATATTTTAGTATCAACAAGAAATTTCCTAACTCTATTGTTCATTCACGTGTAAATATGTTATATAAATAATCAAAAGAGGTCCCAGGAGAGGCCCTATGACACCTCACTTCAAACAGCCTCCAATTCGGTCTTGGGTTGTTTTTTTCTGCCTTTTTTTCCATTATCCTGTCACGTGTTAAACGTATCCCCTCTATACCTTCCTAACCAGTCTTAAGGGCAACATAGTGTCAATACCGTCACCATAGTCGGCTTCCCCTGGTAGAGCGGCTACTAAGCCAGAGAACACGAGAGGCAAAAAGGCTGAAATAAATGTATTATTTTAGATGGACTCGAGACAGGTATATAACTTCTACTGTAATGTGCGTTGCAAGCAACTCATGAAATGTGCACTGCTAGAAAATCTTTTATATTACCAGTATGTATGGCAATATTGTAGACATGTTTAACTCACACAGTCATATGAATGGTTAAACAGTGGGATAAACTTCTTCAGCTGTGCTTGTAACGTGGGACTCCGCCTCAGTTCTGCAACATTCATTCCGATGACGGCAAAACACATTCATTCAAGTCTGACTACAACACACATGTTTTCTCACACACGCACACATACACATACATTTTGGAACATTCGGGACCAAAGAGCCGAAGCTCAACCCCCGTAAGGACAACTAAGTGAGTACACACACACACGCTGCCTTCACTAAGGTCCCAAGTTTAGCGTGACACTCACCTGTAGTGTAGCTTCGTCGGCTGCTCCACACCTTGTGACTGACAGAACATTAAGCGTGGTTTTATATATGTATTCTTCAATATCCCCCCATCCCCTTATTACAGTCACCCCCATCCCCCTATTCCTGTCACCCCCATTTCCTCCTTCCTGTTACTCTCCATCATCTTCCCCTTCCTGTCACCTTGTAATCATCTGGAGGAGCCATCCACGACTCGTTAGGCTGACAGTTTCTCATTTATCACCTTCGCCTTGTTTACAATATATATCTGGTAATTTCATCGTTTTGAAAGGGGGGTACTTTCACATTTCTTGGTCACTATTGAGAGAGTTATCTCTGAATTCAGATTTTCTTTTCACGTTCGATTACTTAGTGGTGCAAAACTATATGAATAGTTCTGCTGACAGAGTTTACAGTTAGTCATGTCAACACTAGCAGGTGTTGTCTAAGAGGTACTTGTCTAAGCTTTGCTGTGGTAACGTCTCCAAGTCTGCTGACCTTATAGGATGATCCATATTTGTGTGCGGATCTCCATGGCATAATAGAATGATGATAGATAGAAAACTGGAGTGAATTTCACTTGGCCTTAACTCTGCTATATTTTGTTGCTGTTCCCGGGACACAGCAAACCTCGAGTCCGATGGTGATAAAGTCTTTCAATGGGCCACAGAAAATAACATGATGTTTAATGAGGATAGGTTCCAATGACTGCACTATGCAAAAAATAAAAATATGAAAGCAACAACCACATATAAAATAAAGTCAAATCACACTATTGAAAGAAATGGCAATGTAAAAGATACAGATGTGATCATGGGGGCCTGAGAGCTGAGTGGACAGCGCTCGGGATTCGTAGTCCTGAGGTTCCGGGTTCGATCCCCGGTGAAGGCGGAAACAAATGGGCAGAGTTTCTTTTACCTTGATGGCACTGTTCACCTAGCAGTAAATAGGTACTTGGGAGTTAGACAGCTGCTACGGGCTGCTTCCAGGGGTGTGTGTGTAAAAAAAGGAGGCCTGGTCGAGGACCTAACCGCGGTGACGCCGAGTCATCTCAAGATAACCTCAAGATTTCGGAAGATCTTACTTTTTAAAACATAACAAAATTGCTATCACAACTGCATGAAAAGTGACGGGTTGGATATGTAGAACGTTCCAAATAAAAGATTCCATGCAAATGATGATACTTTTTTAAACACTAATGCTCACTACAGTGGAAAATTGTTGCACACTATCAGCCCCATTCAAAGCCAGAGACATTGCTAGCTTGGAGAACGTGCAAAGCTCCTTTACAGCTACAATTCACTCAATGAAACGTCTAAATTATTGGGACCGCAAGAAATAACAGCACATAGGACCAAGAGGCATGGCAAGATGTGCAAAATAGCCCCACTGAAAAACAAAGGTGCAACAGGCACCCTGAGAACTCGATCAACATCGAAGGCCCAAGAGTTTTCAACACTTTTCCTCTACACATACGGGGGCATAAATGGCCTGCCTCTCGCAGTGTACAAACGAGAACTCGACAAGCACCTTGAAAGGATTCCTGATCAACCAGGCTGTGACTCGTACGCCAGGCTGCGAGTAGTCACGTCGAACAGCCTTGCTGTTCGACGAATTGCTCAGACTTGCTCAGAATTGCTCAGACTTGCAACCAACAGTCCTGATGTCTGAGATCGGGCCTCGGGGACATTGATCCTCGAAATCATTAACTAGTAGTTAACAGGAAGCATTCAGCCTAATGAAAGACAATCTAAAATCGGTAACAATTCCTCCGTTACTAGTAAATGTTTTGACTAACTCATCAGTTCTATCATGCATTGAGAGACCAATATGAGAAGGAATCTACAGGAAACAATCTTTGTTTTCCTCACTGATAATGTCATTATATCTGTGCCTAGCTTCAGACTGGAGCACGTCACAGTTATGCCTTGGTTAGATGAGTGCAATCAAGGATGACTGGGAGTCACTTACAACTAATGTGTCGACATTGGGTACATATACTCGTTTGAGAGCATGGATTATGACAATCAATTATGTTTGAAAACTTGAGGCCCAGTTATTTATTCAAACTCCCCACTCATAGGAGAGGGAGCCATCTCTCGCTGTCACAACAACTGCACTCCAGCTGCGCCATGGGACTAGTGCAAGAAACATCAGTGTGAATAATATGGAAGCGGGAGCTCTCTTTGACCAAACTATCAATTTGGTATAAAACATTGTACTTTGTTTCCTGTCAGAGCAAGGGTTCTGTAATCAGCTTCTTGGATGGGAAGGGGGGGGGGGCGAGACAGAAATTTGGAGAGGGTGATTTTTCAAGGTGTAGGAAAGTACATTGCTGTCTCTCTTCGAAGAGCTCATTAACATTACTCATTCTGAGTATATTTGAAGTTTTTGTAATCCATTTGGAAGGATTCTGGCCATCAATAAAGAAGGCATCGAGGGCGTCAATGCAGGGGTTGGGACAGGTTAGCTTAATAGCACCGTTTTTATACCAATTTATAAATATCAATTATTAATAATCTTAATACCAATTAAAGCATTGATTTCAATGATCCGATCACTTACACATGGGATATTCAGTTTCTTCGACATGTTTAGTAATTTAAGTAGCACGAGTGAACGCGAGGATGATCCTCATGACTTTGTTTAGCATCTTTTCCAGCCCTCCCAGCAATTGTTTCGCTAGGCACTAGAGCAAGGAAAGGTGCAACGTAATTGATCTGTGATCATTATACATGATCTGTGATCATGTATAAGTGGTACATCATTTTTGCTGTTCTTACCTTTGCCTGCACGAGAATGTTGGACTTGGGCTTTAATGTAGGATGAGTCAGCTGTCAGCAATAATGTCAATACACCAGGAATTATAAAAAAACGTTTCTACTACAAGCAAATTTATTTTAAAGCTGTAAATGACAAAACATTAATAGAGTATAGATAAAGATATCTTCCGGCCGATGGGCTGGAGCGGAGATGATACATTAAATGACTGCCAATTAAGGAAAGAATTGCGTGCTGCTTTTGAAGGCTTGTGCTGCTAGGGGGAATATTTGTATTTATTTTATTTGTTGACATTCTTTCTATCTTTAACTATATCTTTCATCTGTTTTGTGCCATTTATGTGTTTGATAACGTGGTGAGAGAGTTACACGCCAGCAAGTAGTGGATAGGAGTTTTGTTGGCTGATGGAGGGTTTTGCTGCATGAGACGTTGGTTCAGGCTGCATACCAACAGCCTGAACCAACTTGCAGCTTGCATGCCAACAGATTATAAATCAGGCTGCATCCCAACAGATGGTGAGCCAATATGGTTGCCAACAAATAGAGAGTCAATATGGTTGCCAAAAGACAGCGTGGAGGTCAGTCGTCATCAGTGATAGTGATCCGGTTCGTCAGTAGGACAGACTGGACGTAGTTGATGCATTCAACTCAGCCAGTAGTGGTGAAACATGTGTTGTTCTGTTGAGATATAGTATGTTAATTCACAATATATATAACATAATTAAATAACTTAGTTTTTGCTCACCATTTATTAGCCATATACAAATACGTGAATTTGTCTTTTTAGAAAGATCAAATTCCAAAAAGTTTCTTGAAAAATGTTCCTTAACTGATCATCGACTGTCAAGTTACAGTTTCATTACAAACACCTAACTGGTATTTTCTGACCAAAAGATAGTGTAATAGAGCTTTCCTCAACACTACAGCTCTACGTAACGACTTTCTCTCTCTCCTATTCTTTTTAATGCGTTAATTAGAATAATGTTCACAAGTGGAGCATTATGAACGATCAAAAATGTACAAAGTTCAAAATCGTAATAATATATCAATAGCGATATTATACGAACTGTTATCCTGGACAGAGAAAGCGATTCACAGGAGGTAAAGTCACTTCACTGGCTTTACCAGAATGGAGAACGAGAGAAAACCACATTCAGGAAGCGTGGGCTCCAGGACTTTCTCTCACGTTTGTGTCGTGTTAAAAGTTTAGACGGTGGGAGACAGCAAAGTTTGAGGTGATCAGGTGTAAAGTATTTGTAAAGTGTTGCCACATGACGTACCTTAGCTGTGGTGATGCAGGTGCTCGCAGTCACTGCTTTGCTGCAATCTGGAAATATTACATGTGTTAGTAACAGTTTGCCTTATGTCTGCTTACGAAAATAAACAGAGGTTGTATGACAGTGGATTAAACAGTTCAAATTCTTAGTAATCCTATTATTGTTTTTAATGTTTGAAATTATATTAATAATTAGCATTATTATAGTGTCACTTAAGTGTCACTTAAGACAGAGCCAGTTTTGTGTCACGTAAGGTGAAGTAGATGGCACCTGTGTGTCAGTCAAAGTGAGGAAGATGGTAAGGTTTGAAATATACTTACTGGTTCCTAGGCATCTCTTCATGACACTAATTTTCAGTCTCAGGGCTCTGACGCATTTCACACAGGTTGTGCTGTTGCCACAAACCTTATCTGTAACCCATGGTAAAATAACATAAATATCACCAAATGCTTAACAGTGTGTTAATTCCACGTGCTTCTGTTTGTGTTTGTATTTCTCATTGTGTACCATGCTGTTGATAATCATATATTGCCTTTGTTTCCTTCATAATTATTTTTCCAGTCTCATGACAATTACATTTGCAACAATAAGGCTTACTATTCACAACAGGGGCTGCCCTAATGCCGGATTATATTTTCTCCAAATTTTCCATGGATATACAAGTTTTGCCTCGTAGATCGATATTTTGTGACTAACCCTTAGTGAATATCAGAGTTCGTCCTCGCATTCCTTTAAAACCTCGGATTATATGTTTTTATATTTAATTTCATTGTTGGTATTTCCAACGATCAGTTTTCTGACATCCTCATGATCTTATTTATATAGATCCAAATTCTTGCTCTCTCTTCTCTGACTGAATACATAGGTCTCGTTATTAACATTACTAATCATGAATGTAAATTGTTATGAAGCTCAACGGCGAATATCATAGGTTCTAAAAACGTGCCAAGTGTGGCTTTAGGTTTTCGTCTAGCATTAAGGAGTTTCGAAACTCTCCCTCTCAACCATAATTACATTTTCTAAATATTGACTAATATTGCTATTACGACAACAAGACCTACTTTCCCTACCGTTGCTGTTGATAATGAGACTAAATTTTCTGTTAGTGCAGCAACCACCATTGCAATTAACAATTACACAACCGGTGCTGCTGCTGTTATCACTACTGTTGGTACAGGTAACTTCACAACCGCTACTAATGCTGTTCTTGTTAGTACAGCTAACATAATTATAACATCATTACCATTATTAATAACATTATTATTAACATATTTGCATCAATCAACATTTCCACTACCAATGTTGCTGCTGTTACTACTACTTCAGCTGCTCGTTAGTACAGCAAACAAAACAATAATTAACACTGTCTTTACGATTACTGCTGCTGTTACGACTAATGCAGCAGCTGTTAGTACAAATAACATCATCACAATTTATACATACAAAGGCACGCGTTGTCTTCGCGTTCACTACTGAAACCTCCATGTTCACCAAATTGGGGTCGGGCAAATGCCAGCATCACTACAGCCGTCAGGAAGACAACCATTAACACCTTCATTGTGGTGGTTGATGGACGACGGGTTCACGACTCTGTGGGAGATAAGAAGACTTCTTTCCTGGGACTGGTCTCATGGGACTGGTCTCATGGGACTGGTCTCCCTGGACTGGACTCCTGACATGCTTCAGTTATGAAATTTAGTTGTCTGGCCAAAGTGTTTATTTGTTTACCCTAAATATAATTGACTACAATCTTTACAAGAGAACTGTAAACACACACCTTTAACAGTTGTCAGGAATTTCATAAGAAATCTTTGCTTAACAGTTCCTCTGACATTTCTAATGTATATACAGAGCTTCTTATTTAATATGCTTTAAATGCTATGTCTACCTACCTACATTGTAATAAGAAACTGTTGAATACCTTGATCACATAATATAAGAACGTCAATAAAATTGAAGGATGAATCAGTTTTTAATGCTATTTTTATTAAATTAAGGGACTTAAGTTAATAAATTGAATGGATTAATAATAAATTATTAATCCATTCTAAATTATTAATTGATCCTGTAATTAAAATTAAATAGATTAAACATGATTTCATTGTTGAAGGTTCTGACATGTTCCCACATTTTCCAACTTGAACTTGACTCCATTTACCTTAACTCTGTATCTTTAAAGGAAACCATTTCCTAATTGAATTTAAGACATCCTATCCAAAAGTATGCGTCTCTCTCTTCTTAACAACTCTTTCGTGAGGTAGAATACCACAAGCTTTGCAAAATCTACATATATAATGACATATGTATTGTGACGGTAACGCGTTGGTGTTCGGCTGTTTCAAAAGCTAGGGGCATGGCCTCGTCACATAAAGAAAAAATAAGAGAAAAGCTGGAACTTTCGTCTGTGGTAAGGTAATGGGAAGACACACAAAACACAAGTAAATTTAACAATGAAATTTTAATTACGTTAGAAAAGCATGACATGAATAAAATTGAGTATAAAAATGTAACAGACAAATCAACAAACAAAATAATAAGAATAATCACTGGCAAATGAAGTGTTACGTTAAGACAAGTGAATAATAGCAAAGTAAATAATAGTGCAGGAATATTGGCTTCAAGCTGCCACCTCCCTTAGTACACGTAAGCCAAGGCTTAGTCTACCAATGAGACGTGTCAACTGTGTGGAGCACTGATATATTCTGCCTTCTCTAGGTTGCTGTAGCCCAGACATCAACTTGTGGAGGAGGGTGGTGGGGCAGGTGCGCTGGACACCAGCCAATCAGCGACCGGCAGGCGATGAACAAGCAGTTTGCCGGTTAATGGTGGCGGGGGCGAGCAGGTGCACCGGTGCTGGATACGTTTTGCTCTCTGGGCAAAACGTTTTGGTGATACTTGTTGGATATATCTTCTATATTATTTGTTAATGGGACGTACTTTGGAGGGAAGAGCAGGCTCAATCTCTCTTGAAAGAGATTATCGTCACAACTCTCCCCCGAAGCCTGCGGTTCTGGAAGAAGTACGTCGTTATGTGGTGGAGTAATAGGTGGAGTTGCTTCTACTTCATAAACTCTGGAGAGGGCATCGGCTATGATGTTGTCAGAACCCTTGATATAGCGGATCTCCAGGTTGAAATCTTGTAAATATAAAGCCCATCGTAGAAGACGCTGGTTAGTGAATTGGGCTTGATGTAAGAAGCGGAGAGGGTTGTGGTCTGAGAAGATGGTGGTAGACCTGGCACCTTTTAGGTACGGAGCGAAGTGTTGGAGATTCAGGACGATGGATAGTAGCTCCTTTTCAATAGTGCTGTAGTTCCTCTGGTGTGGTTTCAATTTGTAGCTGTAGTAGCTGACAGGTAGAACCTCCTCGCCTCGTTGCTGCATCAGGACACCACCAACGCCGGTACCACTGGCGTCGACATGAAGGACGAAAGGCTTGGTGATATCTAGCGAGGCGAGAATGGGATTAGAACAGAGGAGGAATTTGAGTTGTTCGAAAGCAATGGTTTGCTGCATACCGTTGCTTGGGACTGGTTAATAGGATTAAAGGTGTGGCGACTGTACTGAAATTTCTCACAAACCTACGGTAGTAGGAGGCAAGACCAAGGAAGCGCAGGAGCTGCTTCCTGGTGGTAGGCTGTGGATAATGTTGGATGGCTTGAGTGTGTGAGTTTAACGGAGCTAGGCTGCCACTCCCAATAACATGACCCAGATAACGCACTTTACCTTTCGCGAAGGTGGACTTGCCCAGGTTGATGGTGAGGCCGGCTGTCAGGAACTTGGCGAACAGTCGTCGCAGCTGGAGCAGATGTTCACTCCAGGTGTTGGATGCTACGACGATATCATCCAAATAGGCGTACGTGTTATCCAAGCCCTGGATGACACGGTTGACAGCTCTCTGAAAGGTGGCCGGGGCATTACATAGTTCGAAAGGAAGGCGTTCATATCTGAAAAGTCCAAAAAGAGTGATAAAGGCAGATATTTCTTTAGCTCGCTCCGTTAAGCACACTTGGTAATACCCCTTAAGCAAGTCCACTTGGGACAAGTACTGGGCATTACCAATGGCGTCAAGAATGTCATCTATCCTTGGCAAGGGGTATGCATCCTTGACAGTCACGTTATTTAACTTACGATAGTCAGTACATAGCCTCACCTTACCTTGGGGTTTTGGCACCAAGATACAGGGTGAGGCCCAGGGGGACTCACAAGGTGTAGCCAGTCCATGATCCAAGAGGTACTGCACCTCAGCACGCATGACTTCCTTCTTGCTAGGGCTGATTCGGTAGAAGGGTTGACGAATCGGCCGGGTGGCGGGGAGCAGTTGGATGTCGTGCTGGGTAACATTACACTCTTGGAGGTCATCTCGGAACAACTCCTGATGTTCTCTGAAGATTTTGACGAGAGGTGCAATATGTTTGTCCTGAAAATAGTTAGGAAGATCATTAAGGATTTCTGAATTAGAAAGCGCTGACTCCTTGTCAGTGCTTTCGGGAGGAGAAGCAGGGAAGGTCTCACTGTGGATGTATGGTTCTGTAAAAGCAGAGTAGTTTAGCATGACAGTGGGAGGAGTACCATTATATAGCTTCAGGAGGTTGACGTGGCACAGCTGGGTCTTCCGCCGCCTCTCTGGAGTCTCTAGAACGTAGTTATGGTTGTTTCTGCACTCCTTGATGCGGTAGGGTCCTGAAAACCTGTTTTGTAAAGGAGAACCTGGGATAGGGAAGTAAGCAAGGACGAAGTCTCCCGGCTTAAATTTTCTTACTTTGCTGGTCTGGTCGTAATGAGTCTTCATCCTCTCCTGTGCTTTCAATAGATTATCTTGGGCAAAACTGTGGACTCTCTCTAGAATGTGTTGAAGGTTTTGAAGAAAATGGGGCACATTCTGATGCTCACTGAAGGTGGCATCACGTAGAGAGTCTTTGAAAGCCTTGAGGGGAGTACGGCACTTACGGCCGTAGAGCATCTCATAAGGAGATACTCCTAGGGACTCATTGGGAAGACTTCGAAATATATGCATCATCAGATCTATTTGCTTATCCCAATCCTTAGAGGTTTCACTACAAAACTTTTTCAGGAGTGCTTTGATAGTCTGATGACTACGCTCAAGAGAACCCTGTGAAGCAGGATGATAGGGGCTGGACAATACCTGTTTGATGTTGAACTCCTCCAGTGTCCTTTTGAAGAGATCACTGGTGAAGTTGGTGCCACAGTCGCTCTGAACCTCCCTGGGAAATCCATACTGGGTGAAGATCTTCAATAAGTGCTTCACAACCGTAGCAGCCGTAATGTTCTTCACTGGAACTGCTATGGGGAATCTGGTGGTAGGACACAGGATGGTTAAGATATAGGCGTTACCTGAACTGGTCCGAGTTAAAGGACCAACACAGTCTATATTAAGTCTGTGGAAAGGTTCCGCAGGCACCTGTATGGGGATCAGTGGCGCTCTGGGAATAGAGATGTTCGGTTTACCTGCCATCTGACATGTATGACACTGTTTTACGTACTGTTTGACGCTATTTACCATACCTGGCCAGTAGTAGTCTTGACGGATTCCATGGTAAGTTTTGTTGAATCCGTAGTGGGAGAGTGCTCCGTGGGCCAGGTGTAGAATAGTGGGCCGCAGGCTGGCAGGAATCACAAGTTGTTCAACGTTGGCCCAATCGTCCTCCTCCTTCAGTTTACTGGGTCTATATCTGCGGTAGAGCAAGTCGTTTTCTAGGAAGAACCCAGGAATACTGTCGGGTTGAGTCTCAGCCTGGAAAAATAATGGTGTTAAGGTAAGATCTTCCCTCTGTAACTTACGGAACTCCAACTTGGTCAGATTCGGGGGTAGTTTCTGAGGGTCTTGAGGGACAGCGGTAGCAGTAGAGTCAGCTGGCTGTGGTCGTGCGGCTTGTGCACGGGTGGTCACTAGAACCGGAGGAGAAACTTCATCACTCTCTTGAACCTTTGCTGGAACATACTCTAATATAGGGTTATCTGGCACAGAGGTACACACCTGGGGTTTGTCCATGACGATCAGGTTGGTTGGTTGCAGGTCTTTTGCCAAGTCGTTGCCTAGGAGAAGTTGCACTCCGGGCATGGGAAAAGGCTTTTCCCTGACGGCGACTTGGACTTCTCCGTTCACGAAGGGACAATCCAGGTGGACTCTGGCGAGAGGATAAGGAGTGGTAGCAGTGAGGTCAGTGATGAAGACAGTTTCTCCGGTGTAGGCGATGTTGGGCACAGCCGACTTCAAGATGATCGATTGAAGAGCCGCTGTGTCCCTCAAGATCTTCAATTTGAAACGTCCCTCCGGATTTGAACCATTGGCAGAGACAGTTCCAGTATATAGGTGGTTACTGAAAAGAGAAAGATCATTAACATGAACACCAACATTCATCACAGGCTTACCGGACTTAGGAGGAGTTGGTTTGGGTTTTTGCGTTTCGGTGGTACCTTTGTAGTGAGACTTACCACACTTATCTATGGTATGTCCATAGAGTCTACAATACTTGCAGTACAATTGCGAGCCAGCTTGATCGGTACTCACTTTCTAGTAACTGTACCACGACTTCTTACTGGAGGATGGTTCTGGTGTCAGCCGGTGGATGAGGCTGTAAGTGTCAGCCGACTTAGCACACTTCAGGTAGTCGGTTTCTTCTTTATCTGCTAAATATAGACGGACAGGAGGCAGCACACGCCTCAAGAATTCTTCAACTAGCATCAGGTTGACGAGTTCTGTAAAAGTAGAGACATGTGCTGCTTCCAGCCAATTCATAAAATATCTCCGTTTGGTGTTAGCAAACTCGAGAAAGGTAGTGGTACTTGCCTTCAGGTGGTCACGAAATTTCCTTCGATAACTTTCGGTGGAGAGAAGGTAGGCGTCCAACACTGCTTGTTTCAGAGTCTGGTAGTCATTCTCAGACGCCAAAGAACTGAGTGTGACTGCAGCTCTACCTGTAAGATGTACTCTGAGAAGTGTGGCCCATTGGTCGGCAGGCCAACTAAGTTGATTAGCAAGGGTTTCAAAGGTGGTGAAAAACACGTCAACTTCTGTTTCTACAAATGATGGCATTAACTTACTTGCATGTGATATATTAAAACTGACGGGAAGATTGGCGGTAGCTTGCTGGCGTTGAGCGAGGTGTGAAGTTTCCAACGCGAATTCTCGTTGACGACATTCCATAGCCAGAGTCGCTTGGTGTTTGTCAGGTTCGCGTTGAATCTCCAATTGGCGTTGTTTTGCTTCAAGCTGTACTCGTTCCCGCTCACGGAGCATTGCAACCTCACGTTCCTGGAGGGCTATTTCACGTTCGTGTTCTTCTTTCCTCAAGGCAGCTTCACGTTCCTTGAGGGCGATTTCACGTTCTTGTTCTTCCCTTTGTATGGCAGCTGCTTCCCTTTGTTGTTCGAGGGCTTCCCTTTGCTGCTCACGTTCAATCTTGGCCAGCTGTAGTTTGAGTTTCATCGTTGCCAAATCAGTTTTATCTGCAATAAAGTAAGTTTCGTGAGTTTCAGAGTCTATCTTACCTTGCTCTAAGAAATGATCCAGTAACAGATTGTGTATGTCATTTTTGTTGGCTTGGTAGGGAACTTCTAGTTGATACTCATGTGCAAGAGTTTGTAATTCAGTCCTCTTGGCACGACTTAAAGTCCCTATTTCACCTGCTGGATCTGCACGGAAAGCTTGGAGACGAAACATGGTGAAATTAGCAAATAAATGCACAACGAATATACCGTTGTGATATAGTGAATGTCAGAAACAGGACAACGTGGCAACTGGTACCTATCTTGTGGAATCTTTAACAATTAAAGTTAAGTACAAGATGTTAAATGATTAATTAAATCAAGGTCGCAGGAAATCTTGTACCCGGTACTCATGTAAGAGGATAAGGGCAAGAAAATCCTACTAAACAGGTGAAACTGAGTTTCTAAAACAAATGAAACAGTTAATTGCCTCAAAAGTAAAATTGGTAGTCCAAGGATGTAGGCATACCTTGCCGAGTCTCTATAGGACATAAGCAAGTTTTCCCACTGAAATTAATATGATACTTACAGAATTAGCGAACTTTTGTGCTCTGAAAAAGAAAGCTAATTCCCTACCAATGTATGTATCATTATCTCTGACTGACGTGTAGGGGTGCGAGGTGTCAACTGGTGACCAGAACTGCTGCTGAGGTCCCAATTCAGCAACTAAAGTTCGTGCTAGAGGAACTATGGCCCTCTTTATCCTCCTACTGTCAGATTGCAGAAGATTAGGTGCACTTGACCCAGGGGCAGACCACAGAACCAGGGTACCAATATGATGATCTGTCGAAAATATGAGAAATATCCAAGGGACAAAAGATGGTAAACACGAGTAATAACACGGAGGGAGAGATGACCAATTAAGAGTATGACTGAGGCCTACAGTCACCACGTAATCCAAAGTTGTCTCACCTTCACCATATGCTACTCTCGGAATACACAATACACACAGCACCATACAAAAATGAAATTGAATATGAAAAATAGTAAAAGCTACGTTACCAAAGCCAAATACGCTTACCATAAATTACTACTTGGCACCAGTACCTGAGTGAAGCTCCTAGGGCAGGCCCCCACTTTTATGTGACGGTAACGCGTTGGTGTTCGGCTGTTTCAAAAGCTAGGGGCATGGCCTCGTCACATAAAGAAAAAAAAAAGAGAAAAGCTGGAACTTTCGTCTGTGGTAAGGTAATGGGAAGACACACAAAACACAAGTAAATTTAACAATGAAATTTTAATTACGTTAGAAAAGCAAGACATGAATAAAATTGAGTATAAAAATGTAACAGACAAATCAACAAACAAAATAATAAGAATAATCACTGGCAAATGAAGAGTTACGTTAAGACAAGTGAATAATAGCAAAGTAAAAAATAGTGCAGGAATATTGGCTTCAAGCAGCCACCTCCCTTAGTACACGTAAGCCAAGGCTTAGTCTACCAATGAGACGTGTCAACTGTGTGGAGCACTGATATATTCTGCCTTCTCTAGGTCGCTGTAGCCCAGACATCATACGAACGGTATTCAGAAACTTGTGTAAAGAATCATTCAGAACTTTGTATACCACATGTCAGGCCAATCCTGGAGTATGCAGCCCAAGCATGGAGTCTATATCAAGTCAAGGATAAGACTAAACTGGAAAAGGTTCAAAGATTTGCTACTAGACTAGTACCCGAGCTGAGAGGTATGAGCTACGAGGAGACACTACGGGAATTAAACCTCACTTCGCTGGAAGACAGAAGTGTTAGAGGGGACATGATCACCACATTCAAAATTCTCAAGGGAATTGATAGGGTAGATAAAGACAGGCTATTTAACACAAGGGGCACACGCAGTAGGGGACACAGGTGGAAATTGAGTGCCCAAATGAGCCACAGATATATTAGAAAGAACTTTTTTAGTGTCAGAGTGGTAGACAAATGGAAAGCATTAGGAGGTGATGTGGTAAAGGCTGACACCATACACAGTTACAAGTGTAGATATGATAGAGCCCGATAGGCTCAGGAATCTGTACACCTGTTGATTAACGGTTCAGAGGCGGGACCAAAGAGCCAGAGCTCAACCCCCGCAAACACAACTAGGTGAGTACACGCACACAGACACACACTGGGTAGATAACATATTTACCCAGACAACTTTGGATGGTGTTAGTGCCTGTGACCTTCCATGAAATACCATTCATGTCCAAACCGTGACCTTTCACATGTGACCTCACGCATGGGACCTTAAATATCTGACCTCCCGCATGTCACATTATACATGAGGTTTTACACACATAATATCAAACAAGCGACCTTACGTTCCGTTGCTACCAGTCTGCAGGAATTTTCAATGATGTAATCAAGTCTCCTTCATTTGTTCTCTTAACACTTTGTATGAAGAGAAGTTCCATGAGTCTGTCCTCTTGATCTAACATTTGTATATCTAGCAACCTCCTTCTTGCCGACTCGACTATTATCTAGTCAGCTCAAGTTTAAAACTTTCGTGATTTCCAACGTTTAAAATTTTCAATCTATGAGGTTTTAAATTATTGTTGTTAGAGGACTTTATTAATATTGAACGATGAAGTTCCCGTTTATAACATGAGACAATGTAGGACTTGGGCAATGTGGACAACCCATAAGTTCTATATTAATGTAGGATGAGTCAGCTTACAACAATAATGTCAATACATCAGGCGGTATAAAAACAGTGTCTACTACATACAAATTTATTTGAAAGCTGTAAATAACAAAATTTTAACGGAGTGAAAATAAAGATATCTTCCGGCCGCTGAGCTGGAGCGGAAATGATACGTTAAATGACTGCCAATTGAAGAAAGAATTTTGTGCTGCTTTTGAAGGTTGTGTTGCTAGGAGATTTTATTTTATTTTATTCTATTTATTAACATTTGGTCTATTTTTTACCATCTATTTCACCTGTTTTATGTCATTTATGTGTTTGATAACGTGGAGAGTTAGTTAAACGCCAGCAGGTGGTGGACAGGAGTTTTGTGGGCAGATGGTGGGTTTTGCTGCACGAGACGTTGGTTCAGGTTGCTCGACAACAGGTAGTAGACCAGCTTGCATGCCAACAGATGGTGAATCAGGCTGGATGTTAACAGATAGTTTGCCGATATGGTTGCCGACAGATAGTGTCGAAGTCAGTCGTCATCAGTGATAGTGATCCGGTTCGTCAGCAGGACAGACTGGACGTAGTTGAGGCATTCAACTCAGCCAGTAGTGGAGAAACATGTGTTGCTCTGTTGAGATATAGTATGTTAATTCTCAGTATATATAACATAATTATATTAGATTTTCCTAACCATTTATTAGCCATATACAATTACATGAATTCGACTTTTTGGAAAGGTCTAATTCCAAAGCGTTTCTTGAAACTGTTCCTTAACTGTCCATTGACTGTCAAGTCACAATTTCATTGCAAACACCTAACCGGTATTTTCTAACCAAAAGATGGTGTAATAGAGCTTTCCTCTACTCCACAGCTCTAGGTGACGACTTTCTCTCTCCTATTCTTTCTAATGCGTTAATTAGAATAATGTTCACAAGTGGAGCATTATGAACGATCAAGAATGTACAAAGTACAAAATCGTAATAATATATCATTAGCGATATTATATGAACTGTGATCCTGGCCAGAGAAAGAGATTCACAGGAGGTAAAGTCACATCTGTGGCTTTACCAGAGTTGAGAACGAGAGAAAACCACGTTCAGGACGCGTGGGCTCCAGGACTTTCTCTCACGTTTGTGTCGTGTTAAAAGTTTAGACGGTGGGAGACAGCAAAGGTTGAGGTAGTCAGGTGTTAAATATTTGTAAAGTGTTGCCACATGACGTACCTTAGCTGCGGTGATGCAGGTGCTCGCAGTCGCTGCTTTGGTGCAATCTGGAAATATTGGTACAGTCCTTTCAGCATATTTCTACACTATTCTGTACGATCTGCTATAACAACTCACAACAGTACCTACTATGCTGACATATTCCTGGCTTTCTGAAACTCACACAGCAGATCGTATAGAATAGTGTGGAAATGTGCTGAAAGGCGAGGTATTATAGAAATTATCAACTTGATTAAAGTGGACCGCTCGCCCAGATGATTACAGGGTGAAACAGGAAGGAGGTGATTAGGGTGAATTGATGACAGTGGGATATATAAGCCCTCGCTTCTGATCTGTCAGCCACAAGGCGTGAACCAACCGACGAAGCCACACTTCTGCACTACTAGTGAGTGCAACACTGAGCTGGAGGCTTAGTGGAGGTAGCGAATGTGTTGGAAAACTGTATTGTATTCTGAGACTTGAGTGAATGTGTAGAAGAACAATTTGCTTCTGTGACTTGAGTGAATGTGTAAGACAGCAGATATTGTGGGCGACAGGTGTCCCTGAAGAGGCATATATCACATTGTTGAAAAAGTTTGATTTCCTTATGAATCAAAGGTTATAGGATACTCTTATACCTGCCTGCACCTTATACAAAAATTTTAAACCACTGCATTTCTAATGAGTTGCTTCAAATGTACATTACAGTAGAAGTTGTAACTTTGCCTGTTTACTGCAGCCTTGTCCTGGCTGTCTCTCACAGGGTATTTGCACTTCCATTACCCGTTCTGGGTGAGAGTATTGTATTAATATGTTATTATACATGTAGACTTTGCGAAGTTTATTGATATTCTACCAAATAGGTATTTTAAAAGATACAGAGTTAAAGCTAATGGGGTCAAGTTCAAGTTGGAATCCGTCGGAACATGTCAGAACCTTCAACAATGAAAATATTTTAAATATATTTAATTTTAATTAATTACAGGATCCATTAAAAATTTAAAACGGATTAATAATGTATTATTAATCCATGTCCCAGTCCTAGGAGACCAGTCCCATGAGACCAGTCCCAGGAGACCAGTCCCAGGAGACCAGTCCCATGAGACCAGTCCCAGGACACCAGTCCCATGAGACCAGTCCATGAGACCAGTCCATGAGACCAGTCCCAGGAGATCAGTCCCATGAGACCAGTCCCAGGAGACCAGTCCCAGGAGACTAGTCCCAGGAACCATAAGCAGAAAGGAAGTCTTCTTTTCCCCCTCAGAGTCGTGAACCCGTCGTCTATCAACCACCAAAATGAAGGTGTTAATGGTTATCTTCCTGACGGCTGTAGTGATGCTGGCATTTGCCAAAAACCGCAGTTATGAACATGCAAGATACAGCGATGAACGCGAAACTCGCGCGTGCCTTTGTATGTATTAGTGTGTTAATTGTTATGATGTTATTTGTACTAACAACTGCTACATTAGTCGTAACAGCAGCAGCGGTGGTAATATAAGTATTAATTATTGTTATGTTAGCTGTATTAACGAGCAGCTGAAGTAGTAGTAACAGCTGCAGCTTTGGTAATGGAAGTGTTAATGATTGATCTACTAATGTTAATAATAATGTTATTAATAATGGTAATAATGTTGGAATAGTGTTAGCTGTATTAACAACAACAGTATTAGTTTGCGGTTGTGGCTTTAGCTGTACCAACACTAGTCATAACAGCAGCATCAGCAATGGTTGTATAAGTGTTAATTGTTGAGGTGGTTGCTGCACTAATAGTAAATGTGATCTCATTATCACCAGCAACGGTAGGGAAAGTAGATCTTGTTGTCTTAATAGCTATATTAGTCAATATTGAGATAGAAAATGCAATTATGGTTGAGAGGGAGAGTTTCGAAACTCCTTAAAACTAGATGAAAATCTAAAGCCACACTTGGCACGTTATTAGAACCTATGATATTCGCCGTTGAGTTTCATAACAATTTACATTCAGGATTATTAGTCTTTATAACGAGACCTGTGTATTCAGTCAGAGAAGAGAGAGAGCAAGAATTTGGATCCATATAAATACGATCATGAGTAAGTCAGAAAAGTGATCGTTGGATATACCATCAATGAAATGAACCAGATGAGATATATCCCGAGGAATTAATGGAATGCGAGGACGAACTCTGATATCCACTGAGGGTTAGTTACAAAATATCACTCTAGGACGCGAAACTTGTAAATCCATGGAAAAGTTGGATAAAATATAATCCGGCATTAGGGGAAGCCTTGTTGGGAACAATAATCCTGATTGTTGCAAGTGCAGTTGTCAGGACGCTGATAAAAAAAATCCTGACCCCCAAAAAATCCTTTCGAAGGACATAGGTACAAAATAGGAATACCAACAGCATGTTACACGATGTGAAATACAAACATAAACATGTGGTATTAACACATTACTTTTTAACAATTGGTGATATTTATGTTATTTTACCATGTGTTACAGATAAGGTTTGTGGCAACAGCACAATTTGTGTGATCTGCATCAGAGCCCTGAAGCTTTCAAGGGATGTCATGAAAGGCTGCGTAGGCGCCAGTAAGTATCTTTCACACCTTACGATCTTCCTCACCTTGACTAACAAACAGGTGGTTCCATCTTCCTCACCTAGACTTTGATACGCAGGTGGTTCCATCTGTCTCACCTTACGTGATACAAAAGTGGCTCTGTCTTAAATGAAACTTAAGTGACATATAATAATGCTAATTAATAATATAATTTTAAACATTAAAAACAATATTAGTATTACTAAGAATTTGAACTGTTTAAATCACTGCCGTATAACCTCTGTTAATTTACGTAAGGAGACATAAGGTAAACATTAACTAATACATGTAATATTTCCAGACTGTACCAACGCAGCGACTGCGAGCATCTGCATCACCACAGCTAAGGTACGTCATGTGGCAACACTTTAAAAATATTTAACACCTGACCACCTCAACCTTTGCTGTCTCCCACCGTCTAAACTTTTAACACGACACAAACGTGAGAGAAAGTCGTGGAGCCCACGCGTCCTGAACGTGGTTTTCTCTCGTTCTCAAATCTGGTAGTGCTACTGAAGTGACTTTATCTCATATAAATCCATTTCTCTGTCCAGGATCTCAGTTCCTGTAGTATTGCTCTTGATACATCATTAGGTTTTTGTACTTTGCAAAATATTGATCGTTCATAAACTCCCATTGAGACCATTATTATTATTAATGCATTAACAAGAATAGGAGAGAGAGAGAGTCGTCACGAAGAGTTGTGGTGTTGAGGAAAGCTCTATTATACCATATTTTGGTCAGAAAGTATCAGTTAGGTGTTTACAATGAAACTGGGCTTGACCGTCGATGGTCAGTCAATAGACTGTTAAGGATCATTTTCAAGAAACATTTTGGAATTAGTTCTTTCTAAAAGGTCAAATTCATGTATTTGTAAGTGGCTAATAAATGATTAGCGAAATCTAAGTATTATAATTATATTTTATATGTTGTGTATTAACATATTATATCTCAACAGAGCAACAGATGTTTCACCACTACTGGCTGAGTTGAATGCCTCAACTACGTCCAGCATGTTCAGTTGACGAACCGGATCACTATCACTGATGACAACTGACTTCCACACTATCATTTGGCAACTATATTAGCTCACTATCTGTTGACATGCAGCCTGACTCATCATCTGTTGGCATGCCGCCTAACTCACCATCTGTTGACATGCAGCCTAACTCACCATCTGTTGGCATGCAGCATGGTCGTTAATCTGTTGGTATGCAAGCTGACATACCACCTTTTAGCGAGCAGCTTTAACCAACGTCTCATGCAGCAAAATCTACCATCTGCCAACAAAACTCCTGTCCACCACCTGCTGGCGGATAACTATCTGTCCACGTTATCAAACACATAAATATCATACCACAGGTGAAAGAAATGATAAAAGATAGAACATAAAAGATTCAACGAATGATAATAAATCAAATTAAAAAAATCCCCTAGTAATACAAGCCTTCAAAAACAGCATCAAATAATTTCCTCAATTGGTAATCATTTAACGTATCATCTCTGCTGCAGTCCAGCGGCCGGAAGATATCTTTATTTTCGCTTTGTTAAAAGTTTGTCATTTACAGCTTTTAAATAAATTTGTTTGTAGTAGACACTGTTTTTATTATAATGCCTGATGTATTAATGTATTAACTGCCTGATACCTGATTTATAATGCCTGATGTATTAATGTATTACAGCAATAATGTATTGACATTATTACTCTAAGCTGACTCATCCTATATTAATATAGAACTTATAGGTTATCCACATTGCCCAAGTCCTACATTGTCTCGTGCTATGAACGGGAACTTCATCCTTCATCATTAATAAAGTCCTCTATTAACAATAATTTAAAACCTCATAAATTAAAAATTGTAAACATTGGAAATCACGAAACTTCTAAATTTGAGCAGACTAGATAATAGTCGAGTCGGCAACAAGGAGGTTGCTAGATATACAAATGTTAGATCAAGAGGACAGACTCATGGAACTTCTCTTCATACAAAGTGTTAAAAGGACAAATGAAAGAGACTCGATTACATCATAGAAGATACCTACAGACAGGTAGCAACGGAACGTAAGGTCACATCATGGAAGATACTTTCAGACAGGTAGCAACGGAACATAAGGTCACATGTTTGATATCACGTGCGTAAAGCCACATGTATAATGTGACATGCGTGAGGTCACATATTTAAGGTCCCATGCGTAAACTCACATGTGAAAGGTCACGGTTTGGACACATACGGTATTTTATGGAAGGTCAGCGGCACTAACAACATACAAAGTTGTCTGGGTAGAAATGTAACACAACAGGAAAGTTACAACCACCTGCTGTGTGTTGTGGGGAACACAGCACCGCAGATGGTCTTATACAGCACCATCACTAACACAGCACTGCGATATAAACATATCACAAATCAATATATTTATTGACAGTACTGTAATATGCCATTACTGAGGTTACAAGACCAAAACTAACAAGTTATAGTGTTGTAACATGTCACTAGGTTCTTACCTTGCCATAAAAACCAAGCGAGGAAGGAAGCAGTCTAACATTCCTTCTCATTAACGCTAATAATATAATCATAGCCTCTCTCTCCACGTCAGGACTGGGGAGGTTTGGTTAGGAATGCTTGTCACAATAGAAGTAGAAAACCTGCCCGGAGTTCTTTCACTGCAACCTCGGGCCCCACAGAATATGCCTCTTTGTTCTGATCGATTTATTCCCGTTGGATCAAGCTTTAGCTCCTAAATCCGGTCTTTTCCTTCGCCAATTGTCTACTGCAATGACAATTTCATAATTGAAACGGTTCCGAAATTTGCGACAAGGGTCGTCCCTGAGATGCGAATAATGGGGTAGGAAGAGCGACTGAGTAAGAAGGTATTCCTGAACAACAGGAATAAATCGATCAGAACAAAGAGGCATATTCTGTGGGGCCCGAGGTTGCAGTGAAAGAACTCCGGGCAGATTTTCTACTTCTATTGTGACAAGCATTCCTAACCAAACCTCCACAGTCCTGACGTGGAGAGAGAGGCTATGATTATATTATTAGCGTTAATGAGGAGGAATGTTAGACTGCTTCCTTCCACGCTTGGTTTCTATGGCAAGGTAAGAACCTAGTGACATGTTACAGCACTATAACTTGTTAGTTTTGGTCTTGTAACCTCAGTAATGGCATATTACAGTACTGTCAACAAACATATTGATTTTGTGATATGTTTATATCACAGTGCTGTGTAAGTGATGGTGCTGTATAAGACCATCTGCGGTGCTGTGTTCCAATAAGACACAGCTGGTAGTGCTGTACAACACCATCTGAGGCGTTGTTGTGTACCCGTAACCCGCAGCTGGTGGTTGCGACCTTCCTGTTGTGTTACATATCAACCCAGACAACTCTGGATGTTGTTAGTGACTGTGACCTTCCATGAAACACCATATGTGTCCAAATCGTGACCTTTCACGTGTGAGCTTACGCATGGGACCTTAAATATGTGACCTCACGCATATCACATTGTACATGTGGCTTTACGCACATGATATCAAACATGTGACCTTACGTTCCGTTGCTACCTGTCTGTAGGTATCTTCTATGATGTAATCAAGTCTCCTTCATTTGTTCTCTTAACACTTTATATGAAGAGAAGTTCCATGAGTCTGTCCTCTTGATCTAACATTTGTATATCTAGCAACCTCCTTCTTGCCGACTCGACTACTATCTAGTCTGCTCAAGTTTAGAAGTTTCGTGATTTCCAACGTTAAATTTTTTTAATTTATGAGGTTTTAAATTATTGTTGTTAGAGGACTTTATTAATAATGAACGACGAAGTTCACGTTTATAGCAGCAGACAATGTAGGACTTGGGCAATGTGGACAACCCATAAGTTCTATATTAATGTAGGATGAGTCAGCCTACAGCAAAAATGTCAATTTATCAGGAATTATAAACACATTGTCTACTACATACAAATTTATTTGAAACCTGTAAGTGACAAAATTTTAACGGAGTGAAAATAAAGATATCTTCCGGCCGCTGGGCTGGAGCGGAGATGATACGTTAAATGACTGCCAATTGAAGAAAGTGTTTTGTGCTGCTTTTGAAGGTTGTGCTGCTAGGAGATTTTATTTTATTTTATTCTATTTATTAACATTTGGTCTATTTTTTACCATCTATTTCACCTGTTTTATGTCATTTATGTGTTTGATAACGTGGAGAGTTAGTTAAACGCCAGCAGGTGGTGGACAGGAGTTTTGTGGGCAGATGGTGGGTTTTGCTGCACGAGACGTTGGTTCAGGCTGCTCGACAACAGGTAGTAGACCAGCTTGCATGCCAACAGATGGTGAATCAGGCTGCATGTCAACAGATGATGAGTCAGGCTGCATGTCAACGGATAGTTAGCCAATATGGTTGCCGACAGATGGTGTCGAAGTCAGTCGTCATCAGTGATAGTGATCCGGTTCGTCAGCAGGACAGACTGGACGTAGTTGAGGCATTCAACTGAGCCAGTAGTCGAGAAACATGTGTTGCTCTGTTGAGATATAGTATGTTAATACACAACATATATAACCTAATTATATTACTTAGATTTTGCTAACCATTTATCAGCCATATACAAATACATGAATTTGACTTTCTGGAAAGGTCTAATTGCAAAGCGTTTCTTGAAACTTCCTTAACTGTCCATTGACTGTCAAGTCACAATTTCATTGCAAACACCTAACCGGTATTTTCTAACCAAAAGATGGTGTAATAGAGGTTTCCTCTACACCACAGCTCTACGTGACGACTTTCTCTCTCCTATTCTTTCTAATGCGTTAATTAGAACTATGTTCACAAGTGGAGCATAACGATCAAGAATGTACAAAGTACAAAATCGTAATAATATATCATTAGCGATATTATATGAACTGTGATCCTGGCCAGAGAAAGAGATTCACAGGAGGTAAAGTCACATCTGTGGCTTTACTAGAGTTGAGAACGAGAGAAATCCACGTTCAGGACGAGTGGGCTCCACGACTTTCTCTCACGTTTGTGTCGTGTTAAAAGTTTAGACGGTGGGAGACAGCAAAGGTTGAGGTGGTCAGGTGTTAAATATTTGTAAAGTGTTGCCACATGACGTACCTTAGCTGTGGTGATGCAGGTGCTCGCAGTCGCTGCGTTGGTGCAATCTGGAAATATTACACACATTAGTAAATGTTTGCCTTATGTCTTCTTACGTAAATTAACAGAGGTTGCACGGCGGCGAATTAAACAGTTCAAATTCTTAGTAATACTGTTATTGTTTTTAATGTTTAAAATTATATTGTTAATTAGCATTATTATAGTGATACTCAAGTGTCACTGAAGACAGAGCCACTTTTGTGTCACGTAAGGTGAGGAAGATGGAGCAATCTGTCAGTCAAAGTGAGGAAGATCGTAAGGTGAGAAACATTCTTACTTAATGACATTCTCTGAAAGCTTCAGGGCTTTGACACAGTTCACACAGGTTGTGCTGTTGCCGCTAACCTGATCTGTAACACATGGTAAAATAACATAAATATCAGTAATTGTTAAAAAAATAGAGTGTTAATACCACGTGCTTATGTTTGTGTTTGTATTTCACATCGTGTAACCTGATGTTGATATTCATATTTTGTACCTATTTCCTTCGAAAGGATTTTTTAGGGTCAGGATTTTTTTGTCAGCGTCCTGACAACTTCACTTGCAACAATAAGGCTTACTGTTCACAACAGGGCTTCCCTAATGCCGGATTATATTTTCTTCAACTTTTCCATGAATTTATAAATTTCGCCTCGTAGAGCGATATTTTGTAACTAACCCTCAGTGGATATCAGATTTCGTCCTTGCATTCCTTTAAAACCTCGGATTATATCACGTTTTGTTTCATTTCATTGTTGGTATATCCAACGATCAGTTTTCTAACATCCTCATGATCGTGTTTATATAGATCCAAATTCTTGCTCTTTCTTCTCTGACTTAATACACAGGTCTCGTTATAAAGATTAGTAATCCTAAATGTAAATTGTAATGCCGCTCAACGGCGAATATCATAGGTTCTAATAACGTGCCAAGTGGGGCTTTAGATCTTCATCTAGTTTTAAGAAGTTTCGAAACTCTCACTCTCAACCATAGTTTTGTTTCCATGATTCCAGTTACATCTGGGTTTACGTCTTGTGCTCTTTCCCTAAATTCACTCGCCTTGCTTGTAATCCTGTCTATGTTCATTTACATCACCTTGAAGCTGACGCTTTTCTGTCCATCCCCAGTTTCTGTTGCTTCCACTGGAGTAGGTAAACATGGAGGGTCGTGGAGGGGGAGGGGGGAAGGGGGGCCCCTAGGTTGTGAGGTGGGCTGAGAGTGAGGGGGACCTGGGTTGTGGGGGGGCTGGGAGGATCTGGTTTGGATAGGGTAGGGGCGAAGTGAGGGCTTGGAGGGGTGGAGGAGAAGGGAGGGTTTGGGGGGATAGGAAGAAAGGGAGGGAGTGCTTGGCAGGGTGGGGGAGAAAGGAGGGCTTGGGGGGTAGGGGGTGAAAGGCTTGGGAGAGAGGGGGAGGAAAGAGGGCTTAGGCGGGGAGAAGGGAGGGCTTAGGGGGGTGGGAGAGGAGGGGGAGGGGAGAAGGGAGCGCTGAGGGTGGGGGGAGGAGTATAGGGGCTGGGGCAGGTAGGGCACCTATTCGTTGGGAGAAGGGTGTGATCCTCCTCCCACTGGGGCTTTTCAATTGCCTATGGAGGGTTCCCCACTCCCTTCTGGGATCGTAGGGTTCTGGGTTGTGGTTCCCTGATTCCTTTCCCTCTCCTTGCATGCCTTCCTTGCTGCTGCTGCCCTTTCTCTCCTCCCTAGTCATATGCCTCTGCAGGAATACCTTTTTGAACTTCCGCACATTGAGTAGGCTGCTCTACTTTGCTAAAATTTCCTCTTTTGTGTTCTCGCTTTTGAAAACCACTTTTATCAATTGATCTTTGTCCTTGTTGTACCGGCCAAGCCTGAAAACCTTTTCTATATTCAATTCTTCCCCCTCCATCTGTACTCCTTCAAGGATCTCTTTGACTGTGGCTTTGCCCATATCTCTCCTCAACCTTGGAGTGGTCCCTATTTGCTCCCAAATACCTACTACGACTACTGCTCTTTTCCTCTCTGTCAGTCACCTAGTACATCTTGCTGCTTCCTGAGAAGTCGCAACTTTCATGGCAATTTCCTTTACTGCAGAGACCACTTCCGGGGTCCTTCTAAGTATATCTGCAAATGCGGGTTGTAATGTAGAAGTCCCTTCTATACATAGATTACCATCTACCTGAGGGCTGGTTCGTGGCTGATAATGGGAATTCTCGTTCAGGCTTTTAATCTCCTTCTTTGCCACAATCAGTTCATCCTGCACGTTAGCTACCTTTTCCCTCATTACCTGATTTCACTCAACATTTGAACGAGTGCCTCCTCAGGCGAGACATCTTGTCCTCCTCCTCCCACTGTGTTACGTCTGCTCTCTGACATGTTTGTTTACAATTCCAGTTCTCCAATCCAATGTACTCATCTAGTTGTGCTTGCAGGAGTTGAGCTTTAGCTCTTTGGTCCTGCCTCTCAGCCATCAATCAACAGGTGCACAGGTTCCTGAGCCTATTGGGCTCGATCATATCTACACTTGAAACTGTGTATGGAGTCAGCCTCCACCACATCACTCCCTAATGCATTCCATTTCTCAACCACTCTGACACTAAAAAAGTTCTTTCTAATATCTCTGTGGCTCATTTGGGCACTCAGTTTCCACCTGTGTCTCCTAGTGCGTGTGCCCCTTGTGTTAAATAGACTGTCTTTATCTACCCTATCAATTCCCTTCAGAATCTTGAATGTGGTGATCATGCCCCCCCCCCTAACTCTTCTGTGTTCCAGCGAAGTGAGGTTTAATTCCCGTAGTCTTTCCTTATAACTCATACCTCTCAGCTCGGGTACTAGTCTGGTGGCAAACCTTTGAACCTTTTCCAGTTTCGTCTTATCCTTGACTAGATATGGACTCCATGCTGGGGCTGCATACTCCAGGATTGGCCTAACATATGTGGTATACAAAGTTCTGAATGATTCCTTACACAAGTTTCTGAATGCCGTTCTTATGTTGGCCAGCCTGGCATGTGCCGCTGATGTTATCCTCTTGATATGGGCTGCTGGAGACAAGTCTGGAGTGATACCAACCCCCAAGTCTTTTTCTTTCTCTGACTCTTGAAGTATTTAATCTCCCAGAAGAAATATCTGGGAGATGAAATCTGTATCTGGCCTCCTGCTCCCTGCACCTATCTTCATGACATTACATTTGCTTGGGTTAAACTCTAACAACCATTTGTTTGACCATTCCTTCAGCTTGTCTAGGCCTTCTTGAAGCCTCAAGCAGTCCTCCTCTGCCTTAATCCTTCTCATAATTTTGGCATTGTCCGCAAACATTGAGAGAAATGAATCGATACCCTCCGGGAGATAATTTACATATATCAGAAACAAGATAGGACCGAGTCCAGAGCCCTGTGGGACTCCACTGGTGACTTCACGCCAATCTGAGGTCTCACCCCTCACCGTAACTCTTTGCTTCCTATTGCTCAGGTACTCCCTTATTCACTGGAGCACCTTCCCAGCTACACCTGCCAGTCTCTCCAGCTTATGTACCAACCTCTTATTCTTTACTGTGTCAAAGGCTTTCCGACAATCCAAGAAAATACAGTCTTCCCAGCCTTCTCTTTCTTTCTTAATCTTTGTCACCTGGCCGTAGAATTCTATTAAGCCAGTTAGGCAAGATTTACATTCCCTGAATCCATGTTGGCGATTTGTCACGAAGTCCCTTCTCTCCAGATGTGTTACCAGGTTTTTTCTCACGATCTTCTCCATCACCTTGCATGGTATACAAGTCATGAACACTGGCCTGTAGTACAGTTCCTCTTGCCTGTCGCCGTTTTTGTATATTGGGACCACATTCGCCATCTTCCATATTTCTGGTAGGTCTCCCGTCTCTAGTGACTTACTATACGCTATGGAGAGTGGCAAGCAAAGTGCCTCTGCACACTCTTTCTTTACCCATGATGAGATCCCGTCTGGACCAACAGCCTTTCTAACATCCAGATCCAGCAGGTGTCTCTGGACCTCCTCTCTCGTAATTTCGAACTCTTCCAAGGCCGCCTGGTTTACCTCCCTTTCTCCTAGCACAGTGATGTCACCTTGTTCTATTGTGAAGACCTCCTGGAACCTCTTGTTGAGTTCTTCACACACCTCCTTGTCATTCTCTATATACCTGTCCTCGCCTGTTCCAAGTTTCAATACCTGTTCTTTCACTGTTGTTTTCCTTATGATGTGAGTGTGGAGTAGCTTTGGTTCAGTCTTGGCTTTGTTTGCTATATCATTTTCATAAATTTTCTCTGCTTCTCTTCTCACCCTGACGTACTCATTCCTGGTTCTCTGGTATCTCTCTTTGCTTTCTGGTGTTCTGTTATTCCAGAAGTTCCTCCATGCCCTTTTGTTCAGTTTCTTCACTTCAATACATGCCCTATTATACCATGGATTCTTCTGTTGCTTCTCGGATTTTTCCCTTTGGGCCGGGATGAACCGGTTTACTGACCCCTGACACTTTTGGGTGACGTAGTCCATCATATATTGTACAGACTTATCTCTGAGGTCTGTGTCCCAAGGTATTTCCCTTAGGAAACTTCTCATCTCTTCATAATTCCCCTTTCGGTATTCCAGCCTTTTGATTCCTAGTTCTTTTTTGGGGGAGATAATACCTAGCTCTACCAGGTACTCAAAGTTCAATACACTGTGATCACTCATTCCCAAGGGCGCTTTCATCTTATCTTCCCTTATATCCCACTCATTTAGGGTAAATATCAAATCAAGCATTGCTGCTTCATCTTCTCCTCTCATTCTTGTTGGATCCTTGATGTGCTGGCTTAGAAAGTTTCTTGTTGCCACGTCCAGCAGCTTAGCTCACCATGTTTCTGGTCCTCTATGCGGGTCTCTGTTCTTCCAATCTATCTTCCCATGGTTGAAGTCTCCAATAATTAGTAGTCCAGATTCATTCCTGCTAGCAACAGAAGCTGCTCTTTCTATTATGTTAATGGTGGCCATGTTGTTTCTATCATATTCCTGTCTGGATGTTCTGTCATTTGGTGGTGGATTATATATGACTATGACTATAATTTTTTTCCCTTCAGTTGTTATGGTACCTGCTATGTAGTCACTGAAATATTCACAGCCCTGAATAACCATCTCCTCAAAATCCCAGCCTTTTCTTACCAGCCGAGCTACACCACCCCCACCTCTTCCTTGTCTCTCTTTCCTCATAACATAATAGTCCTGTGGGAACACTGCATTTGTTATTGATTTCGTCAGCTTTGTTTCTGTGAGGGCTATTATA
>NC_091210.1:1206396-1211396 GCF_040958095.1 Procambarus clarkii | reverse complement strand
AAATCGAACCTGCAAGCCTAGGGAGTTCATTGCCGAGGGTTCGATCCCATATTACAGCTTCGATATTTAACTACAAATAAATTGTTTTTTGTGATTGTTCTCAAATCTCGAATATTAAAATCAAAATTAATGTTATAAAACATTATTCATGTATGTTTGTACATTTATTAACTGAACAAATTTAAACAACATCATTTCAGAACATTATTTATACAAACTCTAAACACTAGTCCATCGAGTAATTATTGTAAACAATGAAACTGCTATTAATTAAAACTATCCTGAAGAAGCAACAACTAAAGGATCTGAAACTATCCTCAAGATAATGAAACTTGAGTTCAGAACTAAAGCTTTCTTGAGTAAAGACGATGCTATAATTCGTACATATATGTACTGAAATACACACATGTACATACATGCACTGAATTGCACATATGTACATCATAAATAACACATGTGAACTTGAGCTAATATATAGCATATATGCAACGAAACGCAGAGAAACACACATTAAAACTAATGTAAATGCCCTAAAACTTTCATTCCTACATGAAAATACAAACATATGAATTAAAACACACAGAAATGAACAACACAGCACATTCATACAACAACACACACACACACAAACACACACACACACACACACACACACACACACACACACACACACACACACACACAACACCACACACACACACACACACATGCATTAAACCCCCCATACACGCACTAAAACCCCGAAATATCCATAGCAATTCACTTTTAAGACCAAAAAACTCCTACACGCGCCAAAACCCATTAAAATGCAATGAGACTCATTCATTCGCATAAACTTCCCGTTTACCCACCAGACCTCACTTCCTAGGACCATAACTCTACACACACAAACCTGAAAACTTTGCTCAAACAGCGGCTGGCCCTTCCGATAGTGCCTGGCACCGCTAGTGGAAATAAAGCAGATATTGCGTTAAGCAACACAACCGCTGGAATGACTTATAAGTTTATTGCAAAGTCTTGTTGCAAAAAGTTCAACCCTGTATCTTCCTCTTCAAGAAACACTGCTTGTTTGCACCCATGCCTTTGTTAGGAGGTGGTTTAAAGGTGAGAATTATTTGCTACGGATTTTATTGATTAGGTGAATATTCAGTTAATATGATTGGGGTTTGGAAGGGGTCACTACAACGTGAACCGATCATATAATTAAGTATATCACCATTTTTTGCAATAATTTGTTCAATAAACGAGTTATTTTTTCCCCTGATTTAAATCACATGTGCGATCAAGTTGGAAGTACAATGAAAAAGTTGATTAGCCTAAATCTGATGGGACAATAGTTATCCTAGTGCAGACGAGGAGTCACAATAACGTGGCTGAAATATGTTGACCAAACAACACACACTAGAAAGTGAAGGGACGACGACGTTTCGGGTCCGTCCTGGACCATTCTCAAGTCGATTGTGTGTGTGTCGATAATCGACTCGACCAATACCTGATCAACCAGGCTGTGACTCGTACGTCAGGCTGCGAGCAGCCGCGTCTAACAGCCTGGTTGATCAGTCCAGCAACCAGGAGGCCTAGTCGACGACCGGGCCGCGGGGACACTAAGCCCCGGAAGCACCTCAAGGTAACCTCAAGGTATGGTCCAGGACGGACCGAAACGTCGTCGTCCCTTCACTTTTTAGTGTGTGGTTGGTCAACAGTTATCCTAGTGATTTGTTCATAATTTTGGTGTACAGAGTGCTCGGTGCTGAGAGCAGGTGCTGGAGATTGTAAGCTCCTACATCCTGTAGGATGACAAGACATGCCCTCCAGATCCTCCTGTCAACAAAACAGGTTTTTACAATAGCCACCCACGCATACGCGCGCGCGCGCACATACCCCGGCATACAGATGAGCAGTGTTGTGGGATCGTAGCTCAAATGGCATGGAGCTCAACCACTTGCGTTGGACGGTAGAGCGACGGTCTCGCTTCATGCAGGTCGGCGTTCAATCCCCAACCGTCCACAAGTGGTTGGGCACCATTCCCTTCCCCCCCCCCTCCGTCCCGTCCCATCCCAAATCCTTATCCAGACTCCTTCCAAAGGCCATATAGTCGTAATGACTTGGCGATTCCCCCTGATAATTTTCTTCCCTTCTAGTGACACGAATGAGATTTCTGGTCGACGCAGAAACATAAGAGCAGCGATTTTTATCTGATACATCTGTTCACTTGGAAGTAAATAGGTACCTGCGAGCTAGACAGCTGCTCCAGGCTGCTTCCTGCGGATGTGTGTGTGTGTTTGTCGTTAAAAGAGGTATATGTAGCAGTTATAATAGAGGACAAATTGGACGAGAATCAGGGCACACACACACACTAAGTTGAATGACAGTTGAGAGGCGGGACCAAAGAGCCAGAGGTCAACCCCCGCAAGCACATCTAGGTAAGTACACACACACACACACACACACACACACACACACACACACACACACACACACACACACACACACACACACACAGCACATAAAAAAACAAATTTGTAGTTAGTAACAGTTGATTGACAGTTGAGAGGCGGGCCGAAAGAGCAAAGCTCATCCCCTGCAAGCACAACTAGTTGAATACAACTAGGCGAACACACCTTGTTAAATACAGGTAAAGAATAAACATTCTTTGTCTCTCAGCTGCCTTTTAAGGTCCCCCTCCAAGGGCATACCACACTTCTTCTTCCCCAAGGAAGCCAAACTCACCACTGGAGGACTGTATCCACTCACAGACTCAGACATTTCATTACTCCTGCTGACTGCCTCATATGCATAAAGTTTTCAACCTCCAGCACGAGTAATTAGATTCGCTTTTACGAGTAAAAACTTAAGTCAGGGTCTGCCTTGGGCCATGCTCCAGTAGTCTAGGTATCTGTGGGTTCCCGGGCTGTGAGCTATTTGAGATTAATTGCGTGTACAGCTGTCTAATTTGACCTTAAATGAATTGAGGTGTAGATGACGAGAATGTGGAGAGTAATTTAGAAGTTTAATTGTAACCTGTTTTTTTTTTTTTTTTTAGTTTTCTCAAGATCTATGAGTGTTGGGAGTGTCAGCAAGATGAGGGGTAATGATCTCTCTCTCTCTCTCTCTCTCCTCTCTCTCTCTCTCTCTCTCTCTCTCCTCTCTCTCTCTCTCTCTCTCTCTGTCTCTCTCTCTCTCTCTGTCTCTCTCTCTTCTCTCTCTCTCTCGGTCTCTCTCTCTCTCTCTCTCTTTCTCTCTCTCTCTCTCCGTCTCTCTTTCTCTCTCTCTCTCTCTCGGTCTCTCTCTCTCTCTCTCTCTCTCTCTCTCTCTCTCTCTCTCTCTCTCTCTCTCTCTCTCTCTCTCTCTCTCTCTCTCTCTCTCTCTCTTTCTCTCTCTCTCTCTTTCTCTCTCTCTCTCTCTCTCTCTCTCTCTCTCTCTCTCTCTCTCTCTCTCTCTCTCTCTCTCTCTCTCTCTCTCTCTCTCTCTCTCTCTCTCTTATCTATATCCTATCTATAAAAATAAAGTTTTTACGAGTTTGTAGACCAGACGCTAAGGGATAGCTCTTTTCAACGTTCTCGCACTAAGCACATTGGAGCCGGTACGGACATAGGCCAGTCGTGGTTGGCCCCAGTGCCACACTTTCAGAAAAATCAGCCTATAACTTGGCCGCCTCTATGACTTTCATGATGTCTGAAATGAAATCGCGGATATGTTTTCCGTAGTGTTCTCATGTTTACTCCCGCCGTTTACCTTCGCATTTTTATGAAGTGCTCGAAAATATTGAACTAAATTATTATGTAAATATATTAATAACAAAAATAAAATACTTGCATATTACACAAAAACATCACAATAGCGTGATGCATCAAATGAAAAAATCCACAAGGGCCGTGACGAGGGCTCGAACCTACGTCTCAGAGGATCCCAGACGCGTCTTAATCGACTGAGCTACGACATGGTAATAAGAATTGCAACCGGGAAATCAACCTGACCTACCACCAATCCTGTACTTGCATATGTACACCCAAATACACAATAATAGTTACAAAAACTACCTAGCTGTGTGTGTCACTTGATTATTTAAACTTCCGTGGAACGCCACATCGATATCTGGTGGCACTCTACTCTTTATTAGTGCCAAATTGCAAATTCAAAATATTCCTCGATTTAAGAACATATGACAAAATAACTTACCTGTAGAAGGCCTTTGAGGAAATTAGAGGCCAATCTTATTTATGTTCACCTAAACTCATTCATATATGTGTGTTTACCGTGATCCATGCGGCTGTTGTACTCACTTGGAGTCACCTTGACCCGGAAGAAGCCTACACCCGTTACGCCAGCTTCGTGATCCGTGAGACTGACCTTCGTAAACCCAAGTCACCTCTCAAGAATTCGCCGATTCATTCACGTATAATTCCAGAGTTCTTACGGGAAAGTTTGTACCCATGAAGTCTTCTCGAGACCTGTGCATCCTTGAGGTCCATGAGTATCCATATAGATTCCAAAGGGGCCTCTATATGTACCATTGACCCTCTGGGTATTCCTGTAGACTCCTTATGAGCCTCAATTTACCTTTGAGACGCCTTTGCAGTATCCTTCTAGACTCCTAGAAGGCTCTTTGCATATCCCCTTCAGGCCTCTGGGAATCCTTGTAGACTCTTGGGGAAAATGGCCTTGTATACTCTTCCATAGGTCCATGATAAACATTTCTGACCCCTCAGGGACTCACGGGTATTCTTTAAGACTCCAGAAGAAATCCGAGGATAGAAATGCACATGTTAGGGACCTCTGGGTTTACTTCCGAAGTTTTAGGCACCTCCTGTATCCTTATGGAATCCTAGAAACACCTTTTAGGGTACTTTTAGGGTACTAGTGGGGCTTTGGATACCCTGACAGGGGCACGGAATCACTTAAATACCACTTAGAAGTACTAGGAAACCTTTATTTATCCTTGTAGGTGCACAGAACCCAAGTTATGTACTATTTCTGATTACTAAGGTACTCTGGATAGC
>NC_091210.1:1026396-1196396 GCF_040958095.1 Procambarus clarkii | reverse complement strand
TTAATCACAAAATCCACAAGATATCATATATATATCACGTTATTGTGATTTCTGTGGCTATAAGGAGTTCAATCTTTCACCTGTGATTAAATGCTAGATATCCAACCCGTCGTCAATCTATGTTCATTCCATCCAGCGGTCGATCCCAAAGACACATTCATAAATTTGAACATGCTGAGCATTTAAAATAGGATTTTTATTTCCAAATATAAATTAATATTGTTATATATTAGCATATTGTGCATATTTATCCTCCCACAACATATATATATATCCACTCCCCATTTCTGAAACCCCAAACCCTCCACCCACACACACACTGAGGCTCCCCTATTAAATATATATATATATATATATATATATATATATATATATATATATATATATATATATATATATATATATATATATATATATATATATATATGACAATGTCAGACCACGGAGGAAAAATGAAACAGGAAATTTCCTTAAGTACTTTCGTATATTAAATACATCATCAGAAGGTCAAGATGTATTTAATATACGAATATGTATTTAATATATTCTGAAGATGTATTTAATATACGAAAGTACTTAAGGAAATTTCCTGTTTCATTTTTCCTCCGTGGTCTGACATTGTCACATTCTTAATCACGTGTTTATTTTCGTGATATACACACACACACACACATATATATATATATATATATATATATATATATATATATATATATATATATATATATTATATATATATATATATATATATATATATATATAAAGGTTACTGCCCTATATCCAAAGCCACCCACCTGAAATACTGTGTGGTCGTTCTACCTGCCCACACCTGGCCTAAAGGGAGGGTCAGGTATGTGCGATAGGTAATGAAACATACCCGCAGGGAGGTGTGTGTGGGGGAGGGGGAATGGGGTGGGTGAGGGGTGAGAGAGAGAGAGAAGAGGTAGGAGGGAGGGAGGGAGGGAGGAGCCGGGCATTAGCATGTTCTGTCACGCCATCTGTTCACCTGTAGCTTGTTCAGAGGGGGGAATGAACAATTGGTCTTCACGGGTCCTGTTTAGCATCTGTTGTGTACGTGGCTACACCCGTCTGACACCTGTTGAGTACGTGGTGTAGTGGGCGAAACCAAGTGATAGGGTTCGAATCCCCCCTTAATAGCTCCTACTGATTTTATCTTAACGTATTTATTATCTTATGGATTGGAGGCCTCTCACCTAATACTTGCAGTTTCAAGGCAATTGGCCAATCCGTTACAGACTGAACCTATTTGTAAATATTGAACCATCGTAATATTTACGTTATATGTGCACTGACATCGATAGGTTATGGGTAGGTTGCTTGGATTCATATTTTTAAGGGTAGGGGGGAATCTGTTATGTTTTTTACGTAATATTTAAGGATAAACCACTGCCAAAATTGACGTTGGAATGTTGTATTGGAAGGGGGAGGGGAGGGGGGTCTTACCTACTCCTTCCCCATCCCCCCCCCCTTTAGCATCCCACATATGTTGGTATGTGTTTTGTGGGGGTATATGTGTATGAGAATACGTTGGTGTGTGTTTTCTTGTGAGTAGGTGCTGTCTGTCTGTGCTTTTACGTGTATGTGTTAGTGTGTGTTTGTCTTGGCTTGCTTGTACGTGTGTGTGTGTTATTATAGACTGTGGGTTGGTTGGTGTAGTCGTCGTTGATCTTCCTCTACGGACAACCCAACCCACAACTCGGTAGAGTGCTTATACTAGGAGATCACCCTTGGCGCTTCTGGCTCTTGGAGAGGGGCTCAACGTCACACGTTCAGGGGATGCGGCTCCAACACTTAGCCTCGTCGTCACGTGCACACACCCACTCGAGCCGCTGTGACTCCCCACTCTCCTTATGAGATATGATCTCCTCAATCCCCCTATGACTACTTATAGTATTACCTCCTACCCTGTCCACAGCAGTGGTTCATGGTTCTTTCTCTCTCTCTCTCTCCTTCTTTACTACCTCCTGGGAAGCCTCACTAGGACAAGGGCAAACACCAGCAAATTGTGACACATTTACTGAACAAAGCACATACACACGATACATACACATATAATAATAATGAATCCTATACTCTATAATATCACAATCAGGTTGCACTCCAATACCATCAGAACTCTATTATCAGCTTATCAAGTGGTATCCTACCTCCTGGTTCACCACCTGATACTATTAACTTCCTCAAGTTGGTCAAACCTACACACTGTTGCACCATCAGCAAGATAACATATATATATAGAAAACCAGCATTTGAATGCAATAACATATACCAGTGTAAATGTTCATTGATACTTCAGTATAAAAAATTCCTTGACATAAGAATGCCAACAGTCACTCACCTCTCACTGCGTCTTGCACGCTAATGACAACCAAACACTATCAACTCCCTATAAGTAATCCACCAGAACTTCCCCTTCCACCTCTGGAAGTTCACAACCCTAATATCCTTAGGTTCTTCCGGGCTTCACTACCAGGATCCTCTGCAGCTCCTCCCGGCTGCTATCATGAAGTTTCCTTGTGTAACTACGGTGCTTCACCCTTCTGTTAGGTTCTTCCACAGCTCTCTTGGCTGCTACACCACCTCTACAGAAGCACGTGACACTCCTCTTCACTGCTGCTTCTCCTCACAGCTCGAGGTCCTCTGCTCCACTACCTTGGAGTCTCATCAGCTACATCATCTGCTGGCTTCGAAGTTCTCAGCAACTTCTTCCCCAAAGACAAACCACAGAACGTCTGGTCGAGGGCGCTTCTTCCTCTGACGAGGTTTGGTCAGGGCGCTCCACGGCCCACAATAATGCCTCCGGGCGGCTTAATATTCACTAATTATCGACCAGGACTTGAGACCACAACGTTCCCAGCTCGATTCCACAGCTGGTACGTCCGCACACTTCTCTTCTCTTCGAGATATCACTAGGGGTTCCCTTCTGGCGGGAGCTCAAATGGAGCGCGGCTTCCCCCTGCGATGTCTGGCACTCAAGTGAGGTCAAGGTCCTCCGGAAGCGAGCCTCACGCCTCCAGCAAAGCGTCCATATCTCCTAGCCAGTCATTTATCTATTTTCTTCTGCATTGCCCATAATCTCAAACTGTTACACATCCAACCAACCATTTTTCATATGGGTTATCACCTCAATACTTGCTAGACCTTCTAGTTAGGTCAGGCTTGCTGAATAACTCTCAAGAAGGGAGACTCGTTTCTCCTGCAGGCTGAGATCATAACACTCCCCTCCCCTTATTTTTGAGAGTTATTCCAGTGGCAAAGCTCGGGATAATACATCCGCCACCACACTGTCTCGTTCTTCAACCAATATACCCTCTTAGGAGTCTACAATTAATTCGTTGCACCTTGCAACATCTGGCTCACAACTCGCCAGAAACATGATCTTCTCATAAACGATCTGACTTATCTGGCACCTGTTGGCTAGGCTGTCCTCCTTGGACGCCTGCACTCCATCGTTCCACTCTACTTATTGTCTCCACCCTCCGTTTCCTCGTCTTCTCTTCACGTCCAGAGTCAGACATCTACTGTCTGTATCTCCTCTGTCGTCTTCATACTTCCATCTACTGCCATTATACTTTCGTCTCCTGTCATCATACGTCACTCCATCGTCTTCACCGACGCTCCTCCCTTTCGTCTCCTCATATATCCGAGACCTCATCCTGTTTGACCTCCATCGAGTCCTCGGCTTTCTTCTATTCCTACATGCTTGCATCATCATCCTCTTTCCACACTTTTCACCTCTATACAACTCCATTTCTTCTCCTTCAACTCTTCTTCGTCCCTTAAAAGTTTCTTCGAGCGCTGTGCTACATCCAACAGCACTCGACCGTACATGTCGCTTTACCTCTCCTTGTGTGCTCGTAAGCATCTCTCCACACATACTGTCTCTTCTCATTTCACCTTCTCGGTTACTACTCTTCTTCACTATCTTTTCTTCAGGTTTTCTGTGAAACACGTCAACTCCTGACACCTCAAACAACTTAACTCTACTATCCAGATGCCTCTGTGCTCGTGGACAACTTGACGTTCTACTTCCGTCCTCAGTCTGTCCACATCTTTCCTCATTCCCACTCAGCACAGTTGCATTCGCCTTCCGACTCTTAATTTCAGCAGTCCGGGCTCTACTCAGGTCCGCTCTCTTCACCTGATTCTTCTTCGGCTGGGCCATCTTCACTTTTGACCTCACCGAGACTTCATTTTCCTGGGCTGGACCTTCATCAAACAGCCATGATATATCTACATCGATATCTTCCACTGGTTGAATCGACACTGTATCATCTTCTCCAGCGTCTTCCTTGTCGGCCACCTCTGCCTTCCTCACTACCGAGACAGGGTACTCAATGGCTTGGCGGTCTCCTGACTCATCCCCTCGGATGTCAGTCAGGTTCACACTCTCAGGTGTCCCACCCGTGCAGTGGCCTTCTGGGCACTCCTCTGGCACAGTCTCCGCTATGACTCTTGGCAGCACCTTTGTCCCGCACAAGTCATTCCCCAGGATCACTTGGACTCCTGGAACAGGTATGTCGGGGCATACTCCCAACATCACCACTGCCGACACATATTCCGACCTTAGCTGGACAGTACATACGGGCATGTCACTCTCAGACAATAACCCATATACTTTCATCTTCCCACTGCCAGCTAATCGTCGATCATTCCCAATCAGGCTTCTCGCAATCAAGCTCTGATTAGCTCCGGTATCTCTTAAGATACCAACTTCTACCTCAGGTTGGCTTCCTACACTGATCCAACCTTTGCTCATGAACGGCCTATACCTCTCGTTCACTAAGTTTGATCTCTGTGGTTTGTCTCGGAACACATTAGTATATTTACTTTGGGGGTCACACATGGCCAGGGTCACAACTCTCTTGCCCTGCCGACAATCTCGCATCACGTGACCCAATCCGTTACAATTGTAACATCTCATCTGGGAAAAGTCTCTTCTATATGTACCAGAGTAGCTCTGACTCTGTCCACTCGCATGAGAATTCCTCGGGCCAGGTACACTACTTGCACTCTGTGGGGTTCTACTGGACTCTTGATTTCCAGGATAACGATCAGTTTCTCGTTTTGCTCCTCCATCCTCACTTTCAGATGAAGTGCGCGACCTACTCTTCTGAGTTTTAGGGTACTTACTTTTATCTACCCATTTATCAAAATTTTTCTCACCCCAGACTCTTCTGGGTCTCTCATAATTTCTTCCTCCCCAGACTCCATTGGATCTGCCATTGCTGCGTCTCGCCTCGCTTCTCACTCTGTTCTCCCTCAAGCTCTTGTATGCTTCAGTAATCATATCCGCCCTATCTGCGGCATCTTTCACCTCCATTATCCCTGCTTCTTGGATCTTGAACTTTGTTTCAGGATGCATCATCTCCAGGAACTTCTCCATGACCATCAGTTGCTTCAGGTCAGCATAAGATCCAACTCCAGCAGCCTCAATCCACTTCTGGAATCGTCTTTCCAGATCTCTTGCTGTCTCAGCAAACGTACATGCTCCAACTTTGATCATCTCTCTGAAGCGCTTTCTATAAGCTTCTGGGGTTAACTGAAACGAGCGCAATATGCTGCTCTTTACCGTGGCATAATCCTGGCACTCTTCCAGTGACAATTGGGTGTATGCCTCCCTGGCTGCACCGGTCAATCTTAACTGGACCAGCTGGGCCCATTCCTCCTGTGGCCACTCCTTGATACTGGCTACTTTTTCAAAGTGCTCGAAAAAGCTCTCTGCCTCTTCGGGAACAAACAAGGGAATGTCCTTCTCCCTAACCCTAACATCTGGTGGGTGTGATACCTGGGTGGTGCTCTCTGGCAACCCATGTTCAATCCTTTGCTCAGCCAAGGTTCTATTCGCTTCTATCTGCATTTGTTTTGTTCTCTCTTTTTCTTTTTCGACCTGGGCTTTTTCTTTTTCGACCTCTAGTCTTGCTTTCTCTTTTTCTTTCTCCTGTTCCAACTCCAGTTCTCTTACTCTGGTTTTCTCTTTTTCTACTTCCAGTCTGGTTTTCTCTTTTTCCTTCTCGGCTTCATTTTTCATCTGGAGTTCTAATTTCATCTTTTCCAGCTGGAACTGTCTCTCCTCACGCTGTTGTTGGATCTGGAGCTCTAACTGGAATCTCTCCAAGCTCCTATTTCGGCTACTCCTACTACTGCGGCTACTCTTGCTGCTCCTACTCGATCCCTGGGATCTCACGTCATCCTGCCCATCATCCTCCTTTCTACTTTCAGCTCCTTCCTGGGCTCCTTGTTCTGCCGCTTCACTTCTGGCTCTCAACTGCCTCAGGATCTCATCCTTCATCCCAGCTACTTTAGATGCTTTCAACCTGATGCCACATTTTTCTGCTATTTGTTTCAATTGATCCCTCGTGCAACCTTCTAAGTCCTCAGGCTTGCCTGACTCCACAAATGCTTGCACCTTATCCATCTTTGTCCTGTGAGTCTTCCCAAGAGAGAGAGTATACACCTGCGGTCACACAGTTTATCTCAGCAGGGGTGTACAAATCCACTCTTGGACAGGGTGTGGGTGTGTCAGTTCACTCTCCCGGACACAGGCCCCCAATTTATCATAGACTGTGGGTTGGTTGGTGTTGTCGTCGTCGATCCTTCTCTATGGACAACCCAACCCACAACTCGGCAGAGTGCTTATACTAGGAGATCACCCTTGGCGCTTCTGGCTCTTGGAGAGGGGCTCAACGTCACACGCTTAGGGGATGCGGCTCCAACACTTAGCCTCGTTGTCACGTGCACACACCCACTCGAGCCGCTGTGACTCCCCACTCTCTCCTTAGGTGATATGATCTCCTCGATCCCCCTTTGACTTATTAATATTACCTCCTACCCTGTCCACAGCAGTGGTTCATGGTTCTTTCTCTCTCTCTCTCTCCTTCTTTACTACCTCCTGGGAAGCCTCACTAGGACAAGGGCAAACACCAGCAAATTGTGACACATTTACTGAACAAAGCACATACACGATACATACACACATATAATAATAATGAATCCTATACTCTATAATATCACAATCAGGTTGCACTCCAATACCATCAGAACTCTATTATCAGCTTATCAAGTGGTATCCTACCTCCTGGTTCACCACCTGATACTATTAACTTCCTCAAGTTGGTCAAGCCTACACACTGTTGCACCATCAGCAAGATCACATATATATATAGAAAACCAGCATTTAAATGCAATAACATATACCAGTATAAATGTTCATTGATACTTCAGTATAAAAAATTCCTTGACATAAGAATGCCAACAGTCACTCACCTCTCACTGCGTCTTGCACGCTACTGACAACCAAACACTATCAACTCCCTACAAGTAATCCACCAGAACTTCCCCTTCCACCTCTGGAAGTTCACTACCCTATTTCTTTAGGTTCTTCCGGGCTTCACTACCAGGATCCTCTGCAGCTCCTCCAGGCTGCTATCATGAAGTTTCCTTGAGCAACTACGGTGCTTCACCCTTCTGTTAGGTTCTTCCACAGCTCTCTTGGCTGCTACACCACCTCTACAGAAGCACGTGACACTCCTCTTCACTGCTGCTTCTCCTCACAGCTCGAGGTCCTCTGCTCCACTACCTTGGAGTCTCATCAGCTACTTCATCTGCTGGCTTCGAAGTTCTCAGCAACTTCTTCCCCAAAAGACAAACCTGCAACCCATCGACACTCCAATAAAATGTTCCCCTTTTAACACATAAACAAAAATAACCACACAATATGCTTGCCTCAAACCTCTATCTGTCCTCTACATACAGTGAGAGTGGACTCCCCCGTTTTGGGCGGGTCCATACTCCACCTCGCCTGGCGCGGTCCTCACTCGCTGGGAGGGTCTTCCTCCATCCGGAGCCAGGCTCCCTCAGTCGTCCGTCAGAGCTCAGAGGGGATGGACGTCGCTCCGTGCTCCTCCCTCTTCACTCTCCTATTTCAGGCCTTCTGCCTTATTAAAACATGTCTAACCTATAAATAAACATCGCTACTGTCGCTGGGCACACGACCAAACTACAAGCAATCACTATGAACTGGCGTATATCGTGCTTACCACAGATTAATTGGTCGAGGGCGCTTTCCCTCTGACGGCGTCTGGTCAGGGCGCTCCACACAGCACACAATAATGCTTCTGGGCGATTTAATATCTGCTCGTCGACCAGGACTTGAGACCACAACGTTCCCAGCTCGATTCCACAGCTGGTACGTCCGCACACTTCTCTTCTCTTCGAGATATATCACTAGGGGTTCCCTTCTGGCGGGAGCTCAAATGGAGCGCGGCTTCCCCCTGCGATGTCTGGCACTCAAGTGAGGTCAAGGTCCTCCGGAAGCGAGCCTCACGCCTCCAGCAAAGCGTCCATATCTCCTAGCCAGTCATTTATCTATTTTCTTCTGCATTGCCCATAATCTCAAACTGTTACACATCCAACCAACCATTTTTCATATGGGTTATCACCTCAATACTTGCTAGACCTTCTAGTTAGGTCAGGCTTGCTGAATAACTCTCAAGAAGGGAGACTCGTTTCTCCTGCAGGCTGAGATCATAACAACTGTCACCAGGACCGATAATTAACCATCCATAAATACGTCTCACTCCGCACTGCCTAAGCAGGTCTCATCAAACACTGTGAATTCACGGGAAAGGAGTTAATTACCCTAATTAACAAGATGTGCCAATAATCCACTGTCCTCAGACAGGATATGATTAATACAACGATTTATGCTAGCTCCATGACCTCGCTTTACCGAGTCACCGGAGCTCTCCAATGCTAATTACTCCACTAATTATCATGAGCCACTAATGCTATACCCCTGAAAGGTAATTAGTCTCGAGCATATTACGTTAACACAAATACTGACAGACTCTGACAGAACCTCTCCCACTACGTGAATTCATGATGAGAAGGCTAATTACATAATTAGCTAGAGTGGTCAATTAACTGTCACATGGACAATTAATTGCTCCCGAGACGTATCTCATTATAGCTCAACACTGTTCCCTTAACAGCCCCCACTCACTCCCCAATACTAAGTGTGCACCCCTTATCCAGTTAATTACCCCTTAATTAACTCACTGAATCCTTAAGTCCTCAACATAACTTAAAGAACAAAGTAACCCCAGCGTTACATAGGTCACACTATAATGGCAGGCAACATCATATCAGCACTGCCCACATATAGTTGCAGCTACTGCAACTCGCTAATTACTGTGCCCACACAATAAAACACACGGTTGTGCAACACACACAAGTATACTAATATTACTGCCCCTCCTCTTCTTTTACTTGCACCCGATTGCAAAGGAATACTGTGAACACACACATACTTCAGCCAGGCAATTAACCCATCAATTGCCTGCTCTCATTAAGTACTGAAAATTCCCCTGAATAATCCTAAAGGTCCCTTACCCTCAACACAGTTCCTGGGGCAATAATATTTTATACTGATAACAACACTGCACAAACCTGCAACATAATGATGCCGTCAGCATACCCCACATGCTAATGACATCATTAGGCACTCGGTCAGCAATCACCTCTACTGACTACCACACAATCACAGTACATAGACATGCAAATGAACACATAGAAATGGCCTTCACCTACTCTCTGAAAATTATATCACCAAGTAATATGTACTAATTACACAGACTTCAGGGGTCCTCACTGACACTCCTGACTACCTCTAATGATTATAATTTTACTGTACTCTATGGCATTAATCCAGCCTGAACGATTATATAGAATAGACAGGCTGGATCACTTATATGGTAAATCTCTACACTGACTGGTCACATCCTCTAGTCAGTCTACCAACATACTACCATACAGCGTGGTCCCGTGTATAATCTCTATCTCCAGGTACCCCCCTACCCGACATCTGGATTCCACTGACAGCTGCCCCCCAGCTGTTTTTTCCTAGCCTGGCGAGGCTCTGAGATAACTCTTACCGGGAACATCCACCGGTACTCATCACACTGTAATAGTACTCATTTCTACTGCCTTATTTTCCTCATTACCAAAACTGACTACCACACTTAGCTTTCAGCTGACACACTTAGCTGGCTTGCTCCTCATGCGTCGACAAGATGTGGCCCTAGGCTGTCCCGGGAAAGTGGCCAAGGCAGGTGGCCAAGGCAGGTGGCCACAGCGCCCCTCCCGAGCTGAGAGAGGGGGGGTTGGGTGGCCTGGGGTGGCCGGCTCGCGGGTGGCCTGGGTGGCCGCCTCGCGGGCAGGCGGGTGGGTGGCCTGGGGTGGCCGGCGCGCGGGCAGGCGCGGGTGGCCACGGGTGGCCGCGGGCTGGCAGGCTGCCGCCCACAGGAGTACCCATGCGGCTGGGGAATCTCCACCCCATCACTCTAGAACCATGCCTTTGTTCTACACTGGGGTGACAATGGTTGGTGGCGTCCCCAGGAGGCGTCCCCCTACTGACGCAGCCTGGAGGAATGCAGAGTCCAACATGGGCCTGCAATCACACATACGCGTACACTGGCCAACATCAATTGTCCATTGCCACTAGACAGGATGCTCAGACCCGAGGGATGAGGGATCAATCTGATACTCCACGAGGCTTCTGCCAGCCTGCCTCATGCGTTCACACAGTCAACTGTCCCTTAACTTTTTACTGTTTCTACCGTAAATCTCTGGCCCCAATTCACTTAATTGGGCCTTGAGACAACCCCTGATGGCAGGAGTGCCACCAATCGAGTAATTTGGACGACAGAAGCGATTAACAGGGGGTGGAGGCGGCAAGCGTGCCGCCCCACCCAACCACCTCTTCCTTCCCTGGCCGCCCAATTCAAACTAAAAGATTTCGCGGGCTAAGGGTACCAGATACCCATACCTACTCCCTACAATCCCTAGACCAATCAGCTTGGAGCCGGCACAGCCCCTCGTGCCGCCCCCAATCAGAATTCTTCGCGCCAAAACTAGGCTTGGACCACACGTGCCCCAAACCAATCACCTCTCTCCGTCACCCTCGGCGTCTTGTGACGTCACAAGGAGGAGGAGGCCTAAGGAGTGGCGTGATGTCTCCCATGTGGGGGGGGAAGAGGCAGCGCTCACCCCACTCTCCCCCCCACCTCTAACGGTTTTAGTCAAGTATCCTCTCACACTCACTCTCAACTCACATCCTATTTCACAGAAACAGGAAAATCTCTGTAATTCTCTCTACAGAGCAATCACAGACTTCTAACTACTCTCAAGTGATAGTTCTTGACATAAGCTTTCATTCAACACCCAACAAGCATATGTTATTTTTTTGAAAGCTTCAATTTCTAGAGTGTCTAGCCTGCTCTAGAAACTAGGAAAACTAGCTGAGGGATCTAGATCCCTCACACAACCTCCCACTAAAGAATATATTTTCCTGCAAGGAAAATACATTCAAAACACCAGCTAGTTTTTCTGCACACACCTGCCCAACAGGTGTACTAGCTAAACAAGTGTGGAGTGTGAAACTCTGTTTCCTATCCATCCTGGCCTGAGGGTCTCTGTGCACTACCACCGGATCACCCTGGTGGTGCTGCCCGACCTTGGAGTGGCAACATGTTCGGCTCCAGCTCTGGTCCTGGCCGGTTCAACACCTCGCAACCATTTCCATCACTGGACCTCCCATTTCCATCCTCGGTCTGTGTCATACTGGACACATGAGCAACACATTGGTGTGGCCTTACCGGTGAAGCACTTCTACACTCCCCTCAGCCTACAAAAGACTTACTGTCAGTCCTCCACCTGACCTAGCAACAAGTTGACAGGATCACTCTCACTGTCCAACTGCCCAACACCAGCCGGTCTTGCTCTACCGACTGAACTATCTGGGAGAAAACCCTCTTCTACAAGTACCTATGCTCCCCTACTGAGCCTGGGGTCCCTCCCTTGCTTCTCCTAGGTCCCCCTACTCTAACAAGGACTCAAGCAAAACTTTTGACATCTGTCAAACTCTCTTGTCTAGTTCTCCCCTGGACCTAACTTGGAATGTGATCAGCATTCCCTCTGCAGATCTACTATAACCCTTTACCAAGGCAATCCTTAAAGAACAAAATCATTATGCTGCTGGGGATCTGAACCATGGAAAATCACCAGCCCAAAATGACCCTTGCCATCTTGCATTGGCAGCCTTTCTTCAAAAGGCGATCGATGTATGCATCCATCGAATCGTCTTTCTCAGAACTGCCAAGCTAGGCATCTTTACCTTCATACCTTGTCGCCGGGTTAAGTGCACTAGGGTGGGTTTGGCTTCCCTTCCCTGTGTGAGATTGCCTTCTTGCAATCTGCACTGGAGCCAGCACTGACTTGCTGCGCTCTCACCTTCAGGCTCGAACTCGGCCCTGCTGTCACCTCTGCAAACGGGAGCCTCTGCTCAACCTCTCTAGTGACTACCATGAATTCTTCCTGGGGTTGTACCGTCCCCACTCTGGCAAGAAATTCCATCACCTGTCTAACTACAGATGAATTACTCACTTCCTCTAAAGAAGTCTACTCGGATCCTACTCTGGTGGCGCGACCTCCCACTAAGATCCTACTGTGTAACAATAACTACACTCCTATGACACCCTTGACAACTACAGTGTCGTCCAATAAGACCTCTCACACTTGAGGTCACTTCTAGAAGCTTCTTCTACCCTAAGGTAGGTGGTGTCTTGCACCTCAGGCAGATCCTGAGTGCACTCTTGCAACCACTGTTGCACGCTGGCTGTGTGTCCACGACACCTGCTGCTGAGCTGACACCCCTCACCAATGAGTGTGTCAATGTCCACTAGCTCGCAGCCACAAAAAGCCAGACAGATTTCCCCATATCTACCATGAAATACCTCTTTCATACTGTGTGTGTGTGGTGTGTGTACCTACGTGTGACAACCGTGCACAAAACATACCTCCAACAATACTGTTCCACAATATTCTGCAACGATATTTTATGTTACTTTAAAAATTCAATAAGACTACTCTTCATGGGCTCGAACCCAAGTTGCATAGCCCCACGTTGGGCGCCAGCTGTGAGATTTTTCTCTACGCCTACCTCCCTTAAGAGGTGGACTACAAGTTTAAAGTCTGCTCACGGCAGTTAAGCATGAGTCCAGTAGAAAAAGGAAAAGCGGGAGCAAACCGCCAGGCCTCCACCAACAAGGGTGAAAACCTGTCCACAATTGGCCGCTGGCTCCTTCTAGTTAAACAGGACGTTAAAACTAATAAAGGGTAACCGACGGGTTCTCACAATCAAATATTTATATTTGAAGTGGCGCTATGAATTGGAATTCGAATTCCCAAGAACAGCCGCCTTATCAAGATCACATCAACATTTAAAAATATTATGCAGAAATATGGTGGAATAATATGGTTGAAGGGTTGACATCAAAGACTGTTTTCTATAACATAACAATTTATTAATAACAAGAGACTAACTACTACATTACCGAGTTTACGTTACGTTAATGTCAATCCAGTGGCACGATAACAACCAGCTAAATAGCAACCCTAGCTGTGAGGCTGCATACTGAACTAACCTGAACACAGGTGTGCCCACTGATGACGCAATATTGCAAATCAAAGAAAAATATCACAGACTAAGTTACACCACAGCGAATGGTTACGTTATTGTACATCAAGTGGCATTTGCAACACAGCTATTCAACAGCCCCTCGAGAAGTGACAGCAGGCTCCATCTTGCTGACACTTCGGGCTGACACATGAACTAACTGAACAAATGAAGGATCCACTGAAACAAAGACACAAGCAGGCAATCAATAGTGTCACGGTTTCCCTGACAGCTACTATAATCACAAGCTTCGGGATCCTCCCGCCCCCCAGGAGAGACCCACGTAACTAGGCGGAAGTCTAACAGTGACTCCCCCCTATCACAACCCCGTGTGAACACTCTTTGCAACTCCCACTAAGAAGTTGCCCTGTTGTAACCCGATACACCGACAGGCAAGGCAGGAATTCTGGGACACAGCTCCACAGATCCCTAGTATGACTCTACTCTCGTCACCAGACGACAACCAAAAGAAATTGCCTGAAGTGATTAATTACGTTAATTGACTGATCGCAGCAGTCAGCAACAAAGTACCACGGTAATCACAAACAATTGTCTCCCACTAGACAACAACATGATGATACTCTACGTTAATCTTTAACACTTGTCTCTCTCTTGTTAACAATAACTCAACATATTACAACACACTTGACTCCTTGCAAGTATTCAGTGAGTAATTCTCAATTAAGGTCAAACGGACCACTAATTACATCCCCATTGAGTTACGTTAACTAAGCCTACCCTAACTTGGTAGCTTCTCCACAGTCTGTGTCAAAAAAATTACTAGTGAGTGTTAATTACCCTAATTAACCCACTAATTACTGAGCCATTAATTAACTGTCACCAGGACCGATAATTAACCATCCATAAATACGTCTCACTCCGCACTGCCTAAGCAGGTCTCATCAAACACTGTGAATTCACGGGAAAGGAGTTAATTACCCTAATTAACAAGATGTGCCAATAATCCACTGTCCTCAGACAGGATATGATTAATACAACGATTTATGCTAGCTCCATGACCTCGCTTTACCGAGTCACCGGAGCTCTCCAATGCTAATTACTCCACTAATTAACATGAGCCACTAATGCTATACCCCTGAAAGGTAATTAGTCTCGAGCATATTACGTTAACACAAATACTGCCAGACTCTGACAGAACCTCTCCCACTACGTGAATTCATGATGAGAAGGCTAATTACATAATTAGCTAGAGTGGTCAATTAACTGTCACATGGACAATTAATTGCTCCCGAGACGTATCTCATTATAGCTCAACACTGTTCCCTTAACAGCCCCCACTCACTCCCCAATACTAAGTGTGCACCCCTTATCCAGTTAATTACCCCTTAATTAACTCACTGAATCCTTAAGTCCTCAACATAACTTAAAGAACAAAGTAACCCCAGCGTTACATAGGTCACACTATAATGGCAGGCAACATCATATCAGCACTGCCCACATATAGTTGCAGCTACTGCAACTCGCTAATTACTGTGCCCACACAATAAAACACACGGTTGTGCAACACACACAAGTATACTAATATTACTGCCCCTCCTCTTCTTTTACTTGCACCCGATTGCAAAGGAATACTGTGAACACACACATACTTCAGCCAGGCAATTAACCCATCAATTGCCTGCTCTCATTAAGTACTGAAAATTCCCCTGAATAATCCTAAAGGTCCCTTACCCTCAACACAGTTCCTGGGGCAATAATATTGTATACTGATAACAACACTGCACAAACCTGCAACATAATGATGCCGTCAGCATACCCCACATGCTAATGACATCATTAGGCACTCGGTCAGCAATCACCTCTACTGACTACCACACAATCACAGTACATAGACATGCAAATGAACACATAGAAATGGCCTTCACCTACTCTCTGAAAATTATATCACCAAGTAATATGTACTAATTACACAGACTTCAGGGGTCCTCACTGACACTCCTGACTACCTCTAATGATTATAATTTTACTGTACTCTATGGCATTAATCCAGCCTGAACGATTATATAGAATAGACAGGCTGGATCACTTATATGGTAAATCTCTACACTGACTGGTCACATCCTCTAGTCAGTCTACCAACATACTACCATACAGCGTGGTCCCGTGTATAATCTATATCTCCAGGTACCCCCCTACCCGACATCTGGATTCCACTGACAGCTGCCCCCCAGCTGTTTTTTCCTAGCCTGGCGAGGCTCTGAGATAACTCTTACCGGGAACATCCACCGGTACTCATCACACTGTAATAGTACTCATTTCTACTGCCTTATTTTCCTCATTACCAAAACTGACTACCACACTTAGCTTTCAGCTGACACACTTAGCTGGTTTGCTCCTTATGCGTCGACAAGATGTGGCCCTAGGCTGTCCCGGGAAAGTGGCCAAGGCAGGTGGCCAAGGCAGGTGGCCACAGCGCCCCTCCCGAGCTGAGAGAGGGGGGGTTGGGTGGCCTGGGGTGGCCGGCTCGCGGGTGGCCTGGGTGGCCGCCTCGCGGGCAGGCGGGTGGGTGGCCTGGGGTGGCCGGCGCGCGGGCAGGCGCGGGTGGCCACGGGTGGCCGCGGGCTGGCAGGCTGCCGCCCACAGGAGTACCCATGCGGCTGGGGAATCTCCACCCCATCACTCTAGAACCATGCCTTTGTTCTACACTGGGGTGACAATGGTTGGTGGCGTCCCCAGGAGGCGTCCCCCTACTGACGCAGCCTGGAGGAATGCAGAGTCCAACATGGGCCTGCAATCACACATACGCGTACACTGGCCAACATCAATTGTCCATTGCCACTAGACAGGATGCTCAGACCCGAGGGATGAGGGATCAATCTGATACTCCACGAGGCTTCTGCCAGCCTGCCTCATGCGTTCACACAGTCAACTGTCCCTTAACTTTTTACTGTTTCTACCGTAAATCTCTGGCCCCAATTCACTTAATTGGGCCTTGAGACAACCCCTGATGGCAGGAGTGCCACCAATCGAGTAATTTGGACGACAGAAGCGATTAACAGGGGGTGGAGGCGGCAAGCGTGCCGCCCCACCCAACCACCTCTTCCTTCCCTGGCCGCCCAATTCAAACTAAAAGATTTCGCGGGCTAAGGGTACCAGATACCCATACCTACTCCCTACAATCCCTAGACCAATCAGCTTGGAGCCGGCACAGCCCCTCGTGCCGCCCCCAATCAGAATTCTTCGCGCCAAAACTAGGCTTGGACCACACGTGCCCCAAACCAATCACCTCTCTCCGTCACCCTCGGCGTCTTGTGACGTCACAAGGAGGAGGAGGCCTAAGGAGTGGCGTGATGTCTCCCATGTGGGGGGGGAAGAGGCAGCGCTCACCCCACTCTCCCCCCCCACCTCTAACGGTTTTAGTCAAGTATCCTCTCACACTCACTCTCAACTCACATCCTATTTCACAGAAACAGGAAAATCTCTGTAATTCTCTCTACAGAGCAATCACAGACTTCTAACTACTCTCAAGTGATAGTTCTTGACATAAGCTTTCATTCAACACCCAACAAGCATATGTTATTTTTTTGAAAGCTTCAATTTCTAGAGTGTCTAGCCTGCTCTAGAAACTAGGAAAACTAGCTGAGGGATCTAGATCCCTCACATATATATATATATATATATATATATATATATATATATATATATATATATATATATATATATATATATATATATATATATATATATGCATATATATATATATATATACATAACGCATTGGAGGGAATGTAGGTCCCCTCCAATACAGTTTCTGTGTGCTTTTCTCCTACGACCCCCTTCCCTTTTTTTTTTTTTTTCCTTTATTGTGTATTTAAAGGTTACAAAACATACAAGACAAATGCCTAAAGGTTATGGATCTCTTGAAGCTCCTCCCCTTCTGGACAGGTATTAAAAGTTCGGTGTTTCTTGCCTGTCGCCCTTTTGGAATATTGGGACCACATTCGCCGTCTTCCATATTTCTGGTAGGTCTCCCTTCTCCAGTGACCTACTATACACTATGGAGAGTGGCAAGCAAAGTGCCTCTGCTGCACACTCTTTCAGTACCCATGGCGAGATCCCGTCTGGACCAACAGCCTTTCTATCATCTAGATCCAGCAGGTGTCTCTTGACCTCCTCTCTCGTAATTTCGAACTCTTCAAAGGCCGCCTGGTTTACTTCCCTTTCTCCTAGCACAGTGACCTCACCTTGTTCTGTTGTGAAGACGTCTTGGAACCTCTTGTTCATCACACACCTCTTTGTCATTCTCTGTATTCTCTGTTCTCCTCGCCTGTTCTAAGTTTCACTACCTGTTCTTTCACTGTTGTTTTCCTTCTGATGTGACTGTGGAGTAGCTTTGGTTCGGTCTTAGCTTTGTTTGCTATATCATTTTCATAACTTTTCTCTGCTTCTCTTCTCACCCTGACATACTCATTCCTGGTTCTCTGGTATCTGTCTCTGCTTTCTGGTGTTCTGTTATTCCAGAAGTTCCTCCATGCCCTTTTGTTCAGTTTCTTTGCTTCCATACATGCCCTATTATACCATGAATTCTTCTTTTGCTTCTCTGATTTTTCATTTTGGGCCGGGATGTATCTGCTTACTGCCCCATGACACTTTTGGGTGACATAGTCCATCATATCTTGTACCGACTTAGCTCTGAGGTCTGTGTCCCAAGGTATTTCCCTAAGGAAGCTTGTCATCTCCTCATAATTTCCCTTTCGGTATGCCAGCCTTTTGTTTCCTAGTTCTTTTTCGGGGGTAGGGGGGGATAATTCCTAGCTCGACCAGGTACTAAAAGTTCAATACACTGTGATCACTCATTTCCAAGGGTGCTTCCATCTTGACTTCCCTTATATACCATTCATTTAGGGTAAATATCAGATCAAGCATTGCTGGTTCATCTTCTCTTATTCTTGTTGGATCCTTAATGTGCTGGCTTAGAAAGTTTCTTGTTGCCACGTCCAGCAGCTTAGCTCTCCACGTTTCTGGTCCTCCATGCGGGTCTCTGTTCTCCCAATCTATATTCCCATGGTTGAAGTCTCCCATGATTAGTAATCCAGATCCATTCCTGCTAGCAACAGAAGCTGCTCTCTCTATTATGTTAATGGTGGCCATATTGTTTCTATCATATTCCTGTCTAGGTTTTCTGTCATCTTGTGGTGGATTATATATGACTACGACTATAATTTTTTTTCCCTCCAGTTGTTATTGTTCCTATTATGTAGTCACTGAAACCTTCACATCCCTGAACAACCAACTCCTCAAAATCCCAGCCTTTTCTTACCAGCAGAGCTACACCACCCCCACCTCTTCCTTGTCTCTCTTTCCTCATAACATAATAGTCCTATGGGAACACTGCATTTGTTATTGATTTCGTCAGCTTTGTTTCTGTGAGAGCTATTATGTCTGGGTTTTCCTCTAGTACCCATTCTCCAAGTTCATTTGCTTTATATGTAATTCCATGTATGTTAGTGTACATTGCTTTGAGGCTCACTTTCTTCTGTCCCTTCTCAAATCTCCTCCTTGGTGAGTGTCCTGCTGGTGGAGGAAGCTGTGCCATGGGTGTGAGGATTTGTGAGGTAAATACCAGGGTTGCAGAGGATACTGGGATGAGGGGCGGGGGGTAAAGTGAAGGGGGAGGGACAGGGAGGGAAATTTGGCTGGTTGTAAAATAAGCACTGTCACTTCACGGAATAAGACTCCACGAAATTTGTGAATGATAGCCATGAAGCCGCTGTGAGACTGGGTGAGGGCTCGTGAGCAGATGGCGGGGCACTGCCACCGATCTTTGACTGGCGATGCATTGTTATTGTATAAATCGCACTAGTACCAGTGTATTTAATGAATCCACAGGTTAACTCTAGTTGATCCGGTACAAAGATGACCAAATAATCTGTCATCCGGTTCGAAGATGACCATATAATGTGGGAACTGACCTGTGAGATTTACATTTTTTTAATTTATATGAATTTATATAGAATTTATATATACGTTAATTTATATATTTCGATAGCAATTTGCATGATGTTTAGCGAACTGTATTTCTGCAATATTCTCTCAAATCGATTTCTTGCACATTAGGGTTTTTTATATTAAATTTATATATATATATATATTGTGACGGTAACGCGTTGGTGTTCAGCTGTTCAAAAGCTAGAGTTATGGCCTCGTCACATATAGAAACAAAAAAATAGAAAATCTGGAACTTCGTCTGTGGTAAGGTAATGAGAAGACACAAAAAACACAAGTAAATTTAACAATGAGATTTTAATTACGTTAGAAAAGCAAAACATGAATAAAATGGACATACAAATTGGAACATAAAATCAATTAATCAAAATAATAAGAATAATCAAATGACAAAATGAAAAGTTACGTTAAGACAAGTGAGTAATAACAAGTGTATAACAAACAATGTAAATAGGGTGCAGGAATATTGGCTTTAAGCTGCCACCTCTCTTAGTACACATAAGCCACAGCTTAGTCTACCAACGAGACGTGTTAACTTGATGAAAGCACTGGATATTCTGAGGGCTGAGGTCGTGGTGGACCCAGACATCAGGTAGTGTGGTGGGTGGAGGGCAGATACAACTGGACCCGCAGCCAATCAGCGATGAGCAGGCGACAGACAGGTAGTTTGGTGGTTCGAGGTGGAGCAGGTGTTCCTGGCTGCATACGTTTGCGCTCTGGCAAACCTTGGAGATGTATTTGTTGGATATTTCTTCCATATTAGTTGTATATAGATGTATAGCGACGAATTTTGGAGGGAAGAGCAGGCTCAATCTCTTGAAGGAGATTATCATCACAATATATATATATATATATATACATATATATATATATATATATATATATATATATATATATATATATATAACTGAAAACTCACACCCCAGAAGTGACTCGAACCCATACTCCCAGAAGCAACGCAACTGGTATGTACAAGACGCCTTAATCCACTTGACCATCACGACCGGACATAATGAGGTGATAGCCGAGGCTATATGAACCACCCCACCGCCGGCACTCGGATAGTTATCTTGGGCATAGCATTTTACCAAATCACCTCATTCTTTGGGGCACACGTGAGGAACACAAATGCGAACAAGCCTGAATGGTCCCCAGGACATATGCAACTGAAAACTCACACCCCAGAAGTGACTCGAACCCATACTCCCAGAAGCAACGCAACTGGCATGTACAAGACGCCTTAATCCACTTGACCATCACGACCGGACATAATGAGGTGATAGCCGAGGCTATATGAACCACCCCACCGCCGGCACTCGGATAGTTATCTTGGGCATAGCATTTTACCAAATCACCTCATTCTTTGGGGCACACGTGAGGAACACAAATGCGAACAAGCCTGAATGGTCCCCAGGACATATGCAACTGAAAACTCACACCCCAGAAGTGACTCGAACCCATACTCCCAGAAGCAACGCAACTGGTATGTACAAGACGCCTTAATCCACTTGACCATCACGACCGGACATAATGAGGTGATAGCCGAGGCTATATGAACCACCCCACCGCCGGCACTCGGATAGTTATCTTGGGCATAGCATTTTACCAAATCACCTCATTCTTTGGGGCACACGTGAGGAACACAAATGCGAACAAGCCTGAATGGTCCCCAGGACATATGCAACTGAAAACTCACACCCCAGAAGTGACTCGAACCCATACTCCCAGAAGCAACGCAACTGGTATGTACAAGACGCCTTAATCCACTTGACCATCACGACCGGACATAATGAGGTGATAGCCGAGGCTATATGAACCACCCCACCGCCGGCACTCGGATAGTTATCTTGGGCATAGCATTTTACCAAATCACCTCATTCTTTGGGGCACACGTGAGGAACACAAATGCGAACAAGCCTGAATGGTCCCCAGGACATATGCAACTGAAAACTCACACCCCAGAAGTGACTCGAACCCATACTCCCAGAAGCAACGCAACTGGTATGTACAAGACGCCTTAATCCACTTGACCATCACGACCGGACATAATGAGGTGATAGCCGAGGCTATATGAACCACCCCACCGCCGGCACTCGGATAGTTATCTTGGGCATAGCATTTTACCAAATCACCTCATTCTTTGGGGCACACGTGAGGAACACAAATGCGAACAAGCCTGAATGGTCCCCAGGACATATGCAACTGAAAACTCACACCCCAGAAGTGACTCGAACCCATACTCCCAGAAGCAACGCAACTGGTATGTACAAGACGCCTTAATCCACTTGACCATCACGACCGGACATAATGAGGTGATAGCCGAGGCTATATGAACCACCCCGCCGCCGGCACTCGGATAGTTATCTTGGGCATAGCATTTTACCGAATCACCTCATTCTTTGGGGCACATGTGAGGAACACAAATGCGAACAAGCCTGAATGGTCCCCAGGACATATGCAACTGAAAACTCACACCCCAGAAGTGACTCGAACCCATACTCCCAGAAGCAACGCAACTGGTATGTACAAGACGCCTTAATCCACTTGACCATCACGACCGGACATAATGAGGTGATAGCCGAGGCTATATGAACCACCCCACCGCCGGCACTCGGATAGTTATCTTGGGCATAGCATTTTACCAAATCACCTCATTCTTTGGGGCACACGTGAGGAACACAAATGCGAACAAGCCTGAATGGTCCCCAGGACATATGCAACTGAAAACTCACACCCCAGAAGTGACTCGAACCCATACTCCCAGAAGCAACGCAACTGGTATGTACAAGACGCCTTAATCCACTTGACCATCACGACCGGACATAATGAGGTGATAGCCGAGGCTATATGAACCACCCCACCGCCGGCACTCGGATAGTTATCTTGGGCATAGCATAGGTCGTGATGGTCAAGTGGATTAAGGCGTCTTGTACATACCAGTTGCGTTGCTTCTGGGAGTATGGGTTCGAGTCACTTCTGGGGTGTGAGTTTTCAGTTGCATATGTCCTGGGGACCATTCAGGCTTGTTCGCATTTGTGTTCCTCACGTGTGCCCCAAAGAATGAGGTGATTTGGTAAAATGCTATGCCCAAGATAACTATCCGAGTGCCGGCGGTGGGGTGGTTCATATAGCCTCGGCTATCACCTCATTATGTCTGGTCGTGATGGTCAAGTGGATTAAGGCGTCTTGTACATACCAGTTGCGTTGCTTCTGGGAGTATGGGTTCGAGTCACTTCTGGGGTGTGAGTTTTCAGTTGCATATGTCCTGGGGACCATTCAGGCTTGTTCGCATTTGTGTTCCTCACGTGTGCCCCAAAGAATGAGGTGATTTGGTAAAATGCTATGCCCAAGATAACTATCCGAGTGCCGGCGGTGGGGTGGTTCATATAGCCTCGGCTATCACCTCATTATGTCCGGTCGTGATGGTCAAGTGGATTAAGGCGTCTTGTACATACCAGTTGCGTTGCTTCTGGGAGTATGGGTTCGAGTCACTTCTGGGGTGTGAGTTTTCAGTTGCATATGTCCTGGGGACCATTCAGGCTTGTTCGCATTTGTGTTCCTCACGTGTGCCCCAAAGAATGAGGTGATTTGGTAAAATGCTATGCCCAAGATAACTATCCGAGTGCCGGCGGTGGGGTGGTTCATATAGCCTCGGCTATCACCTCATTATGTCCGGTCGTGATGGTCAAGTGGATTAAGGCGTCTTGTACATGCCAGTTGCGTTGCTTCTGGGAGTATGGGTTCGAGTCACTTCTGGGGTGTGAGTTTTCAGTTGCATATGTCCTGGGGACCATTCAGGCTTGTTCGCATTTGTGTTCCTCACGTGTGCCCCAAAGAATGAGGTGATTTGGTAAAATGCTATGCCCAAGATAACTATCCGAGTGCCGGCGGTGGGGTGGTTCATATAGCCTCGGCTATCACCTCATTATGTCCGGTCGTGATGGTCAAGTGGATTAAGGCGTCTTGTACATACCAGTTGCGTTGCTTCTGGGAGTATGGGTTCGAGTCACTTCTGGGGTGTGAGTTTTCAGTTGCATATGTCCTGGGGACCATTCAGGCTTGTTCGCATTTGTGTTCCTCACGTGTGCCCCAAACAATGAGGTGATTTGGTAAAATGCTATGCCCAAGATAACTATCCGAGTGCCGGCGGTGGGGTGGTTCATATAGCCTCGGCTATCACCTCATTATGTCCGGTCGTGATGGTCAAGTGGATTAAGGCGTCTTGTACATACCAGTTGCGTTGCTTCTGGGAGTATGGGTTCGAGTCACTTCTGGGGTGTGAGTTTTCAGTTGCATATGTCCTGGGGACCATTCAGGCTTGTTCGCATTTGTGTTCCTCACGTGTGCCCCAAAGAATGAGGTGATTTGGTAAAATGCTATGCCCAAGATAACTATCCGAGTGCCGGCGGTGGGGTGGTTCATATAGCCTCGGCTATCACCTCATTATGTCCGGTCGTGATGGTCAAGCGGATTAAGGCGTCTTGTACATACCAGTTGCGTTGCTTCTGGGAGTATGGGTTCGAGTCACTTCTGGGGTGTGAGTTTTCAGTTGCATATGTCCTGGGGACCATTCAGGCTTGTTCGCATTTGTGTTCCTCACGTGTGCCCCAAAGAATGAGGTGATTTGGTAAAATGCTATGCCCAAGATAACTATCCGAGTGCCGGCGGTGGGGTGGTTCATATAGCCTCGGCTATCACCTCATTATGTCCGGTCGTGATGGTCAAGTGGATTAAGGCGTCTTGTACATACCAGTTGCGTTGCTTCTGGGAGTATGGGTTCGAGTCACTTCTGGGGTGTGAGTTTTCAGTTGCATATGTCCTGGGGACCATTCAGGCTTGTTCGCATATATATATATATATATATATATATATATATATATATATATATATATATATATATACATATATATATATATATATATATATATATATATATATATATATATATATATATATATATATATATATATATATATGTCGTACCTAGTAGCCAGAACGCACTTCTCCGCCTACTATGCAAGGCCCGATTTGCCTAATAAGCCAAGTTCTCATGAATTAATCGTTTTTCGACTACCTAACCTACCTAACCTAACCTAACCTAACTTTTTCAGCTACCTAACCTAACCTAACCTATAGAGATAGGATAGGTTAGGTAGGGTTGGTTAGGTTCGGTCATATATCTACGTTAATTTTAACTCCAATAAAAAAAAATTGACCTCATACATAATGAAATGGGTAGCTTTATCATTTCATAAGAAAAAAAAATAGAGAAAATATATTATTTCAGGAAAATTGGCTTTTTAGGCAAATCGGGCCTTGCATAGTAGGCTGAGAAGTGTGTTCTGGCTACTAGGTACGACATATATATATATATATATATATATATATATATATATATATATATATATATATATACATATATCGTACCTAGTAGCCAGAACGCACTTCTCAGCCTACTATGCAAGGCCCGATTTGCTTAATAATCCAAGCTTTCATGAATTAATTGTTTTTCGACTACCTAACCTACCTAACCTAACCTAACCTAACTTTATCAGCTACCTAACCTAACCTAACCTAAAAAGATAGGTTAGGTTAGGTAGGGTTTTTTAGGTTCGGTCATATATCTATGTTAATTTTCACTCCAATAAAAAAAATTGACCTCATACATAATGAAATGGGTAGCTTTATCATTTCATAAGAAAAATATTTGTGACAATATATTAATTTATAAAAACTTGGCTTATTAGGTAAATCGGCCCTTGCATAGTAGGTTGAAAAGTGCGTTCTGGCTACTAGGTACGACATATATATATATATATATATATATATATATATATATATATATATATATATATATATATATATATATATATATGTATATATATATATATATATATATATATATATGTATATATATATATATATATATATATATATATATATATATATATATATATATATATATATATATATATATATACATACATACATACATACATACATACATACATACATACATACATACATACATACATACATACATACATACATACATACATACATACATATATATATATATATATATATATATATATATATATATATATATATATATATATATATATATATATATATATATATATATATACCCACTTCAAGACTCCGCTCCAATATAGAAGCATCAAGAAATATGGGCCAATAGGCCCTCTGCAATTACTTTCATTCTTACCTTCAATACCCATTGTTTCGTGTTCTGGCATGTGTTGAAAGTTTGTTTTCACCTCTGTTTATATATATATATATATATATATATATATATATATATATATATATATATATATATATATATATATATATATATATATATATATATATATATATATATATATATATATATATATATATATTATTAAATATGACCGAAAAAGTAAGATTAATAATTCTAACACGAATTTTCTCAATTTTTCTTATGTTTCTTTTCACTGTTGATGGTAAATGAAAAATCAATTCTCCAAAATTCATTTTTATTTCTAGTCTGACGCGACACTTGAGCGCGTTTCGTAAAACTTATTACATTTTCAAAGACTTTAGTTTACACACACACACACACAACTATAACTGAATAGAGCTTAAACATCTTCGATTTTTTATACCTGCATTTGGGTGAGGTGATATGTTACAACAGTTTTGGATGAGGTGAAAACAAACTTTCAACACATGCCAGAACACGAAACAATGGGTATTGAAGGTAAGAATGAAAGTAATTGCAGAGGGCCTATTGGCCCATATTTCTTGATGCTTCTATATTGGAGCGGAGTCTTGAAGTGGGTAGAATATAGTTGTGCATTAATTGGCTGTTGATTGCTGGTGTTGACTTCTTGATATGTAGTGCCTCACAGATGTCCAGCCGCCTGCTATCGCTGTATCTATCGATGATTTCTGTGTTGTTTGCTAAGAATTCTCTAGTGATGGTTTGGTTGTGGGAAGAGATTATATGTTCCTTAATGGAGCCCTGTTGCTTATGTATCGTTAAACGCCTGGAAAGAGATGTTGTTATCTTGCCTATATACTGAGTTTTTTGAAGCTTACAGTCCCCAAGAGGGCATTTGGAGGCATAGGTGACGTTGGTCTCTTTTAAAGCGTTCTGCTTTGTGTCTTGAGAGTTTCTCATGAGTAGGCTGGCCGTTTTCTTGGTTTTATAGTAAATCGTAAGTTGTATTTTCTGATTTTTGTCTGTAGAGATTTTGCTCAAATGCCTCCTTCAGCTCCTGATGTCTGCCATCAGGTACCTGTGTAAAAATGTCGTCAACATACCTGCAGTATATGGCCGGTTTCAAGTTCATGTCGATTAATACTTTTTGCTCGATGGTACCTATGTAGAAGTTCGCAAACAGGACACCTAGGGGAGAACCCTTGGCGACCCCATCTACTTGCTTATACATGTGCCCATCCGGGCTCAAGAAGGGTGCTTCTTTAGTACAAGCTTGGAGTAGTTTCCTTAGAATGTTTTCTGGTATGTCAAGAGGAGTACAGGCCGGATCACGATACACTCTGTCCGCTATCACCCCGATTGTGATCCGGCCTATACTCCTCTTGACATACCAGAAAACATTCTAAGGAAACTACTCCAAGCTTGTACTAAAGAGGCACCCTTCTTGAGCCCGGATATATATATATATCGTCTAATCTATAGACAATCATATATATATATATATATATATATATATATATATATATATATATATATATATATATATATATATATATATATATATATATGAGAGATTGAGCCTGCTCTTCCCTCCTAAGTACGTCCCTAACAACTAATATAGAAGATATATCCAACAAGTACAACACCAAGGTTTGCCCAGAGAGCAAACGTATTCAGCACCGAGACACCTGCTCCACCTCCGCCACTCAAACCAGCAAACTACTTGTCCATCACCTGCCCTTCGCTGATTGGTTGGTGCCCGTCGCACCTGCTCCCTCCACCCGCCACACTAGCTGATGTCTGGGCCACCACGACCTACAGTCCTCAGAATATCCCGTGCTTTCCACAAGTTAACACGTCTCATTGGTAGACTAAGCCTTGGCTTACGTGTACTAAGGGAGGTGGCAGCTTGAAGCCAATATTCCTGCACTATATATTTCCTTTGATATTATTCACTTGTCTTAACGTAACTTTTCATTTGCCAGTAATTATTCTTATTATTTTGTTTGATTGATTTATGTTACAATTTTTATGTTCATTTTATTCATGTTTTGCTTTTCTAACGTAATTAAAATTTCATTGTTAAATTTACTTGTGTTTTGTGTATCTTCCCATTACCTTACCACAGACGAAAGTTCCAGATTTTCTCTTTTTGTTCCTTTATGTGACGAGGCCATACCCCTAGCTTTTGAAACAGCCGAACACCAACGCGTTACCGTCACAATATATATATATATATAAATATATATATATGCAGCCAATCAAACTTCAGTATTAAACTACATATATTAGTAATAATAATTAAGATCTTATCTTATTGTAGAGTAGGCTTAGTCCACTAGGTATAATCATGAATGAAGGCACCAAATAATCTTCATAGTTGAATCAAGCATCTCCATTCCTGTATTGGAGTTCCAAGCAACTGTACTGCTTCCTCTTTTATTATTCTTGTCAAAGGGCACTAGCTGTAAAGACGGAGTTCAAATATATAACAGGTATATCAGATGAAACATTTGTTATATTATTAGATTAAGGATATTAGACCAAGGATTAATTACCTGGGTTGAGTCGTGTCCTCATGTCCTAACCGGAATTAATCCTATGTATCTGACATTACTGGCGAGAAATGACTTAGATAAGATTTCGGAAAGACACTTCCATTTTTTAGATGTTGACTGCATGTTGATGATGGAAAAAGCACTAATTTGATCTACATAACACTTTGTCCAAGGGAGAATTATAGAAGCTGACCTCGCTCCAAGCGACTCGGTCCAACAACAATGGTTGACCTTCCTCCCACCTCTGACGCCTGGCTCTCCTTGTCCAGATGTCAGTAATTGCTAGAAATGTCACATTTATCCCATTTTGATTCTGATAATTAAGTTAATTCAAGTGAGATGTTTTTATGATGTTATTAGTCCAAAGACTGCAGTATTAAGAATAACTTCCAACAGAATAGCTGGTGAATTTATAGCGCTATGTGGCAATGATATCTTGTTTTCTATTGACGGAAACTTCCACTGTGCTACATTTTGTATGGGTTAACTTGTGTATATAACAACAGCAATATTATCTGCCTAATACAATATTCCTATTGTATTTAATGTTAGTAAATGGTGTCGGGTTTTCTGACATATGCTGCTGAACTTTTCAAATTTATTATTTTTCTGTTGTCTTCTTATTATGTATTTGATGTAACAGTACTTTATTGCCATTTGCATTTGTTATATCGAAACAATCAAACTACACTTTTAAATTATCCATGTACTGGTGAATTTGGTATTTACTTTGAAGCCTGTGATATTTACATCCTCTTAGCCTTCCTGGGTAGTAACCTAGTTCAATCTAGTTTTCATTGAAAATATTTCCATTTCTTCACTATATTTCTAAGCTACTATAAAACAAATATTTTACTAGATAATGATTTTTAGGAATATAACAATTCTGCTTAATTATTTGGTGTACTAATAATTTAATAAGTGGTACTGTATAGTGTGTTATGGTGTAATATAGTTGAGTTACACCATCTCTGAAGTCAATGAAATATAAATTTGGGGGGAATTAACAAGAAAATATTAAATAATGATTATATAAACGTGTAATATTCATGTAATTTTAAGGGCTTCCTGAACCATTACAATTAATTTTTCAGACATTTCTGTGTACTGAAGCACAATTAAATATGGAAAAAAAGCTAACATATTTCCATTTCACAAAGTGTCAGCATTGAAGACCCCTTCGTTATTGACCTGTGTTATTGGCAAGTGTAGTACTCAAAATAATTAAAATGAAATAGGTAGAACACCTGGAGAAAAATAATATGGCTAATAGGACTGATAGTATAGTTTTCGATGTGGAACTTCCTGTGTAAAATATTAACTTGGTTTCTATGATAGAGCCACAGAGATTTCACAGGAAATAGATGGTTAGGTTGACTGCATATATCTACACCTAAAAAAAGTCTTTTGACAGAGTCTCATTTAAGATGTAGTTCTGGAAACTGGAAGATACTGGAGGAGTTACAAGGAGGGTTCTAACATGGATGACAAATTTTCTAACCAACAGAATGTGGAGGGCAGTAATCAGAAGCAATTTATCAAACTGAAGAAAAGTCACAAGGGGAGTACCACAGGGCTTATTTCTTGCACTAGTAATCTTCAATGTATGCATAACCAACCTATTAGAAGATATATTGAATTATAAGAATAAGTTTGCTGATGATGCTAAGATACTAGGAAAGATTAAAAACATAGACGATTGTTATGCCCCTCAAGAAGACCTGGAAACTATTACTGTATGTAGCACCACTTGGAAAATGAAAATTAATGTGAATAAATGACATGTTATGGAATGTTAAGGAAGAGAAGATAGACAAACACACAATGTACAAATTCATCAATTAACAAATTTATTATCACAATTAAATATCAAACGAGGTTGATGTGAGGCTACTAGACATAAATGTATATAAATTTCTCTTAAGTTTAGAGAGAAACATTTAACATATAAATAAAACCCAGATAAAATATTGCACCTTCGTCTTTACTGAACACTAATATATCAATTTTATGTTGCCAACCCTTATATAGGGTAGGATGCCCAACTTGTCCCGTGTTGAGCTAAATATTGAACAACCTAATAATCCTGGACTCGGTAACAGGGTTGTTGATTTGTGGAACCAATTGCCGCGTAACGTGGTGGAGGTGGGGTCCCTCGGTTGTTTCAAGCGTGGGTTGGACATGTATATGAGTGGGATTGGGTGGTTATAAATAGGAGCTGCCTCGTATGGGCCAATAGGCCTTCTGCAGTTACCTTTGATCTTATGTTCTTATAATCATTTAAACATTGTGCAGACCCCAGAAAGGGTCGGATCAATACCAACACGAGTTGTGCTGTACATATAATTAGATTACTCATATTATATTAATAATTACTATATTCATTTAAATTTTATCTATAACATTTTTATTTTTGAATCTTCATTGGTGTCTCTAATCCTTCGAATAGTGATAATGATAGGCTAGCCAAAGATATTCCTACAGTGACACTGGTCACTACTCAAATTATTTGTGTGATTATATATGTACAATTTACTTTTAATGTGCCAACCCCAACGAGAGGTAGGATATAGCGTAGTGACTGGATATTAATCCTAGGCTATTACTACTCAAAATTGTTTACCTCAATGAATCAGTACCCCAGATATCTTCGTTTAGAAGCTATGGAATCAATCAGCCACTATGGCTGATCCAGAGTAAACAAAACGTGCCTTAGCAGCACTTAAACGTCACCTGACAAGACTACTCAATATATTTGAGAATTTGTCACTAGAGTCTCCATTTGATTTTACCCATATGGAAATCTCTCCATTGGTAGCTGATAACAAATTCGATGATTTGAAAAGATTGATTGAATTTTACCGAAGTAAATTTCTTGCCAACACAAACAGCAGTAAACACAACCCTGACGAAATGTAACAAATCATGTCTGAACTGGCAATGTATGAGGATGATACTCAAGCCAAGTTAAGTCCTCTACTACACCTATTAGCTCTTCATAAGGCAACACCTAGAATAATAGTGTCTCAATCCAGTTCAGCACAGTAACCAACTTTTGCTATACTAGACGAAGAAAACTGGGACACCTTTTGGATTGCTTTTAACACTCATGTTTATTCTAAGGCAACCATACCAAAGGTGACAAAGTCCACATACCTTCAAAGCCTTATCAAAGAGGAGGCTAAGAAGGTCATAGCTAATCTGTCCCTTGATGAGGACACTTATGATATAGCTATAAAGTTGTTGGAAGTCAATTACTACGCCAAACAAATAGTATAGCTAATCAATTGGTCGATTTAACCTCACCTATCAACCGAACAGACTCCCTTCAAGACTTCAGGTTAGAGTTGGAGTCGCTTGTGAGAGCCCTTAACACCAAAGTAGATGTACAAGCTTCCGAATGGTCACTAAAGTTGAGCATCCAGAGGAAGCTCCCTTGAGATTTTTTAGCTGAAATCTCATCTCATTTTAAGACAAACGCCCTATCCATAGATGAAATCTTCCAGGGATTGAGAATGACAGTCAATAGAATGAAAGCTCATAACAAAATTGAATCTGATACTGAAAAGTCATACACTGAGAAATCAGGGAGACCAACGAGTATGACAAATAATCCTAATAAATCTAAATCTATCATCTCCAATCCAAGGTGGAAGAAAGGCCGTGTGGGTACATATGCAGTGAGTTCCTCAAAGCCTTTTATTTTTTTATTTGGCTCCAGCAAAATAAACGGTTGTGAATCCCAAAGGTGCTGTAGGCTGGGGAACGTGTGTGCTCTGCCAAGAAGGACATTTAATATATCACTGCGCAAATTACCCTGATCGTACTAAAAGGGTAAAGCGACTCAAGGAGTTGCACAAACGCACAAGGTACCTACGGTCACATGACTCCTGTACCTGTGCAGTCCAACTAAGCACCTACAATAGGTGCAATAAGGGCCAACACCAGACCACGCTGTGTGGAGACAAAATCAAAGTTCTCCAAGGCCAAGACAGAGGAAGAGACTTCTACCTCCATGCAGTACTGCAAAGTATGACAGGATATAGGTGTCCTATCCACAAAGTTAAGCAATGGCACAACTTTACCCACTATCCAATTCATCCTTAAAAACAAGAGGGCCATAGTCAACACCATATTTTACTTATTTCAGGGGACAAGAAGCCAGAGTGTATTCATTCACATTAGGCTTTTATCGAGTTCCCCACCCCCCCCCAGGGCGAATTACTGACCCCGTCCAGGATACAACCCCACAATAAGCTGAGTAATTCCCGAGTACCTACTTGCTGCTAGGTGAACTGCTCATTAGGTGAAAGGAAATATGCCCAACTATTTCTCTCACCACCCGCCAAAACTACGACGTTGGTATAACGTTCGAACAAGTTTTAACACTAGTAATCCTAACAGTGAAATAGTCACTACGGGTTTGCCTCAGATTTTGTTTGGTGCTACATCTACTCTGTTTCTGCTTCAAGCAACCTTAGATAAGCATTTAAATATGTCTAATAGCTCAAATAAAACTGAAATTAGCAACAACGTGTATATAGACAACTTCCAAGGAACCACCAGCAGTAAGAAAGAACAGAAAAATATATATCATGAGGCCAATCGAGAGTTATTGGTATCAAATATGCCCCTCCAGTCATGATCTTCAAATAATTACAACTTAAAACAACTGATCAAATCAGAATTTTCAGATTACATAACACTCCAGAAAATGAAAGTACTATAGGTGTCGAATGGGAAACAACTTCTGATCAGTATACCATCAAAACAAGGAAACCAAATACCACCAATTTAGCAATGAGAAAGATATTATTGCAAGTAACCAAGGCTTTCGACTCCTTGGGACTATTAAATTCCATATTAATTAAAGGAAAGTTAATCATGCAAGAATGCTGGCCGAAGAAGATAGGCCTTGGATGATTCACTAATACCTGCCCTCAGGAAAAATGACAGCACCTAGTAAAGGATTTATGTATCCTAATGGCTATCAAGTTTCCTCGAAACACGTGGAATGCACAGGCATATTCGCCCATTAAGCTATATGTAGCCTATTTAGTGGCAGATGAACTGGCAAATCTGCTCACCTCAAAGGCTAGAGTGGCACCGTTGAAGAGACGGTCATTGCCACAACTAGAATTAACTGTCCAACTGTTAGGAGTAAGGCTGGGTGATTATCTGACCAAAACCTTAAGTAATATAAATTTTTAAGAAAGGGTGGTATGGTCAGGTAATGAGGTAGTTTTTCAGTGAGTGAAAAACAACAATAGTAAAACTCCTTATGTGAGAAATCGTGTCAAGGAGATAAGAGAGTTGTCAACTAGATACAAACTCAGATATGTACCCACAAAGGAGAATCCCACTGACTATTTCTCCAGAGGCCTGACTTTAAGGCAATAACCAAAAGGCGAGAGGTGGTTAACCCTTATACTGCGCATGTCGCATATATATGCCATGAGTAACATGTCCCACGGTGCGCATGGTGTATATATACGCCATAGGGTGCCAGGCCCGATTCAAATGGCCCGCGGCTACACGGGGTTCACATTAGCTTCCTCAGGGCTCTTGTAAACAGACGCCATTTTATAAAAAAATCGTGGGCAATATTCTCAGGTGTGAGAGGCACAGTACTGTTGGAGCAACCAAGGCTGGCGCACACAGCATGAGCGAGCAGCATTGCCGTTCAGCTTGTGACCACAGCATCGCCAAAAAATGTCAAAATAAATGTATAATTGTTATTATTTAGCGATGACAATATTACAGATGACCCCTGACTGTGATATAAATAACCAGGGTTGTGATAATAGCAGGATTGTTGTAATAATTAGCGCTGTGGGAGGAGTGATGTTGAGAGACGGAGGGAGATAGCATCGTTTACTGACTGTGTGGCCACCTGTTATTGTTTGCATTCACCATACCAGCTCAGTGGTTCTCTATGATGAACACAAATGTAGATACTCATATATAAAGTGTGTATTAGTGTAATAACAGCAAAAAGATTATGCTGGGAGGAGCCATTTGGGTGACGGAGGTGACGTCGTCTGCACGATTTGTCTAGCTGTTTAGAGGGTGGCCACTATGCTCTTTGGGCGCATTACAAGCTTAGGTGTACAGTTACGGTGCATAGAACATGTAGATACTTATATATAATATGTGTATATAGTGTAATAACACTGCAAACAGTATTGTTGTGGGAGAAAGTTTAGTGTGTGTGACCTTGAATGAGTGAGGGAGCCGCCAGCTGCGACGACTCTTAGTGCCTGAACTAACTATATCAGCTTAGCTGTACAGTTGTGGTGAACAAAATATATACATACTTATATATAACGTCTGTATATAGTGTAATAACACCACAAATGGTATTGTTGGGGAAGAAAGTTTAGTGCGTGTGTTGAGGGAGTGGCAGTGAGTGGCTGGCAGGTGTGTAGCGGTAACTCTTCATTGCTTTTCGACTCTCAATACCAACTTAGTGGTTCGTTATGGTGAACAAAACATGCAGATACTTATATATAACCTGTGTATAGAGTGTAATAGCAGCAAAACTATTTCTTTATTGTTTTATGAACATAATAATTAAATCACTAATATGCACACTATACTTTTGAGTATAGCGATTATTCACCATATTTATTATATAAATATATTACAATAATAATGAATAATATTATATTGAATAATATTACTGCAAAAAACTATGAAAAATCAATCGGAGACATTGAAACAATTACGTAATAATATCTTTGTGGCAACTCCCATCTGTCAACGCGGGTGACGCTGACCAGCCCTGACGACCGCTCTGTCAACGCCCACTTTTTGCCAGACTTCCTCGGTCAATTGCGCCCAAAATATGTCACCAACGATTTTTTTTTATTTTTCCCGTGCTCAGGGGACACAAATTAACATGTTTTGAAGACGAAAAAAAAATTTTGATTTTTTTTTCTTGCGTACAGGGGTGTAAATGTCCCCAGGACAAATGAGCAGTGTAAGGGTTAATGGACCTCAGTGACCAGTGGCCTAAACATAATCCACAAATCATTGTATTACAAATCACATTTAGAATGAGCCTGATAAAAACTTTTAATGATCTGGGTCTCTGGATTGACCCAGAAAACTGTTATTGTTTCCCACCCACTAAAAAACTCCCTCATTATCTGACCACACCGATGTTTTTTCAACGTGGAGATTAATTAATGTTTTGATCAGGTAATGAGCCAGTCTTATGCCTACCAGTAGGGCGGTTAATTCTAACTGTGGCAATGACCATTTCCCTAACCCTTAAACTGCACAAAATGTAACATGTCTGACATTGAAGGGGGGGGCGGGGGGAATAGCTAAAAAAATATTCAAATTATGTAAAAATTACTAAAAAAAAATTAAACAAAGCTCCAACTTATTGACTTCAGCTTCGTGAAACTTTCATCAAAATATTTTCAGAAATTGATTTTAGATGAATATTTAAGAAAAAGAACGTTTTGTTGATAAAGAGAACAGCTCCTATTAACTGGAACTGATGGCTAATGCAAGAATAAAGAGATGAAAGTACCTGTTCGACGCACAAAGAAGAAGAATAGTAGTAAGAAGTGTCCACAAAGTGGAAATACAGCTGGTGCTTCTATAGCATTAGTGAGTAATACATAATAACACAAATAATAATGAATAATTATGTTATTATGCTCTATTTTGTTATATTTCATTTAATACATTGTCAATGTTATTATCAGTTACTTGCAACAGTGTCCAAATTTTTTTTTTTGTTACCTATAGATAAAGGTAAACATATACCTTTAAAGCTTCTCCTTTAAGTTTACTCTGAAAATATGTAAATTTGATGGTTTTAGGTATAGTGGCTTTAGAATACACTGAGTCAACAAATTTATTCCTGAAGTTATCCTAACTTTTATTCTCTGTTCCAGAGAATGTAGGAAGACTGATGGAATGCAGCTTGACTTCTAGTTATGCTGTATAAGAGGAAGCTTTGGCCGTTGCCTTTCACTGGTTAATTATTTTAGCGAAGATTCAAACTGGTCTTTATATAATCCTCTTACAGTGCCAGATCAGTCATAACATCGTCTATACAGTATCAGATAAATTGATTTGGCAGGATCGACCAAATAATTTTCTATCTGCCATTTGACTTGCTCAAACTTACTTGTAGCTAAGTGAAAGCATCTTTTCAGTTCAATATAGTCGAGTGGTGATTGCTGGGACAGATCTTGACATTTATTAATCTGTATGGTCAAGTGATCTTTGAGACCTATGAGGGGTCCTTTTCAGTTTTACTAGTTTTGCCATTCTGGCTGTTTAACCCTGAAACCACTAGGGGGCCATATGGGTATAACCATTTAACTGCGCAACGCGCTTGCAGGCCCATGTCTGGGGTGCGCTATGCGCCTCCAGGTATTTGTATTTTTTTACGTTCCATTCAAAACTCCCGCGGCTACATGGGGTTTACATCAGCTTTCTCAAGGCTCTTGTAAACAGACGCCATCTTTAAAAAAAATTGATGGTCCATATTCCTGGGTGTGAGAGCCTCAGTAGTGAGTGAGCAACCAAGGCTTGTACACACAGCATGAGCGCACAGCACTGCTGTTCAGCGTGTGACCACAGAATCGCCTAATAATGTAAATATATATATTTAACCTGTGTTATTTAGCCATGATAGTATTATAAAAGAGCCTGAGTGTGATAATGACTGGGTACAATGTTCAAATATCAGTGATTCAATGCTGTTCACGATGTTCACAGCGCTAGCCACAGCATTATTTCTTCCATCTAGGAATCTTCAAACGACTTTTTAGGTTCCTTTTCAAAATAAACTTGTGGTCAATTATTCATTTACAGGAATTAGTGACCAGGATTGTGGTTATAACTAGCATTGTGCGCAGTATTGTGGAAGGAGGAATTTTGGTGAGGGAGGTGACGTAATCGTAGCGTCGTCTGCTGTCTGCTGCGTGATTTCTCATGCAGTGTATGGTGGCCACTGTACTGTTTGGACACAATACCGGCTTACTTGCATAGTTCTCTTAAATAAAACATGTAGATAGGTATATATAACATGTGTAAATAGTGTAATAAAAACAATAACAGTATGGTGGGTGGAGCAATGTTGGCGAGTAAGATGTTGGAGTGAGGGAGGGCTGTCTGGGTGTGGCTGCTCACACTCGCAATGTTCTGAATGTGTTGATGGTAAATGTATATAGTGTGTGACAGTGTATAGTGTGTACATATGTTGTAAATATACATAAATGAACATGAAACATTGGTGTGAATAGCTGTATGATGGGGGGAGAAATGTTGGAGGAGTGAGGGAGGGCCAGCTGGGTGTGGCTGCACACACTCGCGGTGTTCTGAATGTGTTGATAGTGAATGTATATAGTGTGTGACAGTGTATAGTCTGTAAATAGATTGTATATATACATAAATTAGCATGATACATGGTTAATATGTGTACACAAGTGTCATGCACGTAACACAGTGTCCTCGGACAGTACGGATGTTTAACTGCCATAATATAGTGTACGTGTTCATTATACATAGGGTTAGCACGTGTTATGATCTCAGCCTACAGGAGAAACGAGTCTCCCTCCTTGAGAGTTATTCGTCAAGCCTGACCTGATTAGAAGGTCTAGCAAGTATTGAGGTGATAACGCATATGTAAAATAGTTGGTTGGATATGTGTAACAGTTTAAGATTATGGGCAGTAAGTAAGGAAATAGATAAATGACTGGCTAGGAGATGTGGACATTTTGCTGGAGGCGTGAGGCTCGCTTCCGGAGGACCTTGACCTCACTTGAGTGCCAGACATCGCAGGGGGAAGCCGCGCTCCGTTTGAGCTCCCGCCAGAAGGGAACCCCTAGTGATATATCTCTAAGAGAAGAGAAGTGTGCAGACGTACCAGCTGTGGAATCGAGCTGGGAACGTTGTGGTCTCAAGTCCTGGTCGACGAGCAGATATTAAATCGCCCAGAAGCATTATTGTGTGCTGTGTGGAGCGCCCTGACCAGACGCCGTCAGAGGGAAAGCGCCCTCGATCAATTAATCTGTGGTTTGTCTTTTGGGGAAGAAGTTGCTGAGAACTTCGAAGCCAGCAGATGAAGTAGCTGATGAGACTCCAAGGTAGTGGAGCAGAGGACCTCGAGCTGTGAGGAGAAGCAGCAGTGAAGAGGAGTGTCACGTGCTTCTGTAGAGGTGGAGAAGCACCATAGTTGCTCGAGGAAACTTCATGGTGTAGCAGCCAAGAGAGCTGTGGAGGAGCCTAGCAGAAGGGTGAAGCACCGTAGTTGCTCAAGGAAACTTCATGATAGCAGCCTGGAGGAGCTGCAGAGGATCCTGGTAGTGAAGCCCGGAAGAACCTAAAGAAGTAGGGTAGTGAACTTCCAGAGGTGGAAGGGGAAGTTCTGGTGGATTACTAGTAGGGAGTTGATAGTGTTTGGTTGTCATTAGCGTGCAAGACGCAGTGAGAGGTGAGTGACTGTTGGCATTCTTGCGTCAAGGAGTTTTTTTTATACTGAAGTATCAATGAACATTTATACTGGTATATGTTATTGCATTCAAATGCTGGTTTTCTATATATATATGTTATCTTGCTGATGGTGCAACAGTGTGTAGGCTTGACCAACTTGAGGAAGTTAATAGTATCAGGTGGTGAACCAGGAGGTAGGATACCACTTGATAAGCTGATAATAGAGTTCTGATGGTATTGGAGTGCAACCTGATTGTGATATTATAGAGTATAGGATTCATTATTATTATATGTGTGTATGTATCGTGTATGTGCTTTGTTCAGTAAATGTGTCACAATTTGCTGATGTTTGCCCTTGTCCTAGTGAGGCTTCCCAGGAGGTAGTAAAGAAGGAGAGAGAGAGAGAGAAAGAACCATGAACCACTGCTGTGGACAGGGTAGGAGGTAATACTAGTAAGTCATAGGGGGATTGAGGAGATCATATCTCATAAGGAGAGAGTGGGGAGTCACAGCGGCTCGAGTGGGTGTGTGCACGTGACGACGAGGCTAAGTGTTGGAGCCGCATCCCCTGAACGCGTGACGTTGAGCCCCTCTCCAAGAGCCAGAAGCGCCAAGGGTGATCTCCTAGTATAAGCACTCTACCGAGTTGTGGGTTGGGTTGTCCGTAGAGGAAGATCAACGACGACTACACCAACCAACCCACAGCATATAATAAATTGGGGGCCTGTCCGGGAGAGTGAACTGACACACCCACACCCTGTCCAAGAGTGGATTTGTACACCCTTGCTGAAATAAACTGTGTGACCGCAGGTGTATATTCTCTCTCTTGGGAAGACTCACAGGACAAAGATGGATAAGGTGCAAACGTTTGTGGAGTCAGGCAAGCCCGAGGACTTGGAAGGTTGCACGAGGGATCAATTGAAACAAATAGCAGAAAAATGTGGCATCAGGTTGAAAGCATCTAAAGTAGCTGGGATGAAGGATGAGATCCTGAGGCAGTTGAGGGCCAGAAGTGAAGCGGCAGAGCAAGGAGCCCAAAAAGGAGCTGAAAGTGGAAAGGAGGATGATGGGCAGGATGAAGTGAGATCCCAGGGATCGAGTAGGAGCAGCAAGAGTAGCCGCAGTAGCAGGAGTAGCCGAAATAGGAGCTTGGAGAGATTCCAGTTAGAGCTCCAGATGCAGCGTGAGGACAAGGAGAGACAGTTCCAGCTGGAAAAGATGAAATTAGAACTCCAGATGAAAAATGAAGCCGAGAAGGAAAAAGAGAAAACCAGACTGGAAATAGAAAAAGAGAAAGCAAGGCTAGAGGTGGAAAAAGAAAAAGAGAGAACAAAACAAATGCAGATAGAAGCGAATAGAACCTTGGCTGAACAAAGGATTGAACATGGGTTGCCAGAGAGCACCACCCAGGTATCACACCCACCAGATGTTAGGGTTAGGGAGAAGGACATTCCCTTGTTTGTTCCCGAAGAGGCAGAGAGCTTTTTCGAGCACTTTGAAAAAGTAGCCAGCATCAAGGAGTGGCCACAGGAGGAATGGGCCCAGCTGGTCCAGTTAAGATTGACCGGTGCAGCCAGGGAGGCATACACCCAATTGTCACTGGAAGAGTGCCAGGATTATGCCACGGTAAAGAGCAGCATATTGCGCTCGTTTCAGTTAACCCCAGAAGCTTATAGGAAGCGCTTCAGAGAAATGATCAAAGTTGGAGCATGTACATTTGCTGAGACAGCAAGAGATCTGGAAAGACGATTCCAGAAGTGGATTGAGGCTGCTGGAGTTGGATCTTACGCTGACCTGAAGCAACTGATGGTCATGGAGAAATTCTTGGAGATGATGCATCCCGAAACAAAGTTCAAGATCCAAGAAGCAGGGATAATGGAGGTGAAAGATGCCGCAGATAGGGCGGATATGATTACTGAAGCATACAAGAGCTTAAGGGAGAACAGAGTGAGAAGCGAGGCGAGACGCAGCAATGGCAGATCCAATGGAGTCTGGGGAGGAAGAAATTACGAGAGAACCAGAAGAGTCTGGGATGAGAAAAATTTTGATAAATGGGCAGATAAAAGTAAGTACCCTAAAACTCAGAAGAGTAGGTCGCGCACTTCGTCTGAAAGTGAAGATGGAGGAGCTAAACAAGAAACTAATCGTTATCCTGGAAATCAAGAGTCCAGTAAAGCTCCACAGAGTACGAGTGTACCTGGCTCGAGGAACTCTCATGTGAGTGGACAAAGTCAGAGCCGCTTTGGTACGTATAGGAGAGATTTTTCCCAGATGAGATGTTACAATTGTAACGGATTGGGTCACGTGATGCGAGATTGTCGGCAGGGCAAGAGAGTTGTGACCCTGGCCATGTGTGACCCCCGAAGCAAATATATCAATGTGTTCCAAGACAAACCACAGAGAGCGAACTTAGTGAACGAGAGGTATAGGCCGTTCATGAGCAAAGGTTGGATCAGTGTAGGAGGCCAACCTGAAGTAGAAGTTGGTATCTTAAGAGATACCGGAGCTAATCAGAGCTTGATTACGAGAAGCCTGATTGGGAATGATCGACGATTAGCTGGCAGTGGTAAGATGAGAGTATATGGGTTATTGTCTGAGAGTGACATGCCCGTATGCACTGTCCAGCTAAGGTCGGAATATGTGTCGGCAGAGGTGATGTTGGGAGTGTGCCCCGACATACCTGTTCCAGGAGTCCAAGTGATCCTGGGGAATGACTTGTGCGGGACAAAGGTGTTGCCAAGAGTCATAGCGGAGACTGTGCCAGAGGAGTGCCCAGAAGGCCACTGCACGGGTGGGACACCTGAGAGTGTGAACCTGACTGACATCCGAGGAGATGAGTCAGGAGACCGCCAAGCCATTGAGTACCCTGTCTCGGTAGTGATGAAGACAGAGGTGGCCGACAAGGAAGACGCTGGAGGAGATGAGACAGTGTCAATTAAACCGGTAGAAGATATTGATGTAGATATAGCATGGCTGTTTGATGAAGGTCCAGCCCAGGAGAATGGAGTCTCGGTGAGGTCAAAAGTGAAGATGGCCCAGCCGAAGAAGAATCAGGTGAAGAGAGCGGACCTGAGTAGAGCCCGGACTGCTGAAATTAAGAGTCGGAAGGCGAATGCAACTGTGCTGAGTGGGAATGAGGAAAGATGTGGACAGACTGAGGACGGAAGTAGAACGTCAAGTTGTCCACGAGCACAGAGGCATCTGGATAGTAGAGTTAAGTTGTTTGAGGTGTCAGGAGTTGACGTGTTTCACAGAAAACCTGAAGAAAAGATAGTGAAGAAGAGTAGTAACCGAGAAGGTGAAATGAGAAGAGACAGTATGTGTGGAGAGATGCTTACGAGCACTCTGGGAGAGGCAAAGCGACATGTATGGTCGAGTGCTGTTGGATGTAATACAGTGCCCGAAGAAACTTTTAGGGAACGAAGAAGAGTTGAAGGAGAAGAAATGGAGTGGTATAGAAGTGAAAAATGTGAGAAGAGGATGATGATGCAAGCATGGAGGAATAGAAGAAAGCCGAGGACTCGATGGAGGTCAAACAAGACGATGTCTTGGACAAATGCGGAGACGCCAGGGAGGATCGTCGGTGAAGACGAGGGAGTGAAGTATGATGACAGGAGACGGAAGTATAATGGCAGTAGATGGAAGTATGAAGACGACAGAGGAGGTACAGACAGCAGATGTCTGACTCTGGACGTGAAGAGAAGAAGACGAGGAAACGGAGGGTGGAGACAATAAGTAGAGTGGAACGATGGAGTGCAGGCGTCCAAGGAGGACAGCCTAGCCAACAGGTGCCAGAGAAGTCAGATCGTTTATGAGAAGATCATGTTTCTGGCGAGTTGTGAGCCAGATGTTGCAAGGAGCAACGAACTAATTGTAGACTTCTAAGGGAGTACGTAAGCAGATCAACCGTTCGAACCAATCGGTTGAAGAACGAGACGGTGTGGTGGCGGATGTATTATCCCGAGCTTTGCCACTGGAATAACTCTCAAAAATAAGGGGAGGGGAGTGTTATGATCTCAGCCTACAGGAGAAACGAGTCTCCCTCCTTGAGAGTTATTCGTCAAGCCTGACCTGATTAGAAGGTCTAGCAAGTATTGAGGTGATAACGCATATGTAAAATAGTTGGTTGGATATGTGTAACAGTTTAAGATTATGGGCAGTAAGTAAGGAAATAGATAAATGACTGGCTAGGAGATGTGGACATTTTGCTGGAGGCGTGAGGCTCGCTTCCGGAGGACCTTGACCTCACTTGAGTGCCAGACATCGCAGGGGGAAGCCGCGCTCCGTTTGAGCTCCCGCCAGAAGGGAACCCCTAGTGATATATCTCTAAGAGAAGAGAAGTGTGCAGACGTACCAGCTGTGGAATCGAGCTGGGAACGTTGTGGTCTCAAGTCCTGGTCGACGAGCAGATATTAAATCGCCCAGAAGCATTATTGTGTGCTGTGTGGAGCGCCCTGACCAGACGCCGTCAGAGGGAAAGCGCCCTCGATCAATTAATCTGTGGTTTGTCTTTTGGGGAAGAAGTTGCTGAGAACTTCGAAGCCAGCAGATGAAGTAGCTGATGAGACTCCAAGGTAGTGGAGCAGAGGACCTCGAGCTGTGAGGAGAAGCAGCAGTGAAGAGGAGTGTCACGTGCTTCTGTAGAGGTGGAGAAGCACCATAGTTGCTCGAGGAAACTTCATGGTGTAGCAGCCAAGAGAGCTGTGGAGGAGCCTAGCAGAAGGGTGAAGCACCGTAGTTGCTCAAGGAAACTTCATGATAGCAGCCTGGAGGAGCTGCAGAGGATCCTGGTAGTGAAGCCCGGAAGAACCTAAAGAAGTAGGGTAGTGAACTTCCAGAGGTGGAAGGGGAAGTTCTGGTGGATTACTAGTAGGGAGTTGATAGTGTTTGGTTGTCATTAGCGTGCAAGACGCAGTGAGAGGTGAGTGACTGTTGGCATTCTTGCGTCAAGGAGTTTTTTTTATACTGAAGTATCAATGAACATTTATACTGGTATATGTTATTGCATTCAAATGCTGGTTTTCTATATATATATGTTATCTTGCTGATGGTGCAACAGTGTGTAGGCTTGACCAACTTGAGGAAGTTAATAGTATCAGGTGGTGAACCAGGAGGTAGGATACCACTTGATAAGCTGATAATAGAGTTCTGATGGTATTGGAGTGCAACCTGATTGTGATATTATAGAGTATAGGATTCATTATTATTATATGTGTGTATGTATCGTGTATGTGCTTTGTTCAGTAAATGTGTCACAATTTGCTGATGTTTGCCCTTGTCCTAGTGAGGCTTCCCAGGAGGTAGTAAAGAAGGAGAGAGAGAGAGAGAAAGAACCATGAACCACTGCTGTGGACAGGGTAGGAGGTAATACTAGTAAGTCATAGGGGGATTGAGGAGATCATATCTCATAAGGAGAGAGTGGGGAGTCACAGCGGCTCGAGTGGGTGTGTGCACGTGACGACGAGGCTAAGTGTTGGAGCCGCATCCCCTGAACGCGTGACGTTGAGCCCCTCTCCAAGAGCCAGAAGCGCCAAGGGTGATCTCCTAGTATAAGCACTCTACCGAGTTGTGGGTTGGGTTGTCCGTAGAGGAAGATCAACGACGACTACACCAACCAACCCACAGCATATAATACACGTAAATAAACATATAAAATTTATTTGAAACTGTGCGCAAAAAATGAACAAAAATATATTTGCGGCAACTTGTGCGCCCCGCCCCGGGCGCCCTACTGGCCCGGGAGCGTACGTCATAGGCGAACTGGGAATGATGACATCAAGCGCCAACTTACGGACCCCATAGCAACCAAAGTAAGAACAATTTCGAATTTTCTTTTTCATACCCATACTGAGGGAAGGGTTTTTGGCACTTTAAAAAAACAAAATAATTTTTTCAAGAGAATTTATTTCCTGCGCACTGGGGGGGGGGGGGGTGTCATATTTGGAGGCGGCACAGTTAAAGGGTTAACACCCACAGGCACAAGAAAAAAAAATCAAAAAAATTATTTTGTCTTATAAAAGTGTTCAGTTGTGTTCCCTGATCACGGAAAAAAACACAAAAAAATCGTAGGTGGTATATTTTAGCAGCAATAGGGTAGGGAAGTCTGGCAAAAAAGGAGCATTGACAGAACCTTCGCCAGACGAGGTCTACTCCGCTCGAGCTGTCAAGCGGCAGTTGCCACAAATATATTATTACCTAATTATTTCAATGTCTCTGATTTTTCTTAGTTTTTTGCAGTAATATTATTCAATTCAGTGAATTGTGATATATTTATATAATAAAATGTGTGAACCACCACCACCACTGTACTCAAAATTATGGTGTGCATATTAATGATTCAATTATTATGTTCATAAAACAATAAACAAATGATTTTGCTGATGTTACACTATATACACAGGTTATATATAAGTTTCTGCATGTTTTGCTCACCATAACGAACCACTAAGTTGGTATTGTGAGTGAAAATGCAACAAGGAGTGACTGCCACACATCAGCCAGCCACTCGCCGCCACTCACTCCCTCAACAACACCTCACTCCCCCTCATTCTCCTCCCACAATACGGTTTTTGCATTTATTCACTATACACAGATGTTATATATATAAGTATTTACATGTTTTGTTCACCATAACTGTACATCTTAACTTGTATAGTGAGTAAAGGCACAAAGACGTAGCTACTCACACAGTCAGCTGGTGGTGGCCGCCCTCAAGGTCAGACGCACTAATATTTCTCCTCCAACAATATTGTTTGTGGTGTTATTATGCTATATACACACATTATATATAAGTATCTACCTGTTTTATTCACCATATTTATACAAGTAAGCTGGTATGGTGCCCAAAGACCATAGTAGTCACCAGTAAACAACATGATAAGTCATACAGTCATACAGATGACGCACCTCCCTCACCAAAATGACGGCTCCCAACCTACACCTTTTGTTGTTATTACACTCCATACACACGTTATATATAAGGATCTACATTTGTGTTCACCATAATGAACCACTAAGCTGGTATGGTGAGTGCATTCAATAAAAGGTGGCCACACAAAGGCGAGACCTAAGCCCTCCATACCCCACTCCACCTCCCTCCAAACCCCTGTCAACTACACCACAGGAGGGCGTGCCTTCTCCCCAAGCAATCCCTGCCCCCTTACCCCCAGGAATTCATTCTTGCCCCAATCAGGCCTGAGCAAGACCTTAGCACTCCATTCCCCACTCCACCTCCTCCTGAACCCTTGGTAACTACCTCACAGGAGGATGAGCCTACCCAAGTAGCAAGACCATGGAACAACTTCCTACACTTGTGGGGAGTGAGGGTGAAATTGGATATAAGAAAGTGAGCTTCAAGGTAATGTACTCAAACATTGATGGGATACCAATAAAGCAAGTGAATTGGCAGAAACGGCACAAAAAGAAAACCCTGATGTAATAGGACTCACAGAAACAAAATTGTCAGGAGTCGTAACAGATGCTGTGTTTCCAAATAACTACTATATAGTAAGGAAAGAGAGGGAGTGGCCCCTGCTGATAAGGAAGGACTGGAGCTTTGATGAGATGGAAATTCCGGACTGTGACGGGTTCAGAGATTACATAACAGGAACTATAACAATGGGTCGACCTAAGATTATAGTGGCAGTCATTTACAACCCTCCCCTAAATGACAGAAGACCTAGACAGGGGTTTGATAGGAACAACATAGCAACCATTAACATAATAGAGAGAGCAGCTTCAGTTGCCTGCAGGAATGTCTCAAGACTCTTAATCATGAGCGATTTCAACCATGGAAATATAGACTGGGAGAATGGGAACCCACATGGTGGTGCAGATTCGTGGAGAGCTAAACTCTTGGAAGTGGCAACAAGGAACTTTCTTATCCAGCATGTCAAGGAACCCACAAGAGTGAAAGGCAATGATGAACCAGCTAAACTCGACTTGATATTCACCCTGAATGAGTCAGAAATAAGGGAAGTCAAAGTTAAAGGCCCCATAAGAATGAGTGATCACAGTGTACTGACTTTTGAGTACTTGGTGGAGGTAGGGATAACCTATCCAAGGATGGGATCGGAGGGAAAAAGACTAAATTACCGAAGAGGAAAATATGACGAGATGAGGAACTTCCTCAGGGGAATACCAAGGGAAACAAACTTAGAGACAAGAATGTGCAGGACATGATAGATTTTGTCACCCAGAAGTGCCAGGAAGCTACAGACAGGTTTATCCCCGTCCAAAAGAAGAAAAACGAAAACAACAGAAAAACCCATGGTTTAACCAGGAATGCATGGCAGCAAAGCAACTGAGTAAAAGAACATGGAGAAACTACTGAAATAACAGAACACCGGAGAGCAGGGAGAGATACCAGAGGGCCAGAAATGAGTACCTCAGGGTGAGGAGGGAAGCAGAGAGACAGTTTGAAAATGACGTAGTGAGTAAAGACAAGACCCAACCAAAGCTGCTCCACAGCCACATCAGGAGGAACACATCAGTGAAGGAACAATTGATGAAACTGAGAAAAGGGGAGAACAGATACACAGAGAATGACAAGGAGGTGTGTGAATAACTCTATAAGAGATTCCAGGAGGTCTTCTCAATAGAACAAGGAGAAGCTCCTGCACTGAATGAGGAGGAGGCAAACCAAGCAACCTTGGAGGAATTTGACCGCACCAGTGATGAGGTCAAAAGGTGTCTGCTAGAGCTGGATGTGACAAAGGCTGTTGGGCCTGACAGAATTTCACCATGGATACTAAAGGAAGGTGCAGAAGCACTAAGTGTGCCACTCTCTATGGTGTATAACAGGTCACTGGAAACAGGAGACTTACCAGAAAGTTGGAAGACAGCTAACATAGTCCCAATAAATAAGAAGGGTGACAGGCAAGAGGCACTGAACTACAGGCCAGTTTCCCTAACTTGTATACCATGCAAGGTGATGGAGAAGATCATGAGGAAAAGGCTCGTAGAGCATCTAGAGGGAAATAACTTTGTAACGCACCACCAACATGGGTTCAGGGATGGTAAATCGTGCCTCACAGGTTTAATAGAATTCTATGACCAGGCAACAAAAATTAGACAGGAAAGAGAAGGGTTGGCCGACTGCATTTTCCTGGACTCCCTAAAATCCATTGACACAGTACCCCATAAAAGACTGTTAAAAAAGTTGGAGCATCAGGCAGAAGTAAAAGGGAAGGTGCTCCAGTGGATAAGGGAGTACTTAAGCAATAGGAAACAGCGAGTAACGGTGAGGGGGGGGGGGGAGGAGACATCAGAGTGGCGAGATGTCACCAGCAAAGTCCCACAGGGCTCAGTACTTAGACCCATCCTCTTTCTAATATATGTGAACGATCTTCCGGAGGGTATAGACTCGTTCCTCTCAATGCTTGCTGATGATGCAAAAATTATGAGAAGAATCAAGACAAATGAAGATAGACAGAGACTACAGGATGACCTGGACAAACTGGAGGAATGGTCTAGAAAATGGCTGCTGAAGTTCAACTCAGGAAAGTGTAAGGTAATGAAATTAGGCGAAGGGACCAGGAGGCTGAACACAAGGTATCATCTGGGAGGTGAAATCCTGCAAGAGTGAAATAGAGAAAAAGATCTGGGGGATGATATCACACCGAACCTGTCCCCAGAAGCCCACATCAAAAGAATATCATCAGCGGCATATGCTAGACTGGCCAACATAAGAACTGCCTTTAGAAACTTGTGTAAGGAATCGTTCGGGACCCTTTATACCACATATGTCAGACCAATCCTGGAGTATGCCGCTCCAGCCTGGAGCCCATGCCTAGTTAAACACAAGACAAAGTTAGAGAAGATCCAGCGGTATGCCACCAGGCTCGTCCCAGAACTGAGAGGAATGAGCTACGAGGAAAGGCTAAAGGAGCTGAACCTCACATCCCTGGAAAACAGAAGAGTAAGGGGAGACATGATAACCACCTACAAAATTCTCAGGGGAATTGACAGGGTGGACAAAGACAAACTCTTCAGCACAGGAGGGACACAAACAAGGGGACACAAGTGGAAACTTAGTACCCAGATGAGCCACAGAGACGTTAGAAAGAACTTTTTTAGTATCACAGTAGTTAATAAATGGAATGCACTAGGCAGTAATGTGGTGGAGGCTGACTCCATACACAGTTTTAAATGTAGATATGATAGAGCCCAGTAGGCTCAGGAATCTGTACACCAGTTGATTGACAGTTGAGAGGTGGGACCAAAGAGCCAAAGCTCAACCCCCGAAAACACAATAAGGTGAGTACAATTAGGTGAGTACTCACAGTCAGAAGACGACACCACCACCCTCCCTCTGACAGTATTACTCCTCCCTCCATGGAGCACAGCACTAAATATCACCACAATCCTGCTATTATCAGAATCCTGGTCAGTTTTATCAGTCAGGGGTCTTCTGTAATACTATCATCGCTAAATAATAGCATGAACATATATATTATGGCATTTGTAGGCGATGCTGTGAGCTAGTGTTGCGTGTGTCAGCCTCGGTGGCTTGATCAATACTGAAGCTCTCACACCCAAGAATGTTGGCCTTATTTTTTCTAGGTGGCATCTGACAACTATCGGTCATTGCTGCACTATAGCTGCCCCTATCCCAGGCGGGGCGTTTAAATTACAGCGCTAGACACGAAATCATATATATATATGACATGCGCGGTTTCGGTTTTGACATTGAAAGCATATATATATAATTTGCGTGGTTTAAGGGTTAAGCCTTGTAGGGTTTATGCTTTGGTAGTAGCCTAGGGTTATATTTTCAGTCATTAGGCTATGATATCCTACTTCCTTGGAATTTAGCAAATAAATGATAGACATATTTACACAAATGATTTGAGTGGTAATCAGTGTCACTATAGGTAATACCTAAAGCTAGCTCTTCATTATTGCTGTTGGTTGGATAGCAACACTTCTTTAAAACTCAGAGGTGAAACAATTACATGAAATAAAATACATAGTAAGATAATTCGGGGAAATTAAATATATTTTTGCAACACAGCTCGTGTTGTTAATTACTCCCACCCTCATAGTGGTTATCTTGAGATGATTTCATTGCTTATCGTCCCCGCAGCCCAGCCCTCGACCTGGCCTTCTTTTTTGTTACACACCCCCAGGAAGCACGGTCTCACCTCACCTCTCCTCCCCTCACCTCACCTCACATCCCCTCCCCTCAGCCCGTGTTACTCGGAACTTTGGTTTCGAGTAGCTGAGTCTAAAACAACAACAACAACCCAGGAAGCAGCCCGTAGCAGCTGTCAAACTCCCAGGTACCTATTTACTGCTCGGTAACAAGGGCATCAGGGTTAAAAAACTCTGCCTATTTGTTTCCGCCTCCACCGAGGATCGAACCCGGAACCTCAGAACTAAAAATCCTAAGCACTGTTAACTCAGCTGTCAGGCCCACTGCACAATATTTAAATACTTGTTAGGCTGTACAATATTTTGTTCAACACTAGACAATTGTGATATCCTACTCCTACACCAGGCTAGCACAATTAATTGGATTAATCTTGGTGGATCATTATTCAGTTCAGCACTAGCCTAATTTGGTCCCATCCCATATAAGGGTCGGCAAATTAATGAAGTGATACAATTATGTGCAGAAACAAAATGGTGCCATATTTAATTTGGGTTTTTTTATTTTATACGTTTAATGTTTCTCTCAGTGCTTAAGAGAGATATGTATACATTTATGAATAGTAGCCTCTCATCAACCTCTTGTGATATTTAATAGTATTTATTAATTTATTTGATACGTATGCTGTGATTCTCGTCTGAGGTGAACTTCGTCTGGAGATATATTCTCACGGAATGGTCATGCAGTAAGTGAATATAGGTGGCTCCTAGACGTACCCTCCTGAGATGATAATTTATATAATTAGCTGTCTGTGTATAAAACTCAGAACTAACACCCAACGATTATTTTCTGGTGGTTGGCATGGTTCTATGAGAGTAAAACGACTATTGAATTGTTTGCTTTGAAGGAGTTAATTATGCTCCTAAGGTTGTAAATAATCTCAGCTGTGTTTCGTGATGGATGTATCACTGCCATCTAGGTATATTCTGGTTAAATAATGGGACCACTCTGGAGCTGTAGGTAATGTTGTATTGTTAAAAAAGTTGTGAGCAGTAGTTCCTGGTGACAAGTATATTCATATTTCTACCTCAGGAATGGTAGCAAGTTCTCTGGGCACTTGGCTATGTCCCACTATTGCTACCCTGAACATGATGCCTAATATTATTTAATGGCAGCTGTGATCTCAGTCTCTATTAATACTTCTGGTTATTCTGCAGATTGAGGTTGACTGAATAAGGCTACAAATGGTTTCACATAGCAGTTTACTTTTACTGTTATATTTGCTAAATTATATATACACACTAGTTCTTTTCATCATAAATATGATCTAGGTACGAAGGACCATAAACATGTGTTCTAAGAGCCACTGTAGGCTTAGATTGGATAAACTTGTTAATTCTGGTTGATTCGGTTCGTTGAAGACCATTAACATGGTCTGAGACGAGCCTGTTCTTGAGAATATTCTAATTTCTGGACAATCTCAGTTGAAAGAACCATAAACATGGTTCAAAAACTGGTGTATTATGGATGATCTAGTTACTAGTCCATCTAGGTTCGAATGACCATACACATGTGGGGAATCTTTACAGCTGGAGTTTATTTGATTTACGTACTTTAAATCATTGACTTATTAGTTTAATTTAATTTAATATTTTAATTAGGAATGGACTGTATATATTTAATAGTAGACTGTATTTAAAATTTATCCTGCTGGGTGTTTAACTACTAACAAGTTTTGACATACAAATAATAAAGTGGTCATGCAAGCCATATGGAATATTCATTTTCCGTCTCTGATGTCTATTAGGTACATCACACTGTACCTCATAGGAAGCAGAAACTGCATAGTGATAACTAACCAAGTGATTTACCAACGAACATTCCATCCTATCTTGCACAAGGTTTCTACCCATTACATAATCAAGTCTGCCTCCCAATAAATGAGTTTGGGTATCCGTAGTATACAGAGTTAATCTGTTGCCATACACATATTTGATAAATTTGCATCCATTATCGTTGTTAGTACTGTCTCCCAGCGTAATATGTCTAGCATTAAAATCTCCCATGTATATTGTCCCATGATTGTCTAGATCCGGGAACAATGCTACATTGAGTTTCTGGCTTCTGGCATATACGTTGAGGAATGAGAAGTGGCCTGCTGCAGTTTGTACATGAAAGTGATGGTACTGTGTGTGTACATTGTGTGATGTGCTCACAAGAATGTGCGGTAAATCACTGTCATGAACGAGTAAAGCAGCTTGGAGATACATACAAACGAACCAAAGCACAAGGTGACTTGCATGCATTTCTTGCCACAAATAGAGAGGTGAGAGACATATTGTGTTTGTTGGTGTTGTTGTCGCGTTGTTCATCTTTTACGGACAACCCAACCCACAAATCGGTAGAGTGCTTATACTTCACCAGGAGATCACACTAGACGCTTCTGGCTCTTGGAGAGGGGCTCAACGTCACACGTTTAAGGGATGCGGCTCCAACACTCAGCCTCGTTGTCACGTGCACACACCCACTCGAGCCGTTGTGACTCCCCACTCTCTCCTTATGTGATATGATCTCCTCAATCCCCTTTGACTTACTAGTTTTCCGTCCGACCCTGTCCACAGCGGTGGTTCTTGGTTCTTTCTCTCTCTCTCTTTCTTTACTATTTCCTGGGAAGCCTCACTAGGACAAGGGCAAACACCAGCAAATTTGAATACATTTACTGGACAAAGCACATACACAATACATACACACATATAATAATAATGAATCCTACACTCCATACTATTTCAGTCAAGTTGCACTCCAACGCCATCAGAACTCTATCATCAGCTTATCAAGTGGTGTTCTATCTCCTGATTCACCACCTAATATTACCAACCTCCTCAAGTAGGTCAAGTCTTATAATTCAATGTTGCACTATCAGCAAGAGAATATATATCTATAAACATGTACAAGGAAAATCAACATATGAATGCAATAACATATATATTATTTATTTATTTATACATATACAAGAAGGTACATTGGGATTGTGAGGATACATAATATAGTAATTACACTCTTGTAAAGCCACTAGTAGTGCAGTGTTTCGGGCAGGTCCTAAAATCTAAAAAAAAAAAAATTAAGTAGGTAAGTACTTGCAAAATTTATAAAAAATGATAACAGTTACAAGGCAAGAAAAAAAATAGAGGATGAGAGAAAATTGTAGGTATATTAAAGCACATAGGTGGCTCAGACTGATTGCAATGGCAGCTTGAATGGTAGTTGACAAAAAATGGTAGGCACAATACAGCATATGGCTAGCACATAAAAGAAGACAACAATGAACACAAATAAATAAGGTTGATTGGTGTTATGATCCCAGGTAGCCGAAAAACTAGTCTCACCTTTGAGAATTATTCTATCAAGCCTGACCTAACTAGGAGGTCGGAAATACAGACATGAAGATTCATATGTAAAAATAATTGGGTAAATTTTACACGGAGTTTAAGATTATGGGCAGTGAATAAGAAAATAGATAAATGACTGGTTAGGAGATGTAGATAATTTGCTGGAGGCATGACGCTAGCTTTTGGAGGACTTTGAGCTCACTTGAGCGCCAAACATCGCAGGGGAAAGCCCCACTCCGTTTGAGCTCTCATCAGAAAGAAACCCCTAGTGATATATCTCCAAGAGAAGAGAAGTGTGCAGACGTGCCAGCTGTAGAATCGAGTCCTGGTCTCAAGTCCTGGACAGCGAGGAGAGTTTATTAAGCCGCCCAGACATTATCGTGGGCTGTGGGAGCGCCCTTACCAGACGCCGTCAGAGGGATAGCGCCCTCGACAAGACAATCTGTGGTAAGTACGATATAAGCCAGTTCATAGTGATTGCTTGTAGTTGGTCGTGTGCCCAGCGACGGTAGCAATGTTTATTAATAAGTTAGACATGTTTGATAAGGCAGAAGGCCTAAAATAAGAGAGTGGAGATGGAGGAACACGGAGCGACGTCCCTCCCCCCTGAGCGCTGGCAGGTGAGTGAGAGCTCCCGAAGGCGGAGGACCCTCCCAGAGTGAGTGAGGACCGCCGTGCGAGGTGGAGCATGGACCCGCCCAAAACGGGGGAGTCCACTCTCACAGTATGAAGAGAGCAGATGGATATAGGAGGCAAACATATTGTGTGGTTATGTTTTGTTTATGTGTTTAAGGGGGAACATTTATATTGGAGTGTCGATGGGTTGCAGGTTTGTCTTTGGGGAAGAAGATGCTAAGAACTTCGAAGCCAGCACAGAAGGAGTAGTTGATGAGACTCCAAGGTAATGGAGGTGAGGACCCCGAGCTGTGAGGAGAAGCAGTGAAGAGGAGTGTCACGTGCTTCTGTAGAGGTGGTGAAGCACCATAGTTGCTCGAGGGAACTTCATGGTGTAGCAGCCAAGAGAGCTGTGGAGGACCCTAGCAGAAGGGTGAAGCACCGTAGTTGCTCAAGGAAAACTTCATGGTAGCAGCCTGGAGGAGCTGCAGAGGATCCTGGTAGTTAAGCCCGGAAGAACCTCAAGATATCAGGGTAGTGAACTTCCAGAAGTGGAAGGGAAGTTCTAAATGATTACTTGTAGGGTAGTGATAGAGTGTTTGTCATTAGCGTGCAAGACGCAATGAAAGGCGAGTTATAGTTTGCATTTTTGTGCCAAGGTGTTTATACTGAAGTTTAGAGTTACGGTCGTAGGCTAGATTACCTACAGATGCATGCGTTCTAGGACTGATAGGGTGATCGATTGATCATTTGTTGTGTATCAAGGAACAGTTATAATGATATATATAGGTTATTGCATTCATATGTTGATTTTACTTGTACATGTTTATAGATACATATATTATCTTGCTGATAGTACACATTGTATTATAGGACTTGACCTACTGGAGGAGGTTGGCAATATTAGATGGTGAACCAGAAGATAGGATACCACTTGATAAGCAGATGATAGAGTTCTGATGTTGTTGGAGTGCAACCTGACTGAAATAGTGTAGAGTGTAGGATTCATTATTATTATATGTGTGTATGTATTGTGTATGTGCTTTGTCCAGTAAATGTATTCAAATTTGCTGGTGTTTGCCCTTGTCCTAGTGAGGCTTCCCAAGAAGTAGTAAAGAAGGAGAGAGAGAGAAAGAACCACGAACCACTGCTATGAACAGGGTCGGACGGAAAACTGGTAAGTTAAAGGGGATTGAGGAGATCATATCACTCAAGGAGAAAGAGTGGGGGAGTCACAGCAGCTCGAGTGGGTGTGTGCACGTGACAACAAGGCTAAGTGTTGGAGCCGCATCCCCTAAACGTGTGACGTTGAGCCCCTCTCCAAGAGCCAGAAGTGCCTAGTGTGATCTCCTAGTGAAGTATAAGCACTCTACCGAGTTGTGGGTTGGGTTTGTCCAGAAAGAAGGATCAGCAACGACAACACTACCAATCCACAGCACTACAATATTGGGTTAAGTGCATAAAAATTGGGAGATTGGGTAACACTAGATACAGATCAAATTTGAAGCTCAGTGTAGGAATCTACGAAGATGAAATTAGGTACTTTTTGGTTTTGCTTTTAAATGAGGCAAAAGTTTGACAGCTTTTCAATTCACTAGGCAGTGAGTTCCATAGACTAGGTCCCTTAATTTTCATAGAGTGTTTACACAGATTAAGTTTGACCCTGGGGATATCAAAGAGATATTTATTTCTGGTGTGGTGATAATGGGCCCTATTACATCTGTCCAGGGAGAGTTTCAGAGCATGGTTTGCATTTAAGAACAGGGTTTTGTAAATGTAGTTGACACAAGAGAATGTGTGGAGGGAGTTAATATTTAGCAAGTTTAGGGATTTAAACAAGGAAGCTGAGTGTTGTCTGAAAACAGAGTTTGTTATTATTCTAATAGCAGATTTTTGCTGGGTGATGATGGGCTTAAGGTGGTTTGCAGTGGTAGACCCCCATGCACAGATACCATAATTATGATGGGGTAGATTAGTGCATAATATAGTGAAAGGAGAACAAAGTTAGGAACATAATATCTTATTTTAGAGAGTATACCAACTGTTTTAGAGACTTTCTTAGTTATGTGTTGAATGTGGGTGCTGAAGTTGTGTCTCTTGTCTAGGAATAGGCCAAGAAACTTGCCATCATTTTAATTATTGATGTTAATGTTGTTTATCTGTAGTTGAATTGCACTTGATGATATGCTTCCAAATAAGATGTAGTAGGTCTTTTCTATGTTTAATGTTAGTTTGTTAGTTGACATCCATAAGTGGACTTTTTTTTAATTCATTATTCACAACATTATTTAGTGTATGTGGGTTGGGGTCTGAATAGATAAGGGTAGTATCATCAGCAAACAATATAGGTTTAAGAATATTAAAGACATTAGGCAGATCATTGATATATATAAGAAATAGAAGAGGTCCTAAGATGCTGCCCTGTGGCACTCCAACGGTAATTAGTAGAGTGGAAGAAGTTGTATCACTGATGGTTACACATTGGTGTCTGTCACTAAGATAGGATCGGATGTAGTCAAGGGCAAGGCCTCGGATTCCATAATGCTGGAGTTTGAGTAAGAGGTAGTTGTGATTGACAGTGTCAAAGGCTTTTCTTAGGTCAATGAAGAGTCCAATCAGAAACTCATTTTTGTGAAGGGCAGAGTAGATTACGTCAAGGAGACTAATGATTGCATCATTGGTGCTCTTTTGGGACCGGAAGCCAAACTGGCAGGGGCTGAGTATGTCGAATTTTACGAGGTAGGAATAGAGCTGTTTGTAAAAAAAAAATTCAAATATTTTTGATAGAATGGGTAGATTTGATATTGGTCTATAATTGTTTATGTCATCCGAGTGGCCTCCTTTATGGACTGGCGTTACTCTTGCTTTTTTAAGGATATCAGGGAAGTTGTGACACTCTAGAGATTTGTTGAACAGTAGAGCTATGGGTGGGGCAAGGGCATGGGAGGCGCTCTTGTATACAATGGACGGAATTTCACTGGTGTTCCCTGCCTTGGTTTTTAGAGAGTGTTTGATGGACAAGACATCTGCCGGGCTGATTGGTGAAAGGAGAAGATAGTTTGGATAGCTGCCTGAGAGATATGTGTTAATATGTGTCTGAGTCTTTGGGATTTTACTGGCAAGATTAGCACCAACCGATGAAAAGAAACTATTAAATTCATTTGCCATTTCTAAATCAGTTGACGGTGTATTCCCATCCTCATAGAGTTATATTGGGTTATGTGAGTGTTGTTTAGTTCCTAGGATACTAGAGATTGTTTTCCATGTTTTTTCATGTTGCCTTTTGCTTCACTGAATCTATTCACATAATATGAAAGTTTTGCCTTTCTTATAATGCTGGTAAGCATTAAGGAGTACCTTTTAGCTACTTCCTTTGAAACTAGGCCAATCCTAAGTTTCTTTTCAAATTCATGTTTCTTGTTGATTGAGTTGAGAATCCCACTTGTGAGCCACGGATTATTCAATCTTTTGTCAGTTACTTGCTTGGTAAGAAGGGACAATGAAGGTTGTAGAGGCTTACAGTTTTGGAGAGGAAGAGGTTAGCTAATAAATTTATATCCTGGGTATTATTGAATTCAGAATCCCAGTTAATATTATGAAGTGCATTTGTAAGAATGCCTAAAGCTGATTCACTGTGTAACCTAAATGAAAGTTTCTTGCTTTTTGGTGGTGTTATGTCCATGTTCGCTATGAGAAAGGTAGGATAGTGGTCAGTTGTTCTGTCGTAGATTATACCAGATACAAGGGGAGCTGTTATGTTTGTCCATATGTGATCCAAGGTAGTGGCTGATGTTTGAGTGACTCTGGTAGGTTTGGTGATTGTGGGGATTAGCATACAGGAGTTCATGCTGTTAAGGAAATAGTCAACTTGAGAGCAATTTTGTTGACCAAGGTCAATATTAAGGTCGCCTCCCAAAATGATGTGGTTTTTGTTGAGATTGTTGTTAATAATAAGATTCCTTAGGTTGTCTCAGAAAGAAGCTATGTTAGTATTGGGAAATCTATAGATGGATCCAATAGTCAAAAAGGATTTAAGAGATTTAATTGTAAACTGAGCAAAAGTATATTCACAGTATTCATTTCTGTCACTAATGGCACTGTTGCAGATAAATGTATCTCGGTAATATAAAGCTGTGCCACCACCTTTTTTATTAGGCCTACAGCTTTATAACCAGCTAAGTTGTAGAGTTGGGTTAGTCTTTATTTAGCCAAGTTTCTGTTAAAATAATGAACGATAAGTTAGTACCTAGTGCAGTGAGTAATGCATTTATATCATCAAAATGTTTACCAAGTGATCTAACATTTTGGTTGTAAACAGATAAGCAGGTGCTATTTTGGAGTTTGTTTTTTGCCTGGTGTGCTGTGAAATACTTGCAATAATGATGATCAATGTGCTGGTTGGTGCAGATATGAGACAAGATTTTGATTAGGATCAATATCAGTGTGCATAGAGATGCAGAGGGATCACGATACAAGATACACGATATAGCAAAACACAAGAATAGAAGCAAATACACATAAAATAGTAACCAATTAGAAGTAAAATAAAGATCCAATAGATAGCCAGGAAGGACACAGAAGTTAGATAAAAGAAAAAAACAAAAAAATCAGTAGAGACTGACAATATAAATGCAAAAAAATTAAAAAATAAAAAATAATAAAAAAAATAATAATCACAAAGTAAAATGGTCTTAAAGATAATTAGCTTAGAATGATTAATTATAATCATATAATTAGTATGAACCCAAGAAAACAAAGTGAGCTCAAATAGTTAATTCCAAAAACAACAACAACAAAAAATACATATAAATCTAAGTAAATCTAGAAATTTACACTAATATAAATCTAAGTGTAAAAATAAACAGGGTGAGAGTATATTCATGTGGAAGACTTTACTATGATACTGAGGTAGATGCTTATATAAACAATTATACCATTGATTAATTCCAATAAATGATTACTAAGAAACAAAGACCAAGTTACTTTAAATATAACAGGGTAATAAAGAGCCCTAGGTGTAGTGAGATGGGGATTAACTAAGACCAAATAATTAAGAGTAAAAAACAAGCAATGTCAACAGCAAAGATGACAACAAAAAATAAAAGTAAAAATAAAAAACCTTTGGAAAGGAAAGGCAGAGCTTATGTACACTTTGGTTGTATGTGAGACTACAAATTATGTTCTGGTTATTCAGCTGTTATCCCACAGTCATCCAGGAAAGAAGTGAGGTGTGCCTCAGTGGTTATGACATAAGTTTTTCCAAAGTCAGTCTTCCTAGCTATTATTTTACCATCTCGCACAAAACAATGTTTAATAGCAAAGGATCTTTTGCAGATTCCTCGTAGTTTAAATAAGAGATTTTGTCTGAATCTGGTTAGACATTCGTTCACATAAACATTGGATTTCTTAGCGACTGCGGCAGTGATAAGGTCTGACTTGCGGGAGCAGCTATCTAATTTCACACGTATTTTCCTGTTATTTGTACCAGATGATTTAGTACCCACTCTATAAGCTGACTTGATGTCACTTGCTTGGATTGAATAATTCAACTTGGTATGCAATAACTGGTTCACGATGTTAGTATAGTCTTCTCTGTCAGTTTCATGGGGAAAATCCTATGATGAGATGATGACAGAATCAAGGAGCTTAAGTTGGTCTGATTCGTCTTGGTTTGCAGTGTGTTGCTGTTGTATGGAGTTAAAATGGTTCTCTAACTTTTGTAACATCTCTTCTTGCTTCGTAGAGGTTTCTGCTGGTTTAAAGTTAGTAACCGAGGTCCGAAGGGAGCTTAATTCCTGTTCGAGGTGGCCGACTCTGGCAGACAGATCTTGGTTAATCTCGTGCATGGCCAAAGCATCACTCTGTAGCTTCATTATCAAGCCAGACTGCTCTCGGATTATAGACATTTGGTCATCGTGTATCTGAGTCAATAATTTGAGCCATGGATTATCAGCAAAACGCTTAAAGTCAGAACATGGGGAGGCAGCTCGTTTAAATTGTTCCATATGGTTACATAACTGTTGCATGGCGCGAGTCGGTGACGATGCTTCACTCAGCTGGGAAGATTTGTTATTGTTGTCGAAGGGAGGGTGGGTACCCCCCCCCCAGTCACTAAGGGGAAGACAGCTGCATTATTCCTGTTGCTAGCTTGGCTGGGTTCATCCTGATAGGTGTGCTATCTTTCTTTGCGGCCTTACCGAGCTTAGAGTTGTTTTGCATGGTAGCAGGAGAAATGTAAGCAGGCAGATGGGGTAGACTCGTTGATGTAGCAGCAGCAAGCGTCAGGTTCAGCTTCCTCCAGGGAGCAACACTAATGAGGTCGAGATGAGCTAGTAAGTTAGGTTTGACGTATATTTCGATCACATTTAGGTCACTGGGTACTTAGCTGCCTTCTGGGGTTGTTACATCATGTTTGGGATGTTGTGGGCTCAAGGAGCAGCTGAATAAAGTTGGAGGGGCAACAGGGTCGTCAGGAGCGTGCGAGCGTTCGAGAATGATTATCATATGATAATATATGATAATGATAAGAATGATAATATATATCAGTATAAATGTTCCTTGATACACAACAATGATCAATCGATCACCCTATCAGTCCTAGAACACATACATCTGAAGATAATCCAACCAACGACTGTAACTCTATGCTTCAGTATAAACACTCCTTGGTACAAAAATGGCAAACAATCACTCACCTCTCACTGCGTCTTGCACGCTAATGACAAACACTCTATCATCTCCCTACAAGTAATCATTTAGAACTCCCCTCATACATCTGGAAGTTCACTACCCTGATATCTTGAGGTTCTTCCGGGCTTAACTACCAGGATCCTCTGCAGCACTTCTTGGCTGCTACACCATGAAGTTTTCCTTGAGCAACTATGATGCTCCACCACTTCTACTAGGGTCCTCCACAGCTCTCCCGGCTGCTACACCATGAAGTTTCCTCGAGCAACTATGGTGCTACACCACCTTTACAGAAGCACGTGACACTCTTCTTCACTGCTTCTCCTCACAGCTCGAGGTCCTTTCCTCCACTACCTTGGAGTCTCATCAACTACTCCTTCTGTGCTGGCTTCGAAGTTCTCAGCAACTTCTTCCCCAAAGACAAACCTGCAACCCATTGACACTCCAATAAAAGTGTATCCCCTTAAACACATAAACAAAAATAACCACACAATATGTTTGCCTCCAACATCTATCTGCTCTCTACATACTGTGTGAGTGGATCATTCACCTGCCAGCGCTCAGAGGGGATGGACGTCGCTCCGTGTGCCTCCCTCTCCACTCTCTTATTTTAGGCCTTCTGCCTTATCAAAACATGCCTGGCTTATCAATAAACATTGCTATTGTCTACATTGCTGGGCACACGACCAACTACAAGCAATCACTATGAACTGGTTTAAATCATGCTTACCACAGATTGTCTAGTCGAGGGCGCTACCCCTCTGATGGCGTCTGGTCAGGGCGTTCCCACAGCCCACGATAATGTCTCTGGGCGGCTTAATAAACTCTCCTCGCCGTCCAGAACTTGAGACCACAGCGTTCCCAGCTCGATTCTACAGCTGGCACGTCTGCACACTTCTCTTCTCTTAGAGATATATCACTAGGGATTCCTTTCTGACGGGAGCTCAAACGGAGCACGGCTTCCCCCTGCGATGTTTGGCACTCAAGTGAGCTCAAAGCCCTCCAGAAGCTAGCCTCATGCCTCCAGCAAATTATCTACATCTCCTAACCAGTCATTTATCTTTTTCTTAATCACTGCCCATAATCTTAAACTCCGTGTAAAATTTACCCTATTATTTTTACATATGAATCTTCATGTCAGTATTTCCGACCTCCTAGTCAGGTCAGGCTTGATAGAATAATTCTCAAAGGGGAGACTCGTTTTTCGGCTGCCTGGGATCATAACAGACATGAGCAACGTCATACGTAATAAACTTTGAGAAGAGTTCCTGCAAAGTATAAATGAGCAAACAACACTTGTTGAAGTTTGGGAAAAGATACGAAAAACCTCTAGAAGCAACCCAACCAAACCGCTGCACCACAGCCCACTAGATCAAGCAAACATTCTCCTTGATCAATGGGCACTAACATCAAGCTACAGCTCACTCCCAATTAACATACAGCACAAACTTAATGACACACGCCCCAACAGACAACGAACCATCAATGGGAACAATGAGACTGCAAAAGAGTGTCATTGTTCCCATCCCCAAGCCACACTCAGATAATTATAGACCCATATCTCTAACATCGTGTGTCTGTAAAGTGCTTGAACTCATTGTCCTTAACCCGACTCATATATTGTATACAGGGGCACCTGTCACCTCAACTGTTTGGATTTATGCCTGGGCTCAGTACAGAACACTGTTTTGCTGAGTACTTCGCACATATTGAAGCTTCCCCTCAAACAGTCTTCATCGACCTAGCAGCAGCTTTTGATACAGCAAATAGGGAAATCATACTAGAACAGCTTGCCGAGCTGGGAATACAAGGAAAATTACTGAAATGGATAAAGGGCTATTTGTCTAATCGAACAGCATATGTTTTGTTTAATGGTGTTAAAAGCACAGAGAGCAAACACTTTGAACTGGAAACTCCACAAGGAGGGGTCCTCAGCCCCTTGTTGTTCAACGTTCTGATGCATAAACTTATTAAAGATCTTCCAACTAATAATGAAGACACTGTCATTTGTTATGCTGATGATATATGTTCACAGGCTGCCTCCGAGCCTAGAATGCAAGTTCTGCTCGATGCTTTTGCTACTAGAGCTGAGGAATGTGGCCTCCTTATTTCTGTACAGAAAACTCATGCCCTCATTCATGTGGTATTCCACCACCCAATTATCATACAGATGGGCGAGCACTTGAGAACTGCGAGTCTTACAGTTACGCAGAATTAAATTCCTATGGATACCATCACATGTTGGCATCTCAAGGCATGACACTGTTGATATGCTTGCAAAGACAGCCTGTAGAAAACCAGTGGTAGAAATTTATATGGACAGTGACAAAGAGAATAGCGAATAGTGACAAAGTTTCATTAGCAGTGACAAAGAGAATATTTAAACAAATATCTAGTGAAGATCTCACCGACCTAGCAAATTCACAAAGCCCTGAAAGTTGTAGCATTAAATATTATGATAGATATCGTGAGGAGATATTCACATATGGGACTAATAGAACAAGAACCCGGCAATGTGATGTTATAGTGGCCAGAATACGCCTGGGATATAGACGTATCTGGCAGCTTTCTCAAAACCGAAATATCGTGTACACAATGTGTCAACTTTGTGAAAGAGAAAACATGCACTCTCTTGAACATTATATTGTAGAATGTCCCATACTGACTAACTTTCGCCCTCCTGGGCTAAGGTATGCTGAACTGTGTAATTACTATATGAGTACTGTAACACTTGATGATATATTGGACTTGTACCCAAGATTGACCATGTAATGTATCAATTATACAATGTATGTATGTGATGTAACTATATAACCTGAGCTTGTAAAAGCACCTTAATCAACTTCAGTGATTAAGTGCTTAATTGCACACTAGTTTCTCTGTCAGCTATCTCACCCTGTCAGAGTAAAAGAGAAAAATGTACGTGAATGCATGTGTGTGTATATATATGCATGTATATATGTATATGTATGTATATATGTGTGTGTATGTATATGTATGTGTATAAAGTACATATGGAAGCTGATCAGAATTGCATTTCACCTTTGTAAATGCACATTAATGACACTTCGATCACTTTATGTAGGGCATACGTAAATCTGTGTATCTATGTATTTACGTATGTAGGTTAGCTTAGCAATTTAAAAGTACCGAATCACCTTCTGTGGTTGATTGTTCAATAAATCCCTGAACTATATGTTTAACTGATCTCTAACCCTGTCCATGGAGGACAGAAGAAAATGTATATATGCTGGTTAGCATTGTAAATGTGTGGCCACATCTGTGGTAGAAAATAATAATAATAAAAAAAATAACAAGTTTGGGCGAGTGTAAATACAATCTAACCTTGTTGCATTCGTGCGACAAAGATGTGTGGATGTTACTAGCCCAGGAGATATTAGAGTCACATCCCGATAAATTATATACTCTAATCAAGTTCACCAACACCTTCGTTACATTCAAAACCACCATCCCAAATGTCACAAACAGAGGTGACAATTAAAATCCCCACCTAGCACCAGCGATCACGTATTATACATAAAAAACTGAAGGAAATCCACAACCAAACAGTGTTTCCTATCTTTCTGCTTCACATTCCCCGATGGAGCATAAACCTTGAAAATCGTAACCATATGGCCCTAATCGATGAGGCCATTCTAAGGAGCGACAACGACTGAAAAACAACCTGAAACAACTGAGCCAACAACTTTAATTGTTCCAGATTTTTAACACTGTGTTGTTGAATTAACAAAGCAACAAAATGAAAACACCAATAAAGCTCATCCAGTTAAGATTACACTTACGTCGCCTTTTTCTGACGTCAAGCAATCTATTCACATTCAGAGAGGCATAGCAAAAGGGCTTCATAATATCTAACAACAAAGCTAGGAATCAACCAACACTGAACTCTCCACCCATGTCAACACCATGTTCTCCGCCATCAACTACAGCCAACTTATCCGTAAGCCCAGACATAAAACACTCCTCCAAACCAAACACATCAGCAATTCCATCACCACAAACCAAAGACAACCGTCTAAACACAACCTTCATCGACTGATAGTAAGACTCCCCTGTATCAACTACGATCCAATCACCGTGAGACAGCACACACCTCGCCACCTCATGAACCACTTCTTTGGACACATCCACCTCCTCACTCCCACATACACCAGGATGAACCCAACGAGCCATAGACAATCCACCTTCACCACTCGAACCATCAACTACACACCTCATTTAGGGTTTTCACCAACACCTCCCCAGTCATCTTCCTACCTTTGCAATGCAGTTCTGCATCGCCAAAAAATAAATTAGCCGTCATGGAAACCTCAACCCAACCACAACCACCATTGCTACCCATCTCCCCAGAAATCATATCTGACGATTGACGCTATCATTCGCCACACAACTAGTGACAGATGACGGAGCAGGCATTAGAGCTTTATCAACACAAACCCCATCTACAAGAACAAGACACGATGCCTCCAAGGATTCACCAACCATCTCACCACCTCCACTGTGCACGGGTCCCACCATCGGCGGAAAATCCACTTCGGGGAAACAGATTTTCCTGGACATCTGGAGCATCACGACACATAGCCTTCACTTGCCCAGACAGCCTGCACTAAAACAGGTATGTTCCTGTTCTTGTTAAAACATTCACTGTGCATCATGTTTCATTTCCGCAGTCCAGCTCCTGGACAAAACTCCCTTCGCAGGTCCAGATGTAAAGTGTTGTGGAAGAACACCAATCAAGCTTCTGTAGCAGAAGAGTGCCCCCCCCCCCCCACAGCACACCGCCAGGCATTTCAAATGGTAGGTCACACACAACTACATAAGTCGTGTCCTTCCCCGAGGTCGTCGACCTTCACTGATCCATGTCACCCATTAACTGATGATTACAGCCTTCAGTCCTGTCCATAAATCTCGTAAACGACGATTCATCCACTAATTTCAAAATAATTTTTCCATCACAGAGCTTCTGGATTCCAAGGAGGTCGACAACTGATATTATACCTCATCTTTTATTGCACAGCGTCACATAGTGAACAAAATTTGCGAATTCCAGGCACGCCGACAGTCTGACGCGCCCCTCTCACACGGGATATCACGAAAACTGCCACAGTCAATCCATCCAACGGGTCACCGCACCCGTAAATGCGCATAAACCGGGACCAGCTAGATGAGCATGAAGGTTGAAGCGCTCTAACAATTATCTGTGCCCGACTGTAGTCGATACCGGACTTCTCAAGTCATGTAGATACACTGTGTATTATTGAATGATCGAATTGACATGGAAGCTATCCATCTTGCCACAATAGAAAGAAAAGATATGCACTTGGAAGAATATGAAAAATTTATAGTGTGGTTATTATTTCAAATTTTCTTTTCACTATTCTCTAGAACACAATTAACTTAATTTGCCTGTTCATAATATTACCAGTTAGATGAAAACTTTACAGTGAACTCTAATAATTATATTTGTTTGAGAGATGTACTTTTCCATGAATATGTATATATTACATATAGGTTAGTATAGATGTATAGGTTAGAAATGTATATGAAATACTTGTATATATTTTAATATTCACTTTCAAAAAAATATTTATGATATATAGTTCTATTAAATGTCACATAAATATGTTAATTGATGGTAAAATACTGAATATACTCTGAGGCTTTTACTTAATTACATTAAAGGGGAAATTTATTAGCACATTTTTTTCTTGACAAATCCTATTGATGCTTAACTATTGTTGATGGATCAAGCCCAGCAATGGTTTATGACATAAATTTTATGCTAGAGTGAATAACCTATTAATAACATTTTCATTGTAAATGATCCTATAGCACCTCGTTCGGTGATTAGTAATGTTTAACAGTAATATTGATTTTTAACTTTGTAAATATTTACATATATATGGTTTACATTTGACCAAGTATGGGAAACAATAATTGTATATCACTTTTATAGCGTTCCTAACCAGATATAGTCTGGCACTGAGATGAAAATCATGTATTGAATAACGCAGTAATGCTCCTTTGTCCAATTGTTCTAATAGTCTATCATTAACCGTTGCAACCTAAACAGTCATCTTTGTCAGTGACGTGGGATTTGACTCTAATTTCATTTAAAAATATTTTTTATTATATAAAGTAGGAGAGGTCCATGGTATTGTTAAGGGGCTTGGCATTAAAGCTTTGAGCTATTACAAATGTTCTGAAAATGTTGTTGTATGCTTTCAGTCACAGGTAAGGCAGATAGAGCCCAGGAGTAACACATTTCTTAGTCGTCGTGATAGGGTAGGGGGGAAGCTTTACACAACCACACCACAGGCAGGGCCCAACTAACACAAAACGTTGTGGCAACCTCCAGTAACGTTTCAACAGAGATGTGGGGAAAGACAAGTTGCATGTGTGTTTCAACAGGCACATGAGCAACCTTTAATCCAAGAATGGTAAAAGTATGTATTTATGTAATAAGGTAAATGCTGCCTAGTCTAGCGCTAGTTTCACCCTAATATATATTAAAAAAATATTTTGTTCATGTTTAAATATTAAATTTATGTACATTATACATATAATTTGAGAATGCTGTGTCTTAGTTGTATGAAATGTTTGCAAAACATTTACATTTTAATATGATTTTCCTAAAAATTGCTTTTATAGCCCAATTTGCTAAATGATATATCAAATAATGCTGTTTTTATGTTTAAATTATATATATATATATATATATATATATATATATATATATATATATATATATATATATATATATATATATAATATATATATTATATATATATATATATTATATATATATATATATATATTATATATATATATATATAATATATATATAAGTTTATTATATCAGGGGTTAGTAATTTGGGGGGTCGGAAATTTCCAACAACATTCCCAATAATTTAGGTGCTCTATTGCGTCAGTGTACGCCATATATGTTCTCTGTACTCCCTCTATTTCAGCAGTCCCTCATGCTCTGATGAGGGAAGTGAGTACTGAGCAGTACTCAAGACGGGACAGCACAAGTGATCTGAGGAGTACAACCATTGTGATGGGATCCCTGGATTTTAAAGTTCTCGTGAACCATCCTATCATTTTTCAGGCTGATGAAACATTTGTTTGGTTATGCTCCCTAAACGTTAGGTCATCAGATAACATAATTCCTAAATCATTTACATGTTGCATACCATACCGCCACACCCCACACCATACCGCCACACACCCACCCCCACACCACACCCACACCATACCTGCACCACACGCACACCATACAACCACCCCCACACCTGCACCACACCATAATACCACACAGCCACACTCACACCACACCCCACACTATACCACTACACCCACACCACACACACACCATACCGCCACACCCACACCATACTGCCACACCCACACCATACTGCCATAACTATCAACGGCTACCACCAACAACCAACCATCACAACTACCAACAACAACAATCACGACCACGACCACCAACCACCACAACTATCAACAACCACCATCACCACAAATATCAACAACCATCACCACCACCACCACAATCCAACACAGGTATCAACAACAACCACCATCAACCACCACAACTATCAATAACAACCATCACCAACCACCACAAGTATCAATAACAACCATCACCAACCACCACAACTATCAACAACCACCTCCACCAACAACCAAAACTATTAACACCACCACCAACCACTACAAGCACCACCACAGCTACCAACCACCAACAACCAATAACCAAAACTATGGATTCTCCATTAAGTGAAAATAGTGAAGAAAAAATGTTGTACCCACTTTATTATGCTCTTGCTTTATTTCTACTAAATATAGAAATATATTTGTTATATATTTCTACATTTGTATTTATACCATCAAACACAAAAACGACTTTTGTGCAACATTTAAGGTTGCCACAAGGTCTTACATTTTGTTTTGCCAACATTGTGCAGTATGTTGTGGCAACCTATTTACGACTACACACAATAACTTAGCTATTACATAAAAACAAATGTTGTCACTGCTTTCAAACACATTCCAGGTACGTTGTGACAACCTAAAATTGTTTGCTGGTGGTAGAAGCTGCTGCTAGCACAACCCATCCACTTAAAAATTACGTTGTTTTTCACTCGTATGCGCTCTAAGGCTAAAAATTGTCGTACTAGAAAAGGAAAGTGGCTTGGGAAAGTGACGTACTATCCCGTTTTGCTTTGGGTACTCTGGCTTAGTCTGTTAGTTTAGGAGAGGACACATTAAATAAATGGTTTTCATGACTTTTGAAACCTTAGAAGAATTTGCTACTCTCCTAACCTACCAGTGGACCCAAAACTTGGTGCTTTGGGTCCATTTCTTTTGGAAAATTAAATTTTATTTTCTAGTACGGCAATTTTTGGCCGTAACAACATAGATATAATTGCTTTACAGGAGTCTACACGTCCAATATGATAAACAAAACTCCACCAAAGATCAGAGGGTATGCATCCTATAATAACAGTAACGCCACAGGCCTATTAACATACGTCAGGAGTGATTTACCGCACATTCTTGTGAGCACGTCACACAATGTACACACACAGTACCATCACTTTCATGTACAAACTACAGCAGGCCACTTTTCATTCCTCAACGTATATGCCAGAAGCCAGAAACTCAATGTAACATTGCTCCCAGATCTAGACAATCATGGGACAATATACATGGGAGATTTTAATGCTAGACATATTACGCTGGGAGATATTACTAACAACGATAATGGATGCAAATTTATCAAATATGTTTATGACGACAGATTAACCGTGTATACTACGGATACCCAAACTCATTTATAGGGAGGCAGACTTGATTATGTAATGGGTAGAAACCTTGTGCAAGATAGGATGGAATGTTCGTTGGTAAATCACTTAGTTAGTGATCACTATGCAGTTTCTGCTTCCTATGAGGTACAGTGTGATGTACCTAATAGACATCAGAGACGAAAAATGAATATTCCATATGGCTTGCATGACCATTTTATTAATTGTATATCAAAATGGTATCAAGATTACACAATAACGAATGTACAAGCCTTCTCCAGAGATCTCGTTGATACGATTACTACCTACTACGACACATGGGTGTGTTGGGGAACAGGCCGTAAGCCTAACAGAAGTGGGCAACACCTACCACCACCCAAGTGGGTCCTTGACCCCGTATTTGTTAAAGAACATGAACGAGTGAAGCAACTTAGAGATACGTACAAACGAACCAAAGCACAAGGTGACTTGCATGCATTACTAGTTGCAAATAGAGAGGTGAGAGACATGAGCAACGTTATACGTAATAAACATTGGGAAGAGTTCCTACAAAGTATAAATGAGCAAACAACACTTGTTGAAGTTTGGGAAAAGATACGAATAATGTCTAGAAGCAGCCCAACCAAACCGCTGCACCACAGCCCACTAGAACAAGCAAACATCCTCCTTGATCAATGGGCACTAACATCGAGCTACGACTCACTCCCAATTAACATACAGCACAAACTTGATGACACACGCCCCAACAGACAACGAACCATCAATCTTGCCTGTACAGCTATCGACGTGTCGGATCTTAATGATGTAACTGAATGGGAATTAAATCATGCACTAAAGATGGGAAAATCAACTGCTCCTGGAGAGGATGGTATTACTTACAGTCTACTGAGATTAGTCTAACACGTACCAGGTAATCCACTATTAGTGTTGTACAGAATGAGTTTACGTGAAGGAATATTACCTGATGCTTGGACAAAGAGTGTCATTGTTCCCATCCCCAAACCACACTCAGATAATTATAGACCCATATCTCTAACATCGTGTGTTTGCAATGTGCTTGAACGTATTGTTCTTAACCGACTCATGTATCGTATACAGGGGTACCTGTCACCTCAACTGTTTGGATTTATGCCTGGGCTCAGTACACAACACTGTTTTGCTGAGTACTTCGCACATATTGAAGCTTCTCCTCAAACAGTCTTCATCGACCTAGCAGCAGCTTTTGATACAGCAAACAGAGAAATCATACTGGAACAGCTTGCCGAGCTGGGAATACAAGGAAAATTACTGAAATGGATAAAGGGCTATTTGTCTAATCGAACAGCATATGTTTTGTTTAATGGTGTTAAAAGCACAGAGAGCAAACACTTTGAACTGGGAACTCCACAAGGAGGGGTCCTCAGTCCCTTGTTGTTCAACGATCTGATGCATAAACTTATTAAAGATCTTCCAACTAATAATGAAGACACTGTCATTTGTTATGCTGATGATATATGTTTACAGGCTGCCTCCGAGCCTAGAATGCAAGTTCTGTTCGACGCTTTTGCTACTAGAGCTGAGGAATGTGGCCTCCTTATCTCTGTACAGAAAACTCGTTCCCTCATTCCATGTGGTATTCCACCAGCCAATTATCATATAGATGGGCGAGCACTTGAGAACTGCGATTCTTACAGATACCTTGGTGTCCAAATTAACGACCCTGGGTACCTATCTTCTCTCAAGAGGAGACATTGGGAGAGATTAAAGCCCTTGCGGGTCCTTGTTGGTGTCAATCATGGACTTAACGTGAAACTTGCTAGAATGTTTTATGTATCATTTATACGCTCTGTGATTGACTACAATGCTCTACATCTCACACTGTATACTGACAAAGAGCTGAAATCTCTTGAAACCTTGCAAAATGAAGCTACGTGTCTCATCCTTGGGGCTCCAAAGTCCACGAGAATAGTTAATATGACAGCAGAGTTAAAATTACCTACCATAAGTGAGAGAATTTTATCTATTAGCACAGTTTTCGGCCTGAAGGCATTGAGTAGATCTAGACAACACTAAGATGGACTAAGTCATACTTTCATTTAAAAACGATATTTGGTCTGTAGAAAGTTGATTTGCGTTACGTTACGTTACGTTACATTGTGTTATAGAGGGTTAAAACTGGTATACCGTAATATTCATATGCTATGGGATGTACTGGAGATATTGTGTTTGGCTAAATGGGGTTCACATTTCAATAATGATATTCGGACAACCGCCAGAAAGTTGATCTCCACGTTACTTAATGATGATATAATGCGATGCAAGCGTGTGCTAATATTTTATTTGTGTTTAGAATGTAAGGGCTATAGGAGGTTGTCTAGACTTGCATACATTTTCAAATGCTAATTATGTAGGCAGTAGAAAGTATGTTTTCCCATTACGCTACATTGACTGTGATACAAGAACTGAAAATAGACATAGCCCAGAGCTATTTCACTATCGACTCACCCGGTCTTATTCTCATCGATTGGTGTTTACATTGGATGATGTAGGTCTTAAGAGACAGCCTTGAACTCGGGGATAATGAACAACTCAATTTAATAATAGTATCAAGACTGTGTTTTTCCATATTGTCGTATATATGTTTACTTTGCTTGGAAATTGTATGTGAGGAACATTACACACCTAAGGGAGAGAGAATGAACGGCGCGTTTGAGGTAAAGCGAGGACTGACCGTGATGTGTATGTTTGTTTTACCACAGTGAATATGATGCTATATTATGCTATGTCTATCAGTTGTTGAATAAACGCTTACATTACGTTATGTGATACAAGAACTAAACAAGCTTGTGGTAATCTTTTATTGTGTTTGGATGTAATGGGTAAACATGGTGTACATTTCATTATTCAGACATCGGACAGAAAGTTGCTCGTTACTCTTAAAATGATATTGGCCAAAGAACGAAGTTAGCATATTGGTCGTGTTACCTTACAAGGTTATAAGGGTGAGAGTGATGGGGGCTCGAAAATTGACATTAGTCGTCCATCCTCTGATGCGCTGTCAGTCTAAGTGAAATGGAAAAAGATACGTGAACAGCGGCAGCAGGAGAAAGGAAATGATGGTACTTTCCCCAACTATTAAATGATCTGGAGAGAGAGAGAGAGAGAGAGAGAGAGAGAGAGAGAGAGAGAGAGAGAGAGAGAGAGAGAGAGAGAGAGAAACCACTGACTGCTATGTATATCCCACGCAGTTGTGTTTACAACAAATTATGATTTGTTATAATAATAAGATTGAAGACCAGCTTATGACTGGATATTCTTAAAAAAAATGCTATTTGAGCAAAGAATGATGATACTAAGGCTTAGCACAGAACATCTGGTCTGGGGAGGGTGCATTGATACTTGATGGTTTGGGCATGGAGGGGGGTGGGAGGGGGTAGGGGTTTGGTGGGGGTGGATGGGGAGAGGGTAAGGCCATCCCACTACCTAGTCCATCCATCTCACAACGTCTCAAACCGCCGCGAAGGTTAGACCTTAACGAGATAGCTCTGCACAACAGTAATGGCTGTAGGAAGAAGAGGTGATGGAGATTGAGTAAACATGCATACATTTCAATGATCACAGTTAACAAGAACAATTTGTAGGTAGAGATCGCGTCTCCGTGACGATGTGTTGACTTATATTGAAATTTGTAACTAGCTCGTCATGATTGTAACTTGCTTAGCTAAAAATGAATTGTTGGGGTTCAGTCCTGGACTCCTTTATGCGTCTCTGCAAGCCTTTACTGCCCATATGACTGCCTTGTGTGAGATTGGACTGTTTAGCATCACGTAGGTAGTTCTTGACACACTATGTAACCCCGCATATAATGTAGAGAGAGAGAGATGTATAAATAATGTGTGTCAAACTCCCAGGACTGCATTTTGGAATTTGTATGTTGCGCTCATGTCTCACCTTTGAGAAAGAACATTGCCACACTCACTGCTATGTGCCGTGTAAGCTGTGTCATGAGAGAGTATGGTATGCCATATTGCTGTCACTCCCAGCAGTGTGGTGGTGGTGATGGTATGTGGGTATGTCATGCTATGTGGATGGAGGGGGGAGGGGGGGGCATGACTGACTGACTATGTTAGAGGTTGATGATGACATTCGCAACAGTTAGGCCTCAGCCTTTGAAGAGGTAACCCATGTGGACATGTGGTGTCACTCCTCATAGCTATGTGGTAGGTATAGCCCACATATCCTTAGCGCTCTGGAAGCAGGGAGGGTACATAAAACTGTCATTCTTTAAGAAAAAATAATGACTACTTTCACACACAAACCCACTGCCAGCTGTTACCTCCCTTTCCCCTCCTTCTCCCCCTCCAATCTTAAGACCCTGGTCTCTCACGCTCCCCTCAACACTTCCTGCCCATGTAGGGGGAGAACTAATGGACGTCATTGATATCCTCTCAGGTATTGGGGCTCCCCCCTCCCTTCACAACATAACCTACACTCCTCCTCTTCCTCCCTACATGACTGCATACCAACCACTTAGCTTCCAACCCCAACATGACACTCTCTCAAGTGACGCCTGGCCGGATGCCACGCGTCATAACATCCGGGAAATTCCCCCCAAACCCTTTGTGACTAGAGCGATGCGCTGCGACTACGACGACGCGCACCACCTGGCACCCAACAACATGACCTCCCCTCTTTCCTGACCACTTACCCAAACACCGGGCGCTCACACGCGTCTGACACGCGCCAAAACTTCCGGGAAAATTCCCTCCAAAACCCCTTGCGACTAGAGCGACGCGCCACTCCTGCCCAGCTGGCACTCAAGAGTGCCACCTGGGCAGGTGGCGCGCATCGCTCTAGTCGCACTTTACACTACTCTGGTGCCCCCCACACCCACCTGTTGCTGGTGACCCCCACATGTTGCAGGAAGCAAGTCACCTAGTACAATGACGGTTGACAGTCCATTTGCAGACAGTTGATCGTCTTTTGCAAATCTTGCTGTGGTTTGATCCGGCAATCCTTCCTGTTAGGTGAAATAGTTCAGTAGTCGTACTGTAATCTTTCACAAGCCGTGATGGTGAAGGTTGTGGCTGGGTTGGTGGTGGAGGCGGACCCTGGATGTGGCTTCCCTGAGAATTAGGTTGTTGGACAGTGGCGCCACTGCCTTGTAAGACTTGATTGGTTGTGAGACGTCGCTGGAGGACTGGTAGTTGAAGCCTGGTGGACAACAGACATTTTATTAATCTCTTCCTGCTTCTGGACTCGTTGGTCTCTTCCTGCTTCTGGACTCTTTGGTCTCTTCCTGCTTCTAGACTCTTTGGTCTCTTCCTGCTTCTGGACTCGTTGGTCTCTTCCTGCTTCTGGACTCTTTGGTCTCTTCCTGCTTCTGGACTCGTTGGTCTCTTCCTGCTTCTGGACTCTTTGGTCTCTTCCTGCTTCTGGACTCTTACCTCTCTTCCTGCTTCTGGACTCTTTGCTCTCTTCCTGCTTCTGGACTCTTTGGTCTCTTCCTGCTTCTGGAGTCTTTGGTCTCTTCCTGCTTCTGGACTCTTTGGTCTCTTTCTGTTTCTGGACTCTTTGGTCTCTTCCTGTTTCTGGACTCTTTGGTCTCTTCCTGCTTCTGGACTCTTTGGTCTCTTCCTGCTTCTGGACTCTTTGGTCTCTTCCTGTTTCTGGACTCTTTGGTCTCTTCCTGCTTCTGGACTCTTAGGTCTCTTCCTGCTTCTGGACTCTTTGGTTTCTTCCTGCTTCTGGACTCTTTGGTCTCTTCCTGCTTTTGGAATCTTCCTGTTTCTGGACTCTTAGGTCTCTTCCTGCTTCTGGACTCTTAGGTCTCTTCCTGCTTCTGGACTCTTTGGTCTCTTCCTGCTTCTGGACTCTTTGGTCTCTTCCTGCTTTTGGACTCTTTGGTCTCTTCCTGTTTCTGGACTCATAGGTCTCTTCCTGCTTCTGGACTCTTTGGTCTCTTCCTGCTTCTGGACTCTTTGGTCTCTTCCTGTTTTTGGACTCTTTGGTCTCTTCCTGTTTCTGGACTCTTTGGTCTCTTCCTGCTTCTGGACTCTTAGGTCTCTTCCTGCCTCTGGACTCTTTGGTCTCTTCCTGCTTCTGGACTCTTCCTGCTTTTGGACTCTTTGGTTTAAACATTAGGGTTTCCATTATCGGGAATATGAAACCTCAACTGATCGTCGAGGTTTCCCAAGGACCCAGATCTTCCTGTCTGATTAGACAGTCAGGGGAAATGATGATGTGTTCCAGCAGAGATATACATCGTTTGTGGAGTGCATTTCAGTCCCCGTAGTGATGGTCGAGGGAGCAGACGCTACACTTCCCTGCAGGCAGTGTTCACTTCCAGGTGTACTGGAAATATTTGCAGCCTTGTCGAAGCGGATTAACCTCTCTCCCTCGTTACTTGCCTTAGTGGTGTGAATATACCAAAGTATCTGAATCAGTTGTCTTCAACAAGGGTCCCTTGATCAACAGAGTTGAAGGTGAGTTTCACTATTGATTGCTAGCTTCATTCTCAGTTATTTTTCCTGCAACCCCAGTTAGTGCAGTTTTGTATGCTGATGCTCTGATGATTTCGACTTTAGGTTGATCGGTAATCCAGATGCTTATACACCGACCAAAAACAGCCGTCACTACCAAGTATCGTGGAGGTGGAAGAGAGTGGCTCTGAAGAGCATTATCACTAGAGTATAGGGGGCAGGGCTCCATTGCAGTTTTCTTTTATGTCAATCGGTGCAACACCAGTGATGCAACCAAGAATGTGGAATATCTCCGTCCAGGTAATGGTTTGGGTCCTCGGAACTGCACCATAATCTTGTAAAGCATGGTACCTGTTGACATGTACTATAAGTGAGAGCTTAAGACTTAGCAGTTCAACTGGTATACTCACAATGGCCCTCAGTACCAATGAAATAATGCTCCTCACACTCTGTAAAGCTCGCCTGCTCGCTTGAAACTGCATCTCTCCCAAGTTGTTTTACATTCAACTACTCAAAACAAAAAGTTCCAAACAGCACGGGCTAAAGCCCGTCCTCCAAACAAAGACCGAAAAGTGATTCCATGCACCGGCCAAGCCCCCAGTTTATGAATGAAAAACGGTTTATACACGACTCACAACTGCTGACGTTCGAACACTTTCCGGAACAAGTGCTTCACTGACGAATTTTGTTCGACCCACAACGCTCTAAATGCTTCACCCACGTTGTACAAATACAAATAATCGCCAACAGAACCTAAACACCTAACCTAACCTATGCCTATATATGCACAATATGCTAATATACTATAATGTTAATTTATATTTGAGAAGATTCCCGTTTTGAATGATCAGCATGTAAAAATTAATGAATGCATCAGTGGGGTAGACCGCTGGATGTAATGGACTTGAGTCGAGGAGGGGTTGTGGGCTATGGTGAGCCTGTCGTACTCACCTAGCACAGGAGCGGGGCTATAACTGATCTCTCCCAGTGAGCGGCAGTAATATATGCAGTCCGTCCTCGTCAACAATGAATTTTATTCGAACTAAAATGCTGTAAATGCTTCACCCACATATTACAAATACAAATAATCGCCAACAGAACCTAAAAACCTATCTTAACCTAACTAATACCTAAATTTCCACAGTATGCTAACTTATAACAATAATAATTTATATTTGAGAAAATTCCTATTTTGAATGAACAGCATGTTAAAATTGACGAATGCGTCTTTGGGGTCTACCACTGGATGGAATGGACTTGGTCTGTGGAAAGGTTGATTAATGAGCTCAGTGGAGAGGTGGCAAATACCACCAACTAGAATATCTGAGGAGGGCTTCCAGGCAACACTAATTCATATATGTTTTTGTGTTTACATTTCTTGTTAGGAAAGTATTATTCAGGTTTTGGATGACTGCAGAACTCTGTACACCTACTGAGAGGCAAAAGAGCAAGACAAGGAGCAAAGAAATATACGACACACCTTAATTAAGGACCACCAGGGATCCATTTCAGTGGTGGATAAAATCCAACTGGACTGTCGTGACTCATTTGTTTATGACATGTAGTGCATGTGAGAGCGTGTATGTCCCATGCAATGATTGAAGGTGAGAGTCTTTGGTGTATTCTTTTATGCATCAATATCAAGCTGCAGTCGGACACCCAGTTAAGTCCATAGTGACTGTTAGCCAAAGTGCCAGAAGTGTTGGTTGATGATAGTCGGAAGATGAGGTAGAGGCCCAGTGACGTGTTGATGGTCATCATTATTAGTATTATATTTCGGTGTACTGTTGTAATCTTGTGAACTCTTATATTGAATGTCTTTAAAGATAACCACCTTCCAAGAGTGTAAATACCGAGAACATTGTTATTATGTATGTATTAACCATACATTTTGTTCTTGTAGCTACTGAATATATACGTACTTGCACTTATTAACTTATCCATCCATGATCACTATATTTAGGGAGTGGAAGCTGCATCCCAGAGTCAACTCTGAAGACATATTGGTAATGGATATTTTCAGTGAGAGCTGCTCTAATTGCAGGGATGATGTTTATATAAATTAGTTTACTTAACACTATTCTGGTGATAAGATTCAGGTAGAGAGTCGAAGGGTAACATTGAGGTACCATCAACATTTCGTTTTATTATATTTTTGTTAATTAGATGTTACAGTTCTTTTAGATTAATATGATTCACTCCTTGCCTCTGCGGATCTGATAATTCTTGAGAGAAAATTCAGATTTCTGGCTAGTTACATTAATTTTAAGATAAAATCGAGTTGGGAAATAATAAACTGAGAGTGAGTGGTGGGTCACCTGAGAGAATATAACTGAGAGAGGACTTCCTTACGAGTTATGCAGTAGATGTGGTATATGCCAACAGGTTCTTGTTGATGTTAATTCAACATGGCCCCATCCTACAAAACATTAAACGTGGTTAGGTGACTTATTATGGTGCCGTTGGCATCACAGAGGTGTCAGTTGGGGGTATTGCTTTTGTGTTTCTTTTTATTATTTTCTGCGGAGGGGGACCGGTGGAGACAAGGGTGTCTGGAGCCCCACAAGTTGAAAGAGACTTATGTGTTCATATATAAATTTGGTTGATGCTGGATATCCGCAGTGATCATCTTGTTTATCTGACAATGATAACACAATGTTGCTCTTTTCTCAAGTCAGTTAGATGCCAACTAGTGAAGCAAGATAACATATATTATAATAATATTTGTCAGGCGTAACCTTGTGTTGTTCATGCCTTAAGCTTGCATGGTAAGATAACGAATGGTGGTGTTCAGAGTATCTGTGAAGGTCATTGTTAACTGATGACGACAACGATGTTCCTCATGCCTCCATCAGCTATTCTCAAATATCATCAGTTACATGCCATTTATGGTTATATTGGTTGTATGGTGATGTCAGCAATGTTTCTCTTGCCTCGAGCTAGTATTGCCAACATTTTATTGCCAAGGTTTATGGTGTATGAAGCTTATAAAGGTTATATTGGTAAACTGGCGATGGCAAGATTGGAGCTGTTGGTTCACCCCAGTAAAGTCAGCTATTGTTCGTTGGTCAGCTATTGCTGCATACTGCATCCTGCTCTTCTTATGTATATAATAATAATAATAATAATAATAATAATAATGTTAATTTTTAAAATAATAATAATAATATTTATTAGGGTAAAAGCACATACATACAAAATGGTATACGAGAAGAATGTTGGATCTCTAGGTAGGACAAGTATATACTATGCCTCAAGTTACTAATACACTCAGTGTTTCGGGCATGACAATAGCATCACTGTCGCTCTCGTCACAAGTAATACATTATCAAATAAGAACTGGTTGGATGTCGGATATTTTAATGGTCTATTCTTAAAAAATTATCACGATCTTCCTCTTTTAAATTTAGGGTGAAAACTGTTTTACAAAATATTTAGAGTCGGAACACGTAACTAGTATATAAAAAAAGCAACTAGAACAGCTTATTACAATAATTTACAGAAAGTATTGGAATAGTGATGGTTTATGCATAATAACAATTGTGGTATCTGTTGACAGACAGGACAGCCCTTCACAGGGCAGCCGAAGGTGGTCACGACAACACTGTGAAGGTCCTCCTCGACGCTGGAGCAGACGTCAACGCTAAAGATAATGATGGTAAAAGTTACACATATGCATTCCAACATTATATAGCAATGCAACATAGCACACTGCACGTATCATGTGACAAAATTCAATATTTAAATATTATAATCAGTACCATAAGAGATAATGTCTGCTAGTCTGTTGAAAGTCAGAGATCACACAGATGGGGCTAGCCTTACCCAAACTGAAAGAGGAAATGGTCTGGGGAACGGGATGAACATAGGCTGGTCGGTGTCACCAAAATTTAAAAGGGAATAACGTGCCAGTGCCCCATTCACACCACCATGACGATTTTTGGCACTGTCAGCTAATTATGCAGCTAAATATTTTCAAAACAAATTTTTCAAATAATTATTTTCATATGGTAATATGCAGTATTATTCACTGATCTCGGGAAAATTAACTGAAACTTTTTGCTGTCAATAATTTGCCCGTACTCCCATAAAACAGACGATCTTTATACAATATCAAAGGTTTCGAGCAACGGCTTACTAACAGACTAAGGGGGAACTATTCGTTTTTTAGCATTTCACACAACAGCGCTCCTCTTACTGCTGACCACCCACACAAAGACAATTGTATTTTTTATAGGAGAAACAGACAGACAAAAAAGAGAGATAAAAACAGATAAAAACAGGTAAAGACAGATACAGAGAAAGACAGAGACAAACAGAAACTCAGACACACAGCTAGAGATAGACAGGCAGAAACAGACTCTCTCTCTGCCTGTCCTCTGTCTATGACACAGAAAGAGAAAGAGAGGAGCAGAAACAAAGTCAGAAACAGAGATATAGACAATAGAGAGATGGACGGATTTAGGTGGATGGATAGATGGATAAGAGGATGAATAAATGCATTGATATATAAATGGATACACAGATAAGTAGATGAATGAAGGGATAAATGCATAGAAAGGTAGATAGATGGATAGACGAAAAGATAGATGAACAGATAGATGTAAAGCAGTTGGATGGGTAGGAAGATGATTAGGTGCATATTTAGATAGATGACTAGATATATAAATATATGGATAAATAGATTAATAGATAGGTGGATAGAAAGCTAGATGGATAGATATATAAAAAGCTAGATGGATATATAGATTGAATGATAGATGGCTGCACAAAGGGTGGATTTAAAGATAGATTTTGATATATATAGATTGATGGACAAAAAGATTTAATGAGGGATTGATGGATAGACATATAGATAAATGGATAGATGAATAGATAGAAGGATGGATTGATTGATGGACAGGTAGATAGACGGATTCATAGATCGATAACAAGATGATTTTATGGATGGCAAGATGGGTAGATGATCGATAAATGAATGGGTTGATTTTTAAGTATATAGATGGATAGATAGTTGGTAAGATTGTTGGATAGATTGACCAACATATAGATGTAGAGAAAGATGGATAGCTAGACAGAGAGACAGATGGATGGATTGGCAAATGAATTGATAGACAAATAGAGATAAATAGGGGGATATCTAGATGGACATATGAGAGTCACACACAGACAGACCCGGGCAACGCCGGGTTATCCCTCTATTACATGCTATAGGAGAGAACCTTCGTCTGTTAATATTTGGAGGCCAAACGGTTAGGGCTAGCCTCAGGCAATTTGGCAGAGTGGATGGTCTGGGGAACGGGATGAACATAGGCTAGTTGAGGCCTCAAGACTTAAAAAGGAACAGTGTGCCAGTGCCACATTCAGACCCTTCCACGACGACTTTTGGCCGTGTCGGACAGCTACACAGCTATGTATTATCAAAACTTTATAGAAAAGCATTTAGGTAATATGGTACATTTCTCACTGATCTTAGGAAAATTAATAGAAATTTCTTGTTGTCAATAATTGTTCCAGTGAATCAAAGGTTTCTCCTCTCCTCCGTTCTTTATCAGAGTAAGGGGTAACTATTCTTCTTGTAGTTCACACCCCCTGAACTCCTCCCACTGCTGACCACCACACATGGACAATTATTTTGTTTATCAGAGAGGGACACAGACAGAGAGATAGACAAATAGAAATACAGACAGACAGACAGACAGACAGACAGACAGACAGACAGACAGACAGACAGACAGACAGACAGACAGACAGATAGAGATAGAAATACAGGCACACAGACTGACAGATATAAAGAAATAAAGAGAGAAAGACAGAGATAGGGACCCAGAAACAGAGAGACTGACAGACACACCTAAAGATAGAGAAAGAGAGGTAGACAGAGACGGACAGCAGATAGATAGATAAGTGGATGGGTTGATGGATAGGTAGATGGATAGATTGATTGATGGATTTATAGATGGATACACTGATGAGTAGGTGGATAGATAGATGGATGGATATATGGGTAGAAAGATGAGTAGATAGATAAATGGACGGATAGGCAGATAGTTGAATTGACAAATATATCGATGGAAAGATAATTGGATAGAGAACTGAATAGAAAGATGAGTGGGGGCATGGATAGATAGATGCATAAATAGATTGGTAGAAAGCTAGTTGGATTGCAAGCAATATGGATAAGTGGATAGAAAGGTATATAGATAAAAATAAATACATGCATTGACAGACAGAGATATAGATGGTTAGAATGGTAGGTGAATAGATGGAAACAAAACTAGATGGATAGATAAATTGATAGATGACTACACTGATGGATGGCCACAAATTACATTGATGGAAAGATGGATTGGTAGAAAGAGAGATGGACATTCAAAGTGTGAATGGATAGATAGAAAATTTACGATTTTATATGTAGATGAATGGATGAATGTGTAGATGAGTTGATAGATGTATATCTATATAGATAGATAGATAGTTAAATGGATAGACGGATGGATAAAGGGACAGATTAATAGATAGATAGGGGTATTGATAAATAGACAGATGAGTGGGTAGATGGATTAATGGACGTGTGGATAGACTAAAAGATTGATAGATGGATAAATATGTGATTATATGGATGGCGAGATGTGTTGATGGAAGGATAAATGGAAAGATTCTTTATTAGATGGATAGATATAAAATTGAACAGAGAGATTGATAAATAGTTTGGCAGATAGACTGGTTAATAGGTCGAGATAGATGGATAGATTGATAGATATACCGAGATAGATGGACTGATAGGTGGATAGATTTCTGGATGGATTGATAGCAGAAGGAGTAGATGGATAAATGGATGGATTGGTAGCTGGTGGAGTAGATTGAAAGATGTACAGATGAATGGATATATATATATATATATATATATATATATATTAATGGAGAGATAAATAGAGATAGGTGGAGAGATAGATCGATATGACGGTTTGGAGACAGACAGATAGACCCAGGCAACATCGGGTATTCTCTTGTTACAATATAGCATAAAAGCTGCCAAACTCCCCAGGGTACCTAAGAATTAATACATGTTCAACATTTGTTGTGACATTATTCACAATGAATATAAATAAAAATTAAAATGTTATTGTAAGTGTTGGCGGTTGGAGGCCACACGGTTGAGACAAACATAGCCGAACTTGGCAGAGGGAATGGTTTGGTGTACAGGATGGACACTGGGTTGTCGGGGTCGCCAGAATTCAAATGGTAACAGCATGCCTCGGTCACATTCTCAACCCGACACAGACTTTTGTTACTGTATTCTATCTACGAAGCAAAATAATTTATAAACAAACGCTCAAAGTATTTTTTTCCTTATAGTAATATGAAGCATTATTTACTGTTCTCGGGAAAATTAACAGACATTTCCTTCCGTCAAAAATTTGCCACATACTACATAAAACAGACGACTCTTCCACAGCTTTTTTTTTTTTATTATTATTATTTTCTACCACAGACGTGGCCACACATTTACAATGCTAACCAGCATATATACATTTTCTTCTGTCCTCCATGGACAGGGTTAGAGAAATGTTAAACATAGAGTTCAAGGGTTTATTGAACACTCAAACACAGAAGGTGATTCGGTGCTTTTAAAATGCTAAGCTAACCTACATACGTAAATACATAGATACACAGATTTACGTATGCCCTACATAAAGTGTTTGATGTGTCTTTTACATAATGTCATTAATGTACATTCACAAAGGTGAAATGTAATTCTGATCAGCTTCCATATATACTTTATACCCATACATATACATACACACACACATATACATACATATATACACACACATGCATTCACATACATCTGTCTCATTTACTCTGACAGGGTGAGATAGCTGATAAAGAAACTAGTGTGCAATTAAGCACTTAATCACTGAAGGTGATGAAGGTGCTTTTACAAGCTCAGGTTATATAGTTATATCATATATATACATTGAATAAATGATATATTACATGGTCAATCTTGGATACAAGTCCAATATATCATCAAGTGTTCCAGTACTCATATAGTAATTACAGAGTTCAGCATACCTTAGCCCAGGAGGGCGAAGGTCAGTCAGTATGGGACATTCTACAATATAATGTTCAAGAGAGTGCATGTTTTCTCTTTCACAAAGTTGACACATTGTGTACTCGACATTTGGGTTTTGAGAAAGCTGCCAGATACGTCTATATCCCAGGCGTATTCTGGCCACTATAACATCACATTGCCGGGTTCTTGTTCTATTAGTCCCATATGTGAATATCTCCTCACGATATCTATCATAATATTTAATGCTACAACTTTCAGGTCTTTCTGAATTTGTTAGGTCGGTGAGATTTTCATTAGATATTTGTTTAAGTATTCTCTTTGTCACTGCTAATGAAACACCCATATCAATTTCTACCACTGGTTTTCTGCAGGCTGTCTTAGCAAGCATATCAACAGTGTCATGCCTTGAGATGCCAACATGTGATAGTATCCATAGGAATTTAATCTCAAATCTGTTTTCTTTAGCAGCTAAAACATTCATTCGAATGTCACTGACTATTTTCTGGGTGTCACTACTATGTGCATTCAGTGCCAGGAGTGCACTCTGCGAGTCACAGTATATAAGTCCACTGCCTTTGTCTTTTAAAAATTCAGTGGCAAGGAACCCCCGAGAATTTGTGAGGCTGTTGAAAATCCTTTACAAGGCGAATGGTCTCCCTACCTTCATTATTCCTGAAGAAGTCTTCAGCGCTCCAGGTTCATCTCCAACAACTGACCCTGTAGAGGAGGATGCCGACTCTACATCCGACGACAACGATTCCGCCACGGCAATGCAGCCTTCAGATCCTGTTCGGGTACCTACAGCTCAACAGACTCTGCCTCCTGTGACCCCCACTTCTGCAACAGTTCCAGTTACCAACCATGATATCACTGTGAACGCAGCCACGCTTTCAGACTTACTGTCGGCTCCTGCTCCACACGCTTCTCCAGCTGCTGCTGTCCCGTCACCCATCTCAGGGCCGAATTTCGCTGCAATCGACCCTTGGTGTGACCCTATAGAGGGTACCGACTATGCAGCACCTTCTGCTACAGTGCCTACCACTGCTCCTCAACCTCCAAGAACTCAACCTTCAAGACATCAACCCTCAAGAACTCAACCTTCAAGAAATCTATCCCAGCGTGTCAACACCCCTGCTCTTCACTCATCTGATGAATCGGATGAGGACGTATCTGTCGGAACACCATCACCCCCAAGGAAAGATCACCTCCAAGCATCAACACGAAAAGTGACCACCAAGACCGACAAGCCCAAAAAGAAGACCAACGATCAAAGTTTGGTGAAATCAACAAGGAAGAAGACTACTAACGAACTGACTTAACATCAACATCTGACATCAAACCTCCACTGCCAGCTGCTTGCGTTCCTGGCCTCTGTGTGTACTGCAAATGACACCCTACTCAATTCTACTTCCATCTGATCACGTTCAAATCCGCGGTGGTTGGGCCACCGATCTTTCATCTCCCCTCTTCACCTCATCCCCGGCTCCTTGCTCAAGATTTCTGCAGCCTCGCCCCGTTCTTCCATCCCCTGCTTGCTAGCTCTATGGACGTTTTCAAGTTTCAAGTATATGCCTGCAAGTTCGGTTTGAGTTGTACTTGCCCAGTCATTGACGCGCTTCATTGCTGTATGTACGAGAGAAGATTGTTCAAATATGTTACATGCACATCCGGTACATCGTCCACCTTCTTCTACAGAGCCTTCGGTATAGCACTGATAAACATCGTTACCCATACTCTGAGTACTTTCAGTGATGCTTTTCAGTGTTAACTGTTTTAATAATGTAGTGTGCACACTATCTTTCTTGGGCGCATTTACAAAATCAACTGATAGATCCCAGTTATCCCATGGAGTAATTGGCTCATTAATCATTAGTTGAGTTGGGTACACATTTAATATTTTGATGGAGTTGGCTACCTTGTAGAACCAATATACATAATCAGATTTCGTTCTTCTTCTATAGACCTCAGGTGAGTGCAGCATATTAGAAAGTTTAGCTTGAAACTGCATGTGTTGTCTAGATCTACTCAATGCCTTCACGCCGAAAACTGTGCTAATAGACAAAATTCTCTCACTTATGGTAGGTAATTTTAACTCTGCTCTCATATTAACTACTCTCGTGGACTCTGGAGCCCCAAGGATGAGACGCATAGCTTCATTTTGCAAGGTTTCAAGAGATTTCAGCTCTTTGTCAGTATACAGTGTGAGATGTAGAGCATTGTAGTCAATCACAGAGCGTATAAATGATACATAAAACATTATAGCAAGTCTCACGTTAAGTCCATGATTGACACCAACTAGGACCCGCAAGGGCTTTAATCTCTCCCAAAGTCTCCTCTCGAGAGAAGAAAGGTACCCAGGGTCGTTAATGGGGACACCAAGGTATCTGTAAGAATCGCAGTTCTCAAGTGCTCGCCCATCTATATGATAATTGGGTGGTGGAATACCACATGGAATGAGGGCATGAGTTTTCTGTACAGAGATAAGGAGGCCACATTCCTCAGCTTTAGTAGCAAAAGCGTCGAGCAGAACTTGCATTCTAGGCTCGGTGGCAGCCTGTGAACATATATCATCAGCATAACAAATGACAGTGTCTTCATTATTAGTTGGAAGATCTTTAATAAGTTTATGCATCAGAACGTTGAACAACAAGGGGCTGAGGACCCCTCCTTGTGGAGTTCCCAGTTCAAAGTGTTTGCTCTCTGTGCTTTTAACACCATTAAACAAAACATATGCTGTTCGATTAGACAAATAGCCCTTTATCCATTTCAGTAATTTTCCATGTATTCCCAGCTCGGCAAGCTGTTCCAGTATGATTTCTCTGTTTGCTGTATCAAAAGCTGCTGCTAGGTCGATGAAGACTGTTTGAGGGGAAGCTTCAATATGTGCGAAGTACTCAGCAAAACAGTGTTGTGTACTGAGCCCAGGCATAAATCCAAACAGTTGAGGTGACAGGTGCCCCTGTATACGATACATGAGTCGGTTAAGAACAATACGTTCAAGCACTTTGCAAACACACGATGTTAGAGATATGGGTCTATAATTATCTGAGTGTGGTTTGGGGATGGGAACAATGACACTCTTTGTCCAAGCATCAGGTAATATTCCTTCACGTAAACTCATTCTGTACAACACTACTAGTGGATTACCTGGTACGTGTGAGACTAATCTCAGTAGACTGTAAGTAATACCATCCTCTCCAGGAGCAGTTGATTTTCCCATCTTTAGTGCATGATTTAATTCCCATTCAGTTACATCATTAAGGTCCGACACGTCGATAGCTGTACAGGCAAGATTGATGGTTCGTTGTCTGTTGGGGCGTGTGTCATCAAGTTTGTGCTGTATGTTAATTGGGAGTGAGTCGTAGCTCGATGTTAGTGCTATTGATTAAGGAGGATGTTTGCTTGTTCTAGTGGGCTGTGGTGCAGCGGTTTGGTTGGGCTGCTTCTAGACATTATTCGTATCTTTTCCCAAACTTCAACAAGTGTTGTTTGCTCATTTATACTTTGTAGGAACTCTTCCTAATGTTTATTACGTATAACGTTGCTCATGTCTTTCACCTCTCTATTTGCAACTAGTAATGCATGCAAGTCACCTTGTGCTTTGGTTCGTTTGTACGTATCTCCAAGTTGCTTTACTCATTCATGTTCTTTAACAAATACGGGGTCAAGGACCCACTTAGGTGGTGGTAGGTGTTGCCCACTTCTGCTAGGCTTACGACCTGTTCCCCAACACACCCATGTGTCATAGTAGGTAGTAATCGTATCAACGAGATCTCTGGAGAAGGCTTCTACATTCGTTATTGTGTAATCTTGATACCATTTTGATATACAATTAATAAAGTGGTCATGCAAGCCATATGGAATATTCATTTTCCGTCTCTGATGTCTATTTGGTACATCACACTGTACCTCATAGGAAGCAGAAACTGCATAGTGATCACTAACCAAGTGATTTACCAACGAACATTCCATCCTATCTTGCACAAGGTTTCTACCATTACATAATCAAGTCTGCCTCCCTATAAATGAGTTTGGGTATCCGTAGTATACACGGTTAATCTGTTGTCATAAACATATTTGATAAATTTGCATCCATTATCGTTGTTAGTAATATCTCCCAGCGTAATATGTCTAGCATTAAAATCTCCCATGTATATTGTCCCATGATTGTCTAGATCTGGGAACAATGCTACATTGAGTTTCTGGCTTCTGGCATATACGTTGAGGAATGAAAAGTGGCCTGCTTTAGTTTGTACATGAAAGTGATGGTACTGTGTGTGTACATTGTGTGACGTGCTCACAAGAATGTGCGGTAAATCACTTCTGACGTATGTTAATAGGCCTGTGGCGTTACTGTTATTATAGGATGCATACCCTCTGATCTTTGGTGGGGTTTTGTTTATCATGTTGGACGTGTAGGGCTCCTGTATAGCAATTATATCTATGTTGTTACTGGTAACATATGCAAATAGATCATTCAGTCTTTTGTTGATGCTACGAATGTTCCAACTGAGAAACCTACAGCTTTAAAGGTTTCTCAAGCCAAACGTTCCTTATCAGAGCAAGGGGTAACTATTTTCCTTTTAGTATTTAACACCCTTAATTTCCCCTCACAGGTGATCACCCACACATTAGAAAATAATTGTTGTATAAGAGAAAGATATAGAGATTTTATAAGAAAGATATCAATACAGAGACAGAGACAGACAGACAGAGAAAGAGAGATGCAGAGGCAGAAAGACAAAGAGAGAGACAGAGAACAGATAAATGTGTGCATAAAGAATGGATATATCTATCCATCTATGGATAAATAGATTTAGGGACAGATCTATTGATAGATAGCTGTAGGCATAGATAAATATACGCATGAGTAGACGGATGGTTTGATGGATAAATAGATAGATTGATGGATGGATTAATGGATGAATAGATAGATGGATGGATTGATGGTTAGACAGATAGATGCATACAAAGATGAGTAGATGGATGGATAAATAGGGAGATGGATAGATTTATTTATATACAGATGGATAGGCGGATGAAAAGGTGGATAGATAGATAGAATGATGTACAAATTCACAAGGGCTGTGATGAGGATTCGAACCTGCGTCCGAGAGCATCCCAGACGCTGCCTTTATCGACTGAGCTACGACATGGAAGAGAATTGAAACCAGAAGTTCTACTGAACTTCTGGTTTCTGTGATTTCTGTGTGTAATGAAGTAAGGGCTAAGAATTAGAACGGCCTATTGACATAGCTCGAGTGCATGGGGGAGTTGTGTAAAACCCTGGTTTGTGTCTCGGAGAGGCGGCAGGGTCCAAGTAGGTTCAGTAGAACTTCTGATTTCATTTCTCTTCCATGTCGTAGCTCAGTCGATAAAGGCTGTGTCTGGGATGCTCTCGGACGCAGGTTCGATTCCTCGTCAAGGCCCTTGTGGATTTGTTCATTTGATGCATCACGTTATTGTGATATCTGTGTGTAATAGAATGATGCATACATGGATGGATAGATAGGTATACATAGATATAGATGGAATAGTATCCACCTGGAAAATAAAACAAATATTCATAACGTTTTTGTGTTTGACCACTTTAGTAAGGAAACACAGACATTATGTGTTTTGTGATTATTCTTGCATTAATATACATATACATGGATATGATATAGATAGACAGAGATAGACAGATAGATAGATACATGGATTGATGCACAGGTAAATGGATTGATGCACAGATAAACGTATTGATGCACAGATAAATGGATTGATGCACAGATAAACGTATTGATGCACAGATAAACGTATTGATGCACAGATAAACATATTGATGCACAGATAAACGTATTGATGCACAGATAAACGTATTGATGCACAGATAAACATATTGATGCACAGATAAACGTATTGATGCACAGATAAACGTATTGATGCACAGATAAATGGATTGATGCACAGATAAACGTATTGATGCACAGATAAACGTATTGATGCACAGATAAACATATTGATGCACAGATAAATGGATTGATGCACAGATAAACGTATTGATGCACAGATAAACGTATTGATGCACAGATAAATGAATTGATGTATAGTTTGATGAATATATGGTTGAATAAATGGATGTGTAGATGGATTGCTAGATGGATAAAAGTACGGATAGATGAACAGATAGATGATAGATAAATGAATGTATTGATTTATGGATGGTTCGATAGATAATTGATTCAAATGTTAGATACAGAGATGGATAGGTAGAGGCTCATGCTCAGATCGTCGGATAGGTATTTGAATTGAAAGATTGAGAAATAGATGGATAATGTTAGATGAAAATATAGATTCATGGCACGATAGATAAAAAGATGGACATATAGATGATCTGAGGAATATTTCCTCATAGACAGAGAAATGAAAAACTTTCGTCAAAGTAACAAAATTCTGAGATATTCCAATCAAATCTCACACCATTTGGCATCTCAGTCGTGAAACTTTCACTCCAATACATTAATAAATAGATTTTCTACAGATATTTTTATGCGTATACCTGGGCGTGGACGGGTGCCCGCCCTCATATATCCCACCCCTGTACGGGTGCTTGCCCTCATATATCCCACCCCTGTACGGGTGCCTGCCCTCATATATCCCACCCCTGTACGGTTGCCCGCCCTCATATATCCCACCCCTGCACGGGTGCCCGCCCTCATATATCCCACCCCTGTATGGGTGCCCGCCCTCATATATCCCACACCTGTACTGGTGCCCCACCCTCATATATCCCACCCTTGTACTGCTGCCCCACCCTCATATATCCCACCCCTGTACGGGTGCCCGCCCGCATATATCCCACCCCTGTACGGGTGCCCGCTCGCATATATCCCACCCCTGTACGGCTGCCCGCCCTCATATACCCCACCCCCAGAACGGGTGCCCGCCCTCATATGTCCCACCCTTGTACGGGTGCCCGCCCTTACATATCTTACCCCTAACCGGGTGCCCGCCGTCATACATCCCACCCGTGTACGGGTACCCGCCCTCATATATCCCACCCCTGTACGGGTGGCCGCCCTCATATATCCCACCCCTGTACGGGTGCCTGCCCTCATATATCCCATCCCTGTACGTGTCCTGCTCTTATATATCCCACCCGTGTACGGGTGCCCGCCCTCATATATCTCATCCCTGTACGGGTGCCCGCCCTCATATGTCCCACCCCTGTACGGGATCCCGCCCTCATATATCCCACCCCTGTACGGGTGCCTGCCCTCATATATCCCATCCCTGTACGTGTCCTGCTCTCATATATCCCACCCCTGTATGGGTGCCCGCACTCATATATCCCACCTTTGTACGGGTGTCCGCCCTCATATGCCCCACCCCTGTACTGCTGCCCCACCCTCATATATCCCACCCCTGTACGGGTGCCCGCCCTCATATATCCCAGCCCAGTATGGGTGCCCGCCTGCAAATATCCCACCCCTGTACGGGTGCCCGCCCTCATATATCCCAGCCCAGTACGAGTGCCCGCCTGCATGTATCCCACCCCTGTACGGGTGCCCGCTCTCATATATCCCACCCCTGTACGGGTGCCCGCTCTGTCGTGACGCTGAACCCCGGTTCATTCCGAACACAGCGATTACACAACACATAACACCTTGCCTCAGCAACCGTTACTACCACCTATACTCCTACACACACCAGACCCTTGAGGCGTACCACTAGGCTTGTACTGGAACACAATGAATGAACATATGGAAGGTATTTAAAGGCCGTCGGGTTTTGTCATTTAATTACAAAGAATAGACTCTGACAAATAATAACATATTAACATACTCTATTAGGTCAATACACTTCCAATACCCATAGACCACTTGACCTCTGCGATCACCACCCACACTCGTATCTTCCGCCTAAGTTCCTAATACGGAATGATTACTACAACACTCCACACCCGGTTAGTCTTTCATTCAATACTCACATACTGCAGATTTAACTTGGTCACTAAGATCACAACAGGCTCTCGCATAGCTGTCTGCTACACTTCGCTGCTGCCACAAACGGAGACCTCGGAGGACTTGCCAGTTCAACTCCCACAACAAGACTGACTTTAACCAACCATGGCCTCAAACATTTCACGACGCCTCTCAAGGAAGGTATAATCCGATTAACCTTATCCCTAGAGCGGTAACCTTGATCCTAGAAGCCTGACGAAGAATAATTCCTCTTTCCAGGAATTATTAATTTGGCTAAACAGCTTCGGTCTTAATCCATTGACCTTTCTTAGATATGTGATCCATAGTCTGTCTACTTAACATGTACTTCCAATCATCATTCGTTAAGTGTTGTAGTAATGATCCTCTAGCTAATAATTCCTACTAACTTGTGGATTACAACACCACTCCCCTCCTTAAACACGCATATGTCCCCATATGCATCATTGCAATGGTTCCATTAGTGCAAGGACCTGGAGGATGCACCCACCATATGTGTACAACTAAAAAATCATCCAAAAAGTTCATCATACACACGATGAAATAAATTAAAATTTTCCCCGACATGGCTCACAACACTTCTCCAACATATACATTATATTCACATCATAGCACAGGTAAAATAGTCTGTAATAATTTCTCCCATCTCCAACAATGCACATATACCTAAACTGCTGACATATAATTACATACAAACATAAACATAAAATTACATTGACCAGAATGCTGGCACTTAAACAGAAATGACACTAGTCATTAATATATACACAACACATATATATCTAAGGTTCTTCATCCTTAGTAATAAGTTAATTATAATTTAACATCTTGCCCTGTACTGTTGACCTAAGGCTTACAATGATCACACAATGTTTCACTGGCCTCCTCCACAATTGGCAGCATCACCTCTCTTGTCTTCGTGTCCCATGGTTGCTAGGTCATAGATCCTCCATGACCCAGACAAAACCCAGGCTGTCCAGCCTGGTGAATGTTGTCAATGTCCCATCGTTGCTCTGAGCTAACGTGATCCTGGCCTCCAGAGCAACGGAAATTCCTACCCCAGGGTCATGTTCCCTTGGGTCTGTGCTGACGTCTCGTTCCAGGGCACCAATCCCAGAACGCTGTAGATCCCTCACAGCTCTCTGGTCTAGGCCCATCCGCCCAGAGTGTGTCCACCTGTATTCACACCTTCCCAACCTCTGTACCTGCAAAATATTCCCTCGGAGCCCCCTGGCTCGATCCCATTATTACATAACCCCCTCGGCTCCTTACTCTCTCCCCGTATATAGCCTGAGCGCAGCTGCAAAACCATTGCAGCTGGCCCTTATCCCTGCTTTGATGTCAGGGGGCGAATTTCGCCTATAACGTCACGTTGGCTTCACTTCCTCCCCCTTTTTTTTCTAGAATTACTGAGTGTAGCCTCATAGCTTCCCTTCTACTCTACCTGAAGCTCTGTGACATTATCCCGGGGGACCTTCTCAAGCCTAACACTCAGTAATGGTGCCGATGAGGTAATATACAGTATATACTTACATATACATTACCACAATAAATACCTCATTAAAATAATTTCACAACTAATGTCACTAAAGCATCATACTGCCACTGGCTCGCCTCTAGCGAGATTCCTGTAACAACTTAATAAGAAAATAGTATATCTACTTCGCTCGCCCACTGCAACCACCAACTCCTGAAATTTTGAAATTCTACCTTGTAATCTTATCCATAAGACTTACCCACTCCGACATAATTAATGAAAATTTTAATGAGAATAATGAATTTTTATTAGTCTTTTATGAGTTTTGCTAGATATATCGACTTGGCTCGCCTACTGCAGCCACCAACTCCTGCAATTATCCACATTTCATCTTATCCATAAGACTTACCCACTCCGACACACCATCTCCTCTGGTCATCCCAACCACTGATGACCTTGAGTGCAGCAGCCACGATGGCTGAGGAATACATCCTGACTCATAGGCCGTCTGCTAAGTACGTCCCAAGGCATTACCAACGCCGGTTTGACAAACCTCAGGACGAAGAAGAGACTCCCGTCCCACGAAGCGCTAAGAAGACGCCCCCAAGTAGCCCTCGAAGGACTAGTCCTAACAGTCCTAAACACCGGAGTCTGAGGAGGAATGTGGTGTGCTGGACTTGTGGGCAGAAAGGGCATGTAGCTGCTATGTGCCGAGGCAGAAGAGGTGGCGGCGCACGTAGGGAGGTGATGATGATGAGCTGTGTTACACCACCAGCAGGAAGCCAGTCGACGACTACGCAGGAAGATCCCAGATTGTTTTCCCCTCACACTTCAGGCGGGTATGTATCGAGTGGTCATACTGGTAGATCAGTTGTAGTGCTCAGAGATAGTGGAGCAGCCCAGTCCCTGATCGTGAAGAACTCGTTACCCGAGCGAGTAAGTGTGGATGGGAGACCAGAGGTTGTCCTGGTTGGGTTTCCGAGAACGCAGTATATCGCCCCCTTAGTGCCGGTACATCTCGACTCGCCTTACTTCAGCGGCACATGTGCGTTGGCAGTAGTCGATACCCTCCCTGTGGCTGGGATTGACGTGGTACTAGCCAACGACTTGGTGACAGATTGGAGCATCAATCTTCCCAAGGTCGCGGACGAGTCAGCCAGAACAGCAAGGTCTGAGGTAACGACGGGCCGTGGTAATATCCAGGTAAAGGCAGACCCGGATTCAAACAGATTTAATTTGTCCTCTCGCCTACAGATTGAGAACGTTCTAGCAGTGTCTCCCGATTTTTCTCTCGACAAGGAACATGAGGTTACGATGGCAGAAGTACCTGAGCAAGAAGAGAGGCCTTGTGTGCAGGCACCCACGGATACCAACGAGTCTGGAGCGAAGGCGGATGTGTACTTGCGGTATAGCATTGTACAGCGTTCATTGAACCAGCCAGAGATTCCCCAGACGTCAGAGGTATGTGAGGTGTGTTCGAAAGGTCTAGTGCCCTCTTTGGTCCAAACCAGGCTAGTGGATATAGCCGGTTATGGACATGACAGGCTCGGGAAGCTTATCCCTCAATTGCCCTCATGTTTCTTAGCGATATTTTGTTTGATTCTCGTGTGTGTCCTCAGTAAGGATCAGTGGACAACCCGAAGGATGATGGCTCCCTTGAACATCGTGAAGAGATCCCAGGGATTAGAGACGTGCACTATGAGTGTTGCAGTCGAAGAAGGGACCTGGAAGGTGATGGTTGATACAGGAGGTACGAGATATGATAATGTGAGTGACTGTTTCCGACAGGTTGGCACCCCCCGCGTGACTGCTGAGCCTCAATGCAGCGTTATGTGGAACGTTGGTCGACCTGACGGTGGCAGAGCGAATGCCATCTGCGACGTACGAACAGCCCCGTTGGGACTAGGTGTGGACCTAGTAGAGTATGCTGTAAGTACTGTTTTACCCGCTGTCGCTGTCACTCTGAATTATCAGACCCCTGTATTCCAGGTGCCCGACTCCCTGAAGGACCGCCGGATCGGTACCAGAAATGCCGTCTGTGTCCAACCATCATCGGTGCCACGACATAGGGAAGTGTCGAGTCGCCCCAGATCGTGTCCACACCGATCCTTACTTGAGACATGTGAGATGATGCCCCTGCTTGACATCGCAGTGGAGATGTGGAAAATTACGTCAGGCAGGTCATCGCCTGACATTTTCAAGTTCCCTTTGTGCCAGGGTTTCTCCTTAGTACAGTTCTGTGGATGAGACAGCCTCGCCGTGCCAGTTTACAGTAATTGTGAGTCCATTTGGAGTTGTGTCGCCGTACTAATTTGGTTTGTAATTCTCTTTCTAGAAACCCAAACCAAATTCTTTTGGTGGGGAGGTGTTACGAACCCGGATCCAGCGTCCGAGCACGGAGCAGTGACGACCGCGCCATCTGTGGGTCAGCTCCCGAAACACCCACCACATGGACGACGACACCTGGTGAGGACAAGGTGTACTGGCCACAAGGGCCAGTTTCCTGTCCGGTTCAGCTCACAGCACCGCCGCCGCTGACCTCTGGTGAGGTGCTGCTCAGACTACAACGCCATCTATGGAGTGGATATGTCGGGCGTTTGTGTCTGAGCCTGTAAGTGAGGTGCTTTAGTGTCCCTGTTATTGATGACATGTCTGCTTACAGAGTCGACCTGGGACTGCTTTGATGGAAGTTGAGTCAGTCTACCCGAGGCAGCCGTCCCCTTACCTTGTGCCTTGCTGCAGCAGCTGTGAAGTCGTCTCCCGGAAGAACACTGTGGTGTGTTACCCTGCCAGTGTAGTGGCAGTAGAAGCATTGTCTTACCTGGGACCGACTGCTGGAGACGATTATCCACTGGGGTATTGAGGACAGGAGAGTGATTTGTGGTATCACACGAGGCTCCTGACTAGGGCGCTACCCTAGTATCGTTCGTGGAGTGGCCTGACCAGCGTGGCTGATCCAGAACCTGCCAGCAGACCTGCTGGACTTGTGGTTGACGGCCTCCACGGCGGTGCCCCCAGTGGACCCGTGTTTTGGCTGGCCTGTGTTTGGGGTAGACTCAGCTTGGTCGAAGGAATCGTCAAGAGACCACGAAAGCACCGAGGACCCAGCACCGAGAAATTTGGATCCAGTCTTCAGGAGAAGACGATTGTGTATTTCCCCTGTACAGTGTTAATACCCCTCTCCCTGTGTACTCTTTTTATATAATATTTATTTGGTGATGGTAATTATAATCTTAAGTTCTTAACTTTCTTTCCCTTCCCCCTTTAAGTTTCTTGCGTCACGGATCTCACCCCTTGAAAGCCACTACTGGCTTGGGGCTGGATACAACTTACTCTAATAACATCAGAGTACGAATCTAGTTGCGACCCGAGAGGGCCGTAACAGTCCCTAATACGGAATGATTACTACAACGCTCCACACCCGGTTAGTCTTTCATTCAATACTCACATACTGCAGACTTAACTTGGTCACTAAGATCACAACAGGCTCTCGCATAGCTGTCTGCTACACTTTGATGCTGCCACAAACGGAGATCTCGGAGGACTTGCCAGTTCAACTCCCACAACAAGACTGACTTTAGCCAACCATGGCCTCAAACATTTCACCACTCCTCTCAAGGAAGGTATAATCCGATTAACCTTATCCCTAGAGCGGTAACCTTGATCCTAGAAGCTTGACAAAGAATACTTCCTCTTTCCAGGAATTATTAATTTGGGTAAACAGCTTCGGTCTTAATCCATTGACCTTTCTTAGATATGTGATCCATAGTCTGTCTACTTAACATGTACTTCCAATCATCATTCGTTAAGTGTTGTAATAATGATCCTCTAGCTAATAATTCCTACTAACTTGTGGATTACAACAGCTCTAATATATCCCACCCCTGTACGGGTGCCTGCCCTCATATATCCCACCCCTGTACGGGTGCCCGCCTGCATGTATCCCACCCCTGTACGGGTGCCCGCTCTCATATATCCCAGCCCTGTACGGGTGCCCACCCTCATATATCCCACCCCTGTACAGGTGCCTGCCCGCATATATCCCACCCCTGTACGGGTGCCCGCCTGCATTTATTCCACCCCTGTCCGGGTGCCCGCCCTCATATATCCCACCCTGTACGGGTGCCCACCTTCATATATCTCACCCCTGTACGGGTGCCCGCCCTCATATCCCACCCCTGTACAGGTGCCTGCCTTCATATATCTCACCCCTGCACGGGTGCCCGCCTGCATGAATCCCATCCCTGTATGGGTGCCCGCCCTCATATATTCCACCCCTGTTCGGGTGCCCACCCTCATATACCCCACCCCTGTACGGGTGCCCACCCATCATATATCCCACCCCTGTACGGGTGCCCGCCTGCATATATCCCACCCCTGTACGGGTGCCCGCCTGCATATATCCCACCCCTGTACGGGTACCCGTCCTCATATATCCCACCCCTGTGCAGGTGCCCGCCTACATATATCCCACCCCTGTACGGGTGCCCGCCTGCATATATCCCACCCCTGTACGAGTGCCCGCCTTCATATATCCCACCCCTGTACAGGTGCCCGCCTGCGTATATCCCCCCCCCCTGTACGGGTGCCCGCCTGCATATATTCTGCCCCTGTACGAGTGCCCACCTGCATATATCCCACCCATGTACTGGTGCCCGCCCTCATATATCCCACCGCTGTACGGGTGCCCGCCTGCGTATATCCCACCCCTGTACAGGTGCCTGCCTGCATATATTCCACCCCTGAACGGGTGCCCACCTGCATATATCTCACCCCTGTACGGGTGCCCGCCCTCATATATCCCACCCCTGTAAGGGTACCCGCCTGCATATATCCCACCCCTGTACGGGTGCCCGCCTGCATATATCCCACCCCTGTATGGCTGCCCGCCTGCATATATCCCACCCCTGTATGGGTGCCCGACTGCATATATCCCACCCCTGTACGAGTGCCTGCCCTCATATATCCCACCCTTGTACGGGTGCCCGCCCTCATATATCCCACCCCTGTACTGGTGCCCCACCCTCATATATCCCACACCTGTACTGGTACCCCACCCTCATATATCCCACCCCTGTACTGGTGCCCCACCCTCATATATCCCACTCCTGTACGGGTGCCCGCCCGCATATATCCCACCCCTGTACGGGTGCCCGCCCTAATATAATCCACCCCTGTACGGGTGCCCGCCCGCATATATCCCACCCCTGTACGGGTGCACACCCACATATATGCCACCCCTGTACGGGTTCCCACCTGCATATATCCCACCCCTGTACTGGTGCCCGCCCTCATATATCCCAACCCTGTACGGGTGCCCGCCTGCGTATATCCCACCCCCTGTACGGGTGCCCGCCTGCATATATTCCACCCCTGTACAGGTGCCCAACTGCATATATCCCACCCCTATACGGGTGCCCACCTGCATATATCTCACCCCTGTACGAGTGCCTGCCCTCATAACTCCCACCCCTTTACGGGTGCCCGCCTGCTTATATCCCATCCCTGTACGAGTGCTCGCCTGCATATTTCCCACCCCTGTATGGGTGCCCGCCTGCATATATCCCACCCCTGTCTGGGTGCCCGCCTGCATATATCCCACCCCTGTATGGGTGCCCGCCCCCCTATATCCCTCCTTTGTATGGGTGCCCGCCTGCATATATCACCCCTCTGTACAGGTGCCCGCCTTCATATATCCCACCCTTGTATGGGTGCCCGCCTCCAAATATCCCACCCCTGTACGGGTGCCCGCCTGCATAAATAAGACCCCTGTACGGGTGCCTGCCCTCATACATCCCACCCCTGTACGGGTGCCTGCCCTCATATATCCAACCCCTTTACGATTGCCCGCCCTCATATATCCCACCCCTGTACGGGTGCCCGCCTGCATAAATCCCACCCCTGTACGGGTGCCCGCCTGCATATATCCCACCCCTTTATGGGTGCCTGCCTGCATATATCCCACCCCTGTACGGGTGCCCGCCCTCATATATCCCACCCCTGTACGGGTGCCCGCCCTCATATATCCCACCCCTGTACGGGTGCCCGCCCTCATATATCCCACCCCTGTACGGGTGCCCGCCTGCATATATCCCACCCCTGTACGGGTGCCCGCCTGCAAATATCCCCCCCACTGTACGGGTGCCCACCTGCATATATCCCACCCATGTACGGGTGCCCGCCTGCATATATCCCACCCCTTTATGGGTGCCTGCTTGCATATATCCCACCCATGTACGGGTGCCCGCCCTCATATATCCCATCCGTGTACGGGTGCCTGCCCGCATATATCCCACCTCTGTACGGGTACCCGCCTGCATATATCCCATCCCTGTACGGGTGCCCGCCCTCATACATCCCATCCCTCTACGGGTGCCTGCCCGCATATATCCCACCCTTGTACGGGTGCCCGCCTGCATATATCCCACCCTTTTATTGGTTCCCGCCTGCATATATCCCAGCCCTGTACGGGTGCCCGTCTGCATATATTCCACCCTTGTATTGGTTCCCGCCTGCAAATATCCCACCCCTGTACGGGTGCCCGCCCCCATATATCCCACCCCTGTACAGGTGCCCACCTGCATATATCCAACCCCTGTACGGGTGCCCGCCTGCATATATCCCACCCCTGTACGGGTGCCCGCCTGCATATATCCCATCCCTGTACGGGTGCCCGTCTGCATATATCCCACCCTTGTATTGGTTCCCGCCTGCATATATCCCAGCCCTGTACGGGTGCCTGCCCTCTTATATCCCACCCCTGTACGGGTGCCCGCATGCATATATCCCACCCTTGTACGGGTGCCCGCCTGCATATATCCCACCCCTGTACGGGTACCCGTCCTCATATATCATACCCCGGTACGGGTGCCCGCCCCCATATATCCCACCCCTGTACGGGTGCCCACCTGCATATATCCGACCCCTGTACGGGTGCTCGCCTGCATATATCCAACCCCTGTCCGGGTTCCCGCCTGCATATATTCCACCCCTGTACGGTTGCCCACTTCATATATCCAACCCCTTTACGCGTACCCGTCCTCATATATCCCACCCCAGTACAGGTGCCCGCCTGCATATATCCCACCCCTGTACTGGTGGCCGCCTGCATATATCCCACCCCTTTACGGGTGCCCGCCTGCATATATCCCACCCCTGTACTGGTGCCCGCCTGCATATATCCCACCCCTTTACGGGTGCCCGCCTGCATATATCCCACCCCTGTACGGGTGCCCGCCTGCATATATTCCACCCTGTACGGGTGCCCGCCTGCATATATCCCACCCCGATACGGGTACCCGTCCTCATATATCCCACCCTCTGTACCGGTGCCCGCCTGCATATTTCCAAACCCTGTACCGGTGCCCGCCCGCATATATCCCACACCTGTACGGGTGCCCGCCTGCGTATATCCCCCCCCCTGTACGGGTGCCCGCCTGCATATATCCCACCCCTGTACTGGTGCCCGCCCTCATATATCCCAACCCTGTACGGGTGCCCGCCTGCGTATATCCCACCCCCTGTACAGGTGACCGCCTGCATACATTCCACCCCTGTACGGGTGCCCACCTGCATATATCCCACCCCTGTACGGGTGCCCACCTGCATATATCTCACCCCTGTACGAGTGCCTGCCCTCATAACTCCCACCCCTTTACTTGTGCCCGCCTGCTTATATCCCATCCCTGTACGAGTGCTCGCCTGCATATTTCCCACCCCTGTATGGGTGCCCGCCTGCATATATCCCACCCCTGTCTGGGTGCCCGCCTGCATATATCCCACCTCTGTATGGGTGCCCGCCCCCCTATATCCCTCCTTTGTATGGTTGCCCGCCTGCATATATCACCCCTCTGTACAGGTGCCCGCCTTCATATATCCCACCCTTGTATGGGTGCCCGCCTCCATATATCCCACCCCTGTACGGGTGCCCGCCTGCATATATAAGACCCCTGTACGGGTGCCTGCCCTCATATATCCCACCCCTGTACGGGTGCCTGCCCTCATATATCCAACCCCTGTACGATTGCCCGCCCTCATATATCCCACCCCTGTACGGGTGCCCGCCTGCATAAATCCCACCCCTGTACGGGTGCCCGCCTGCATATATCCCACCCCTTTATGGGTGCCTGCTTGCATATATCCCACCCATGTACGGGTGCCCGCCCTCATATATCCCATCCGTGTACGGGTGCCTGCCCGCATATATCCCACCTCTGTACGGGTGCCCGCCTGCATATATCCCATCCCTGTACGGGTGCCCGCCCTCATACATCCCATCCCTCTACTGGTGCCTGCCCGCATATATCTCACCCTTGTACGGGTGCCCGCCTGCATATATCCCACCCTTTTATTGGTTCCCGCCTGCATATATCCCAGCCCTGTACGGGTGCCCGTCTGCATATATTCCACCCTTGTATTGGTTCCCGCCTGCAAATATCCCACCCCTGTACGGGTGCCCGCCCCCATATATCCCACCCCTGTACAGGTGCCCACCTGCATATATCCAACCCCTGTACGGGTGCCCGCCTGCATATATCCCATCCCTGCACGGGTGCCCGTCTGCATATATCCCACCCTTGTATTGGTTCCCGCCTGCATATATCCCAGCCCTGTACGGGTGCCTGCCCTCTTATATCCCACCCCTGTACGGGTGCCCGCATGCATATATCCCACCCTTGTACGGGTGCCCGCCTGCATATATCCCACCCCTGTACGGGTACCCGTCCTCATATATCATACCCCGGTACGGGTGCCCGCCCCCATATATCCCACCCCTGTACGGGTGCCCACCTGCATATATCCGACCCCTGTACGGGTGCTCGCCTGCATATATCCAACCCCTGTCCGGGTTCCCGCCTGCATATATTCCACCCCCGTACGGTTGCCCACTTCATATATATAACCCCTTTACGCGTACCCGTCCTCATATATCCCACCCCAGTACAGGTGCCCGCCTGCATATATCCCACCCCTGTACTGGTGCCCGCCTGCATATATCCCACCCCTTTACGGGTGCCCGCCTGCATATATCCCACCCCTGTACTGGTGCCCGCCTGCATATATCCCACCCCTTTGCGGGTGCCCGCCTGCATATATCCCACCCCTGTACGGGTGCCCGCCTGCATATATTCCACCCTGTACGGGTGCCCGCCTGCATATATCCCACCCCGATACGGGTACCCGTCCTCATATATCCCACCCTCTGTACCGGTGCCCGCCTGCATATTTCCCACCCCTGTACCGGTGCCCGCCCGCATATATCCTACACCTGTACGGGTGCCCGCCTGCGTATATCCCCCCCCCTGTACGGGTGCCCGCCTGCATATATCCCACCCCTGTACGGGTGCCCACCTACATATATCCCACCCCTGTACGGGTGCCCACCTGCATATATCTCACCCCTGTACGGGTGCCCGCCCCCGTATATCCCACCCCTGTAAGGGTGCCCACCTGCATATATCCGACCCCTGTACGGGTTCCCGCCTGCATATATCCCACACCTTTACGGGTGCCCACCTGCATATATCCCACCCCTGTACGGGTGCCCACCTGCATATATCCCACCCCTGTACTGGTGCCCGCCCTCATATATCCCAACCCTGTATGGGTGCCCGCCTGCGTATATCCCACCCCCTGTACGGGTGACCGCCTGCATATATTCCACCCCTGTACGGGTGCCCACCTGCATATATCCCACCCCTGTACGGGTGCCCACCTGCATATATCCCACCCCTGTACGGGTGCCCACCTGCATATATCCCACCCCTGTACTGGTGCCCGCCCTCATATATCCCAACCCTGTACGGGTGCTCGCCTGCGTATATCCCACCCCCTGTACGGGTGACTGCCTGCATATATTCCACCCCTGTACGGGTGCCCACCTTCATATATCGAACCCCTGCACGGGTTCCCACCTGCATATATCTCACCCCTGTACGAGTGCCTGCCCTCATATATCCCACCCCTTTACGGGTGCCCGCCTGCTTATATCCCATCCCTGTACGAGTGCTCGCCTGCATATATCCCACCCCTGTATGGGTGCCCGCCTGCATATATCCCACCCCTGTCTGGGTGCCCGCCTGCATATATCCCACCCCTGTATGGGTGCCCGCCCCCCTATATCCCTCCCTTGTATGGGTGCCCGCCTGCATATATCACCCCTCTGTACAGGTGCCCGCCCTCATATATCCCACCCCTGTACGGGTGCCCGCCTGCATATATCCCACCCCTGTACGGGTGCCCGCCTGCAAATATCCCCCCCACTGTACGGGTGCCCACCTGCATATATCCCACCCATGTACGGGTGCCCGCCTGCATATATCCCACCCCTTTATGGGTGCCTGCTTGCATATATCCCACCCATGTACGGGTGCCCGCCAGTAGTAGGGAGTACAGTCCACAGGCCCTTTTTTTTTTTTGGCGAGAGGACCCCTGTGGACTGTACAGTCCACAGGCCCTTTTTTTTCTGGGTGAAAAAAGGGCCTGTGGCATGTCATGGTTTTCAGGTGAATTTGGGGGGTCACAGATTTGGAATTAGGGAATTCTTATAATGAAAAATAATGTCATACGAGTTTGTTAAAGTTCTTATGAGAAAAATAATTTCCGAGACATAGAAGTTTGTTAAGGCCTTATGGGACAAATTCAAGTAACGTATGTAGCTCTTTAGGGCTTCCAGGAGAACTCTACCGACATGTTTTACATGTTTTCAACTTACAAAATCCGTCTGTGTAAGCCATAGTTTTCATGTAAATTTAGAAAATCACCTGTGCGGGCCAGGGTTTTCAGGAGCTCGTACCTCACATCACCTCCCTCCCCCTTACCTCGCAATCTGTCGCGTCACCTTTATTTACTTTACGCCCGGCCAGCCAGTCGGTTCTTATCATATCTTATCTTCTCCATAATATCTCGACCGTCCCTCTCTCTCTCGCCTCCTATTTCCTTACAACTATTTTCAGAGTTTCAAATAATCATAGAAGTTTATTTATATGTTTATGACCGAATTTGTAAAAGGACCATTTCCAGAGAATATTGTCTTAGATGTTTTGTTAAGGAAAACAGACCACTTATCCATAACATTTAGTTTTATATCCATTTACGGCTATTTCATCTGTAAAGACCAAAATTGAACAGAGCCCAGTTTTAAGCTCATATTTCATCAGAGACCAGTTTATACCGAAATTCGCCAGAGTCTACTTTGAGAGCAAATTTCATCAGTGTCCTGTAATCTGTGAAAACTTGACAGAGACCATTTTATACCCAATTTTCGGCAGAGTCCAGTTTATGCTCAAATTCGCCAGAGTCTACTTTAATAGCAAAATTCATCAGAGTCCAGTTTTCTAGCAAATTTCATCAGTGTCCTGTAATCTGTGAAAATTTGACAGAGCCCAGTTTTAAGCTCTTATTTCATCAGAGTCCAGTTTTCTAGCAAAATTCGCCAGAGTCTACTTTGTGCCAAAATATTCAGAGTCCAGTTCATGATCGAAATTAATCAGAGTCCAATTAAAGACCCAAATTTGACAGAGACCACATTTTCGCTACTAGCAGTCCAATCCCCCTGAAATTTTAAACAGTCGTACTTCAAAGTTAGTAAATAAGATCAAGTCAGTTACTGAGCTCCAGCTCTTGTCCCCCGCCCTCTTCCACCCTCAAGTCTTTAACCCATCAATTTCCCTGAAATTTTTACCCTCTGTATTTCAGACATAGTAAATATGAAGTAAACAATTATAAAACTCTAGCTCTTGTCCTCTGTCCAAGCTCACTTTGTAAATTCATTACTCTCAGTCCAAATCCCCCTGAGATTTAAACACCCAACTACATTTTCAGACATAGTAAATAAAAACCAGTTCAGTTATCAAGTTTCAACTCTTGTGCCCCAGCTTAGTTCATTTGTGCAAGTTCTTTATTTTCCAACTAAATCACCTGAGATTTAAGATCACCTTATTTTCTAACGTAGTAAAATTAATCTGGACATTAGCCAAGTTTCCATTTCCTCAGCCTTAGATCATCAGACATAAATATATTCGATCAAGTCCCTCTCCAGCCTATCTGTTTATCAGAGTAATTACTTTACCCTTCTCATCCCCAACGTATCAATCCCCAACGTATCAAAACCTTCAATAATCATACTGTATTTGCATATTTTCTCTATATTCAGCTGTGTTCTTCACATTTTGTCCATGTTTTCTGTGTTCACTCCATGTTCTTCAAATGTTCACAGTCCCATTCAGTTCATATTTTCACAAGTATCTCCATTTTTTCTGTAATCTTTCTCTTAGTCTCATTACTTTCTCTACAAATTCTAGTCATATTTTCTATGTTTTCATGTTCATCACATGTTCTCTTTACAACTTTTATACTCAATATTCATGATAACTTCCATTCACTAACTAGTTCTTTGTCAAATATTAGCATCAGCAATACAGTTCCCTCAACAATTTTAGTCACCAAGTTTTATTTTCAAAACTATATCAAAGTAATTCTCGTTGTCAACTTAATAGTTCTACCAGCCATGTTCTTAAACAAATCTACACTTTATTCAGTTCCAAATTTACAAAAGACAAACCTTTCTTGTAACTTCTTAACTAAAAATCTTTCGCCAATCAACTGAAACATAGTCACTTTCCAGCACTGTTCTTAACTAAACTTATTCCCCAGTCATCAGAAATAACCGTGTTCTTCATGTTTCATTGTCATTTCATAACTAAAATTATCCATCAATCAACAGAAAAAGTCATGTTCATCATGTTTTGTCTTTTGCTCAACTAAAAGTATTCATCGGTCAACTAAAAATAGTTACTTCATCATGTTTCCTCGTCATTTCTTAACTGAAATATCACTTCTCTCATCTGAAAATAGTCAGGATTAATCTCTTTCAACACCGTTCTTAACTAAAACAACCTTTCGCTTAGCTAAAAATTGTCAAAGGAATCTTCTTTCAGCACTGTTCATAACTAACTTTATCCATCGTCAAGTAAGAAAATATAGTCAAAGATATCTATCATCGTCGTTCTTAACTGACATTTATACTTTGTGGAGCACTAAAAATAGTCAAATGTAACTTTTTCAACACTTTCGTAACTAAAATTATATGTCGCTAAGTAAGAAAAATAGTCAAAGGTGCTCTCCGTTACACCAAAGTTACTCTTCGAGAAATCAAAGACACTCTTCAATACATTAAGGACTTACTCAAAGACACCAAAGTTACACTCAAAGACATCCTTTGAGACATCAAAGACATCCTTAAGACTTCAATGGGACTCTTCCATTCATCAAAGACATTCTCTAAGCCCTCAAAGTTATTCTCAGAACAATCAAAAGTTATTCCAAGACAACAAAAGTTATTCTCAGAACAATCAAAAGTTATTCCAAGACAGCAAAAGTCATTCTCAGAGCTATCAAAATTATTCTAGGAGTCATCAAAGGTATTCTCTAACTCACTTTTGGTCATTAAAGTTAATTTCTATGTTATAAAAGTTTGTCTCAGAGACATCTAAAGTTAATCTTAGAGTTATCAAATGTAATCTCTAACTCACTTTTTTTCATCAAAGTTGATCTCAGAGTTAACAAAGGTAATCTCTAACTCACTCTCGTTCATCAAAGTTGTTTCAAAGACATCAAAGTTAATCTCAGAGTTATCCAAAGATATTCTCATGTCCACAAAGTTAATCCAAGAGACGTCAAAGTTAATCTCAGACATCTTCGTTCATAAAAGTTATTCTCAGAGACATCTAAAGTTATTCTTTAAGACAACAAAGTCTTTCTCAGAGTCATCAAAGTTTTTCTCAGAGTCACCTTTGTTATTCAAAGAAGCCTTCTGAGACATCCTCGTTCAACAAAAACTGTCCTCAGAGCCATCAAAAAGTTAAATACAGTCGTCAAAGTTATTCTCTAAGTATCTTTTCGTTCATCAGAGAAGCTTTCTATGACATCTTTGTTCATCCAAGTTGTTCTCTAAGACATCAATCTTGTTCTCTAAGACATCAAAGATGTTCTCTAAATCATAAAAGTTAATCTCTAAGTTACCTTCGTTCGTCAGAGAAACTTTCCAAAACATCTTTGTTCATCAAACTTGTTTTCAAAGTCATCAAAAGTTAATCTAAGACATCTTTTTTCATCAAAGTTATTTTCAGAGACATCTAAAGTTATTATGTAAGACATAAAAGTTATTCTCAGAGTCATCAAATGTTATTCTCGAAGTCATCAAAGATATTTTCAGAGACATCTAAAGTTAATTTCTATGTTATAAAAGTTATTCTCAGAGACATCTAAAGTTAATCTTGGTCATCAAAGTTGTTCTCTAAACATCAATGTTGTTCTCCAAGACATCAAAGATGTTCTCAAAATCATAAAAGTTATTCCCAGAGCTATCAAAGTTATTCTCAAAGTCATCAAAGTTATTCAAAGAGCTAACAAAAGTTATTCTCTAAGTAACCTTTCGTTCATCAGAGAAGCTTTCTAAGACATCTTCGTTCATCAATGTTGATCTCTAAGACACCTTGGTTCATCAAAGAAACTCTCCTTCTTCCATCATGTTATTCTCTAAGACATCTTCAGTCATAAAATTTTCTCCCCAAATGTAACTAGTTCAGCTTTTCATATCAAACTTACACTTCTGTTAAATATATTTTCTTAGACATTTTACCTTTTAAACTGTTCTCTGAACTACACTGTTCAAACCTACGTAACCTATCCTCTCCACCCAATGTTACTTAGTTAACGTAACGTTCCTAAACCTAACTTTACCTATCCTAACATAACTTACCTTACCTTACCTATCTTACCTAACTTTACCTATCTTACCTAACTTAACCTGCATAACCTAACTTTACCTATGTTACCTTACCTTACCTATCTTACCTAACTTAACCTGCATAACCTAACTTTACCTATGTTACCTTACCTTACCTATCTTACCTAACCTAACCTAACCTAACTTTACCTATGTTACCTTACCTTACCTTACCTTACCTATCTTACCTAACTTAACCTGCATAACCTAACTTTACCTATGTTACCTTACCTTACCTATCTTACCTAACTTAACCTGCATAACCTAACTTTACCTATCCTAACCTATCTTACCTAACTTATCCTGCATAATCTAACTTTACCTATGTTACCTTACCTTACCTATCTTACCTAACCTAACCTAACCTAACTTTACCTATGTTACCTTACCTTACCTTACCTTACCTATCTTACCTAACTTAACCTGCATAACCTAACTTTACCTATGTTACCTTACCTTACCTATCTTACCTAACTTAACCTGCATAACCTAACTTTACCTATCCTAACCTATCTTACCTAACTTATCCTGCATAATCTAACTTTACCTATGTTACCTTACCTTACCTAACCTAACCTAACTTTACCTATGTTACCTTACCTTACCTACCTTTCCTAACTTTACCTATGTTACCTAACTTAACCTTCATAACCTAACTTTACCTATCCTAACATAATTTACCTTACCTTCCCTATCTTACCTAACTTTACCTATCCTAACATAACTTACCTTACCTATCATACCTAACTTAACCTGTTTAACCTAATTTACCTTACTTTACCTAACTTATATAACTTATTTTACCTATCCTAACGTAACCTAACTTGCTTTACCTAACTTAATCTTACATTCCCAAACTGATGTATCCTAACTTATCTAGTCAAACCAGACATGATCTAACTTACATAAGTATTCCTTCTTGTCTTTTGTGTTTCGTCAATCATTGTCTCATATTCATTTACTCATTTCATTAGTTAATTTCTCAAATGGTCACTTATGCATTTCAAGTGCTATTTGTTAGAGATTGGATATTTAAGCATTTCAAAGAATTTTTGTTATATATGGGCATTTACTCATTTCAAGGGATAATTTCTCAAATGGACGTTTTGCATTTCAAGTGTTATTTGTTTAAGATTGGGTATTTAACCATTTCAAAGGTTTTTCTTATATATGGGAACTTACTCGTTTCAAGGGTCAATTTCTCAAATGGTCATTTTTGCAGATCAAGGGTTATTTGTTAAAGTTCATCAAGTTGCTCATAAGTTGTATTTATTATGTTTGTTATCATTTATTCTTATTCCCCAACCCCTTAACCTAACCTCTTGTAATCTTAGTGTATTTAGTAGGTTCTAGCTTATGTTCTTATTCCCAACCCCTTAACCTAACCTCTTGTAATCTTAGTGTATTTAGTAGGTTCTAGCTTATGTTCTTATTCCCAACCCCTTAACCTAACCTCTTGTAATCTTAGTGTATTTAGTAGGTTCTAGCTTATGTTCTTATTCCCAACCCTTTAACCTAACCTTTCAGATGTAGTTTGTTGAATATATTATCCTTTTCCTAACCTTTCAGATGTAGTTTTGTTTCTCCTTTGTATATTTTTACCCAAACCTTCTTTCCTTCTTTACTTTGTTTTCACATATAAGTTCATTCTTTATCATAGTAATAATAAAAATTACAATAGTAAAGAATCAGATCTACTAAGACTTGAAATTGAGAAACAAGAGCTCAAGGGAGTGAGAGCATGAAAGAAGAGCAAGGAGTAAGAGAGAGGGGGCGGAAGAAAATGGGACCAAAGAAGAGAGAATGAGAGAGAGAGTGTGGGCATGGGGGAACTAAGACTTGAATTTGAGAAAAAAGAAAACTAAGTGAATGAGAGTGAGGGTGTGAGAATTGGAGCATTAAGACTTGAATTTGAGAAACAAGAGAGCATTTGAGCAAATGAGGGAGAGAGAGGGGGGAGGAAGAGAGAGAATAAGGGAGAGAGATAGAAAAGGAGGGTTAGAAGGAGTAGGAGAATCAAAGTAAAAGAAGGAAAGAAGGTTTGGGTAAAAATATACAAAGGAGAAACAAAACTACATCTGAAAGGTTAGGAAAAGGATAATATATTCAACAAACTACATCTGAAAGGTTAGGTTAAAGGGTTGGGAATAAGAACATAAGCTAGAACCTACTAAATACACTAAGATTACAAGAGGTTAGGTTAAGGGGTTGGGAATAAGAACATAAGCTAGAACCTACTAAATACACTAAGATTACAAGAGGTTAGGTTAAGGGGTTGGGAATAAGAACATAAGCTAGAACCTACTAAATACACTAAGATTACAAGAGGTTAGGTTAAGGGGTTGGGGAATAAGAATAAATGATAACAAACATAATAAATACAACTTATGAGCAACTTGATGAACTTTAACAAATAACCCTTGATCTGCAAAAATGACCATTTGAGAAATTGACCCTTGAAACGAGTAAGTTCCCATATATAAGAAAAACCTTTGAAATGGTTAAATACCCAATCTTAAACAAATAACACTTGAAATGCAAAACGTCCATTTGAGAAATTATCCCTTGAAATGAGTAAATGCCCATATATAACAAAAATTCTTTGAAATGCTTAAATATCCAATCTCTAACAAATAGCACTTGAAATGCATAAGTGACCATTTGAGAAATTAACTAATGAAATGAGTAAATGAATATGAGACAATGATTGACGAAACACAAAAGACAAGAAGGAATACTTATGTAAGTTAGATCATGTCTGGTTTGACTAGATAAGTTAGGATACATCAGTTTGGGAATGTAAGATTAAGTTAGGTAAAGCAAGTTAGGTTACGTTAGGATAGGTAAAATAAGTTATATAAGTTAGGTAAAGTAAGGTAAATTAGGTTAAACAGGTTAAGTTAGGTATGATAGGTAAGGTAAGTTATGTTAGGATAGGTAAAGTTAGGTAAGATAGGGAAGGTAAGGTAAATTATGTTAGGATAGGTAAAGTTAGGTTATGAAGGTTAAGTTAGGTAACATAGGTAAAGTTAGGAAAGGTAGGTAAGGTAAGGTAACATAGGTAAAGTTAGGTTAGGTTAGGTAAGGTAAGGTAACATAGGTAAAGTTAGATTATGCAGGATAAGTTAGGTAAGATAGGTTAGGATAGGTAAAGTTAGGTTATGCAGGTTAAGTTAGGTAAGATAGGTAAGGTAAGGTAACATAGGTAAAGTTAGGTTATGCAGGTTAAGTTAGGTAAGATAGGTAAGGTAAGGTAAGGTAAGGTAACATAGGTAAAGTTAGGTTAGGTTAGGTTAGGTAAGATAGGTAAGGTAAGGTAACATAGGTAAAGTTAGATTATGCAGGATAAGTTAGGTAAGATAGGTTAGGATAGGTAAAGTTAGGTTATGCAGGTTAAGTTAGGTAAGATAGGTAAGGTAAGGTAACATAGGTAAAGTTAGGTTATGCAGGTTAAGTTAGGTAAGATAGGTAAGGTAAGGTAAGGTAAGGTAACATAGGTAAAGTTAGGTTAGGTTAGGTTAGGTAAGATAGGTAAGGTAAGGTAACATAGGTAAAGTTAGGTTATGCAGGTTAAGTTAGGTAAGATAGGTAAGGTAAGGTAACATAGGTAAAGTTAGGTTATGCAGGTTAAGTTAGGTAAGATAGGTAAAGTTAGGTAAGATAGGTAAGGTAAGGTAAGTTATGTTAGGATAGGTAAAGTTAGGTTTAGGAACGTTACGTTAACTAAGTAACATTGGGTGGAGAGGATAGGTTACGTAGGTTTGAACAGTGTAGTTCAGAGAACAGTTTAAAAGGTAAAATGTCTAAGAAAATATATTTAACAGAAGTGTAAGTTTGATATGAAAAGCTGAACTAGTTACATTTGGGGAGAAAATTTTATGCCTAAAGATGTCTTAGAGAATAACATGATGGAAGAAGGAGAGTTTCTTTGATGAACCAAGGTGTCTTAGAGATCAACATTGATGAACGAAGATGTCTTAGAAAGCTTCTCTGATGAACGAAAGGTTACTTAGAGAATAACTTTTGTTAGCTCTTTGAATAACTTTGATGACTTTGAGAATAACTTTGATAGCTCTGGGAATAACTTTTATGATTTTGAGAACATCTTTGATGTCTTGGAGAACAACATTGATGTTTAGAGAACAACTTTGATGACCAAGATTAACTTTAGATGTCTCTGAGAATAACTTTTATAACATAGAAATTAACTTTAGATGTCTCTGAAAATATCTTTGATGACTTCGAGAATAACATTTGATGACTCTGAGAATAACTTTTATGTCTTACATAATAACTTTAGATGTCTCTGAAAATAACTTTGATGAAAAAAGATGTCTTAGATTAACTTTTGATGACTTTGAAAACAAGTTTGATGAACAAAGATGTTTTGGAAAGTTTCTCTGACGAACGAAGGTAACTTAGAGATTAACTTTTATGATTTAGAGAACATCTTTGATGTCTTAGAGAACAAGATTGATGTCTTAGAGAACAACTTGGATGAACAAAGATGTCTTAGAAAGCTTCTCTGATGAACGAAAAGATACTTAGAGAATAACTTTGACGACTGTATTTAACTTTTTGATGGCTCTGAGGACAGTTTTTGTTGAACGAGGATGTCTCAGAAGGCTTCTTTGAATAACAAAGGTGACTCTGAGAAAAACTTTGATGACTCTGAGAAAGACTTTGTTGTCTTAAAGAATAACTTTAGATGTCTCTGAGAATAACTTTTATGAACGAAGATGTCTGAGATTAACTTTGACGTCTCTTGGATTAACTTTGTGGACATGAGAATATCTTTGGATAACTCTGAGATTAACTTTGATGTCTTTGAAACAACTTTGATGAACGAGAGTGAGTTAGAGATTACCTTTGTTAACTCTGAGATCAACTTTGATGAACAAAAGTGAGTTAGAGATTACATTTGATAACTCTAAGATTAACTTTAGATGTCTCTGAGACAAACTTTTATAACATAGAAATTAACTTTAATGACCAAAAGTGAGTTAGAGAATACCTTTGATGACTCCTAGAATAATTTTGATAGCTCTGAGAATGACTTTTGCTGTCTTGGAATAACTTTTGATTGTTCTGAGAATAACTTTTGTTGTCTTGGAATAACTTTTGATTGTTCTGAGAATAACTTTGAGGGCTTAGAGAATGTCTTTGATGAATGGAAGAGTCCCATTGAAGTCTTAAGGATGTCTTTGATGTCTCAAAGGATGTCTTTGAGTGTAACTTTGGTGTCTTTGAGTAAGTCCTTAATGTATTGAAGAGTGTCTTTGATTTCTCGAAGAGTAACTTTGGTGTAACGGAGAGCACCTTTGACTATTTTTCTTACTTAGCGACATATAATTTTAGTTACGAAAGTGTTGAAAAAGTTACATTTGACTATTTTTAGTGCTCCACAAAGTATAAATGTCAGTTAAGAACGACGATGATAGATATCTTTGACTATATTTTCTTACTTGACGATGGATAAAGTTAGTTATGAACAGTGCTGAAAGAAGATTCCTTTGACAATTTTTAGCTAAGCGAAAGGTTGTTTTAGTTAAGAACGGTGTTGAAAGAGATTAATCCTGACTATTTTCAGATGAGAGAAGTGATATTTCAGTTAAGAAATGACGAGGAAACATGATGAAGTAACTATTTTTAGTTGACCGATGAATACTTTTAGTTGAGCAAAAGACAAAACATGATGAACATGACTTTTTCTGTTGATTGATGGATAATTTTAGTTATGAAATGACAATGAAACATGAAGAACACGGTTATTTCTGATGACTGGGGAATAAGTTTAGTTAAGAACAGTGCTGGAAAGTGACTATGTTTCAGTTGATTGGCGAAAGATTTTTAGTTAAGAAGTTACAAGAAAGGTTTGTCTTTTGTAAATTTGGAACTGAATAAAGTGTAGATTTGTTTAAGAACATGGCTGGTAGAACTATTAAGTTGACAACGAGAATTACTTTGATATAGTTTTGAAAATAAAACTTGGTGACTAAAATTGTTGAGGGAACTGTATTGCTGATGCTAATATTTGACAAAGAACTAGTTAGTGAATGGAAGTTATCATGAATATTGAGTATAAAAGTTGTAAAGAGAACATGTGATGAACATGAAAACATAGAAAATATGACTAGAATTTGTAGAGAAAGTAATGAGACTAAGAGAAAGATTACAGAAAAAATGGAGATACTTGTGAAAATATGAACTGAATGGGACTGTGAACATTTGAAGAACATGGAGTGAACACAGAAAACATGGACAAAATGTGAAGAACACAGCTGAATATAGAGAAAATATGCAAATACAGTATGATTATTGAAGGTTTTGATACGTTGGGGATTGATACGTTGGGGATGAGAAGGGTAAAGTAATTACTCTGATAAACAGATAGGCTGGAGAGGGACTTGATCGAATATATTTATGTCTGATGATCTAAGGCTGAGGAAATGGAAACTTGGCTAATGTCCAGATTAATTTTACTACGTTAGAAAATAAGGTGATCTTAAATCTCAGGTGATTTAGTTGGAAAATAAAGAACTTGCACAAATGAACTAAGCTGGGGCACAAGAGTTGAAACTTGATAACTGAACTGGTTTTTATTTACTATGTCTGAAAATGTAGTTGGGTGTTTAAATCTCAGGGGGATTTGGACTGAGAGTAATGAATTTACAAAGTGAGCTTGGACAGAGGACAAGAGCTAGAGTTTTATAATTGTTTACTTCATATTTACTATGTCTGAAATACAGAGGGTAAAAATTTCAGGGAAATTGATGGGTTAAAGACTTGAGGGTGGAAGAGGGCGGGGGACAAGAGCTGGAGCTCAGTAACTGACTTGATCTTATTTACTAACTTTGAAGTACGACTGTTTAAAATTTCAGGGGGATTGGACTGCTAGTAGCGAAAATGTGGTCTCTGTCAAATTTGGGTCTTTAATTGGACTCTGATTAATTTCGATCATGAACTGGACTCTGAATATTTTGGCACAAAGTAGACTCTGGCGAATTTTGCTAGAAAACTGGACTCTGATGAAATAAGAGCTTAAAACTGGGCTCTGTCAAATTTTCACAGATTACAGGACACTGATGAAATTTGCTAGAAAACTGGACTCTGATGAATTTTGCTATTAAAGTAGACTCTGGCGAATTTGAGCATAAACTGGACTCTGCCGAAAATTGGGTATAAAATGGTCTCTGTCAAGTTTTCACAGATTACAGGACACTGATGAAATTTGCTAGAAAACTGGACTCTGATGAATTTTGCTATTAAAGTAGACTCTGGCGAATTTGAGCATAAACTGGACTCTGCCGAAAATTGGGTATAAAATGGTCTCTGTCAAGTTTTCACAGATTACAGGACACTGATGAAATTTGCTCTCAAAGTAGACTCTGGCGAATTTCGGTATAAACTGGTCTCTGATGAAATATGAGCTTAAAACTGGGCTCTGTTCAATTTTGGTCTTTACAGATGAAATAGCCGTAAATGGATATAAAACTAAATGTTATGGATAAGTGGTCTGTTTTCCTTAACAAAACATCTAAGACAATATTCTCTGGAAATGGTCCTTTTACAAATTCGGTCATAAACATATAAATAAACTTCTATGATTATTTGAAACTCTGAAAATAGTTGTAAGGAAATAGGAGGCGAGAGAGAGAGGGACGGTCGAGATATTATGGAGAAGATAAGATATGATAAGAACCGACTGGCTGGCCGGGCGTAAAGTAAATAAAGGTGACGCGACAGATTGCGAGGTAAGGGGGAGGGAGGTGATGTGAGGTACGAGCTCCTGAAAACCCTGGCCCGCACAGGTGATTTTCTAAATTTACATGAAAACTATGGCTTACACAGACGGATTTTGTAAGTTGAAAACATGTAAAACATGTCGGTAGAGTTCTCCTGGAAGCCCTAAAGAGCTACATACGTTACTTGAATTTGTCCCATAAGGCCTTAACAAACTTCTATGTCTCGGAAATTATTTTTCTCATAAGAACTTTAACAAACTCGTATGACATTATTTTTCATTATAAGAATTCCCTAATTCCAAATCTGTGACTCCCCAAATTCACCTGAAAACCATGACATGCCACAGGCCCTTTTTTCACCCAGAAAAAAAGGGCCTGTGGACTGTACAGTCCACAGGGGTCCTCTCGCCAAAAAAAAAAAAGGGCCTGTGGACTGTACTCCCTACTACTCCCGCCCTCATATATCCCAGCCGTGTACGGGTGCCTGCCTGCATATATCCCACCTCTGTACGGGTGCCCGCCTGCACATATCCCATCCCTGTACGGGTGCCCGCCCTCATACATCCCATCCCTGTACGGGTGCCTGCCCGCATATATCCAGTAGTAGGGATGGCTCCACACAGGGGATTTTTTTTTTCTGGGAGAAAAATCCCCTGTGCGCCCCAAGGGTTTCAGGTAAATTTAGAATATCCCCTGTGCGCCCCAAGGGTTTCAGGTAAATTTAGAATATCCCCTGTGCGCCCCAAGGGTTTCAGGTAAATTTAGAAAATCGTGTATAGCGCTTGGGGGTTTTCAGGTAAATTTTGTCAGTCGCAGATTTTAGAAGTAAGGATTTCTTATGAGAAAAATAATTTCCGAGACTTAGAAGTTTGTTAAAGCCTTATGGGAGAAATTCAAATAACGTGTGTAGCACTTTAGGGCTTCCAGGAGAACTCTACGGACATATTTTACATGTTTTCAACTTACAAAATCGTCTATGTAAGCCTTAGTTATTCATATAAATTTAGAAAATCACCTGTGTAAGTCATTGTTTTCAGGGTTTCGTACATCACACCCCCCTCCCTCCCCCCCTTACCTCGCAATCTGTCGCCTCACCTGTGTTTACTTTACGCCCGGTCAGCCAGACCTCTTATCTTATGTTATCTTCTCATAATATCTGGACCGTCCCTCCTCTCTCTCTCTCTCTCCTTTCATTCAGTTCAACTATTTTCCAACATCGTATGTTTGCTCCTTTTCATTAAGCAAGTCAGTATGTTTGCTCCTTTTCATTAAGCAAGTCAGTTTTACACAAATAAATCATGTTAGTAAGCAAGTTCTAGCTCACGTTCCCCACCTTAGTCCCCTGTCGTATAATGAATACTATCATTCCAATCCCTCTAAAATTTAAAAATAATCATATTTCAAATGTAGTTCAATACAGTAATTTAGTTACCAAGCTCCAGCTCTTGTCCTCCGCCTTAGCTCTCTCTCGTATCTTCGTTAGTATCAGTCCAATTTCCCTGAAATTTCTACCCTCTGTATTTCAGACATAGTTTAGTAAATGCAAACAATTATCAAACTCTAGCTCTTGTCCCCAGCTTAGTTCATTTGTACAAAATCATTAGTAACAGTCCAAATTCCCTGAGATTTTTAGCCTCTGTATTTCAGACACCATAAATAAGATCAAAACAGTTACCAAGCTCCAGCTCTTGTCCTCCGCCTTAGTTCTCTTTCATATCTTTGTAAATAAACCACCAATTTCCCTGAAATTTCTACCCTCTGTATTTCAGACACCGTAAATAAAATCAAGTCAGTTATCGAGCTCCAGCTCTCGTCCCCGCCTTAGTTCTCCTTCGTATCTTTGTAAATAACCCATCAATTTCCCTAAAATTAAAAGCAGACATACTTCAAAGTTAGTAAATAAAATCAAGTCAGTTATCGAGCTCCAGCTCTCGTCCCCCACCCTCTTCCACCCTCAAGTCTTTGTAAATAAACCATCAATTTCCCTGAAATTTTTTACCCTCTGTATTTCAGACATAGTAAATATGAAGTAAACAATTATAAAACTAGCTCTTGTCCTCTGTCCAAGCTCACTTTTGTAAAATCATTACTCTCAGTCCAAATCACCCAACTACATTTTCAGACATAGTAAATAAAAACCAGTTCAGTTATCAAGTTTCAACTCTTGTGCCCCAGCTTAGTTCATTTGTACAAGTTCTTTATTTTCCAACTAAATCACCCTGAGATTTAAGATCACCGTATTTCTAACGTAGTAAAATTAATCGGGGCATTAACCAAGCTCCATTCCCTCTGCCTTAGATCATCAGACATAAATATTTTCGATCAAGTCCGTCTCCAGCTTAACTCTTACCCTTTCCCTCCCTTACCTTCTCATCCCCAACTTATCCAAACCTTCAATAATCGTACTGTATTTGCATATTTTCTCTATATTCACTGTGTTCTTCGTATTCTCATCCGTGTTCACTCCATGTTCTTCAAAATGTTCACAGTCCCATTCAGTTCATATTTTCACAAGTATCTCCATTTTTTATGTAATCTTTCTCTTAGTCTCATTATGTTCTCTACAAATTCTAGTCATATTTTCTATGTTTTCATATTCATCACATGTTCTCTTTACAACTTTTATACTCAATATTCATGCTAACTTCCATATTTTGTGTTCTTTGTCAATATTCATGTTCTCAATGTTCTTAGCTTGTTCTTCACATGTTCAGTGTTCATTCTTTGTATTCCCTATGTTCCTTATCATGTTTTCATATTCTCTATAAGTTCATATTCCCTGCATGTTCACTCTATTCATCAACTGTTTCTTACATGTTTTCTGTGTTCACCGTATGTTCACTGTGTTCATTCCCTTACTTAACCTCAATTTTTTATGTTCTTTGTTTCTTCCATTCACTAACTAGTTCTTTGTCAAATAATATTATACTGCATTACAGTTCCCTCAACAATTTTAGTCACCAAGTTTTTATTTGCAAAACTATGTCAAAGTAATTCTCGTAGTCAACTTAATAGTTCTACCAACCCCGTTCTTAAACAAATCTACACTTTATTCAGTTCCAAATTTACAAAGACAAACCTTTCTTGTAACTTCTTAACTAAAAATCTTTCGCCAATCAACTGAAACATAGTCACTTTCCTCATTTCTCAACTAAACTTATTATCCAGTCAACTAAAAATAGTCAGAAATAGCCTCGTTCAACACTGTTCTTAACTAAAACAACCTTTCTCTTAGCTAAAAATTGTCAAAGGAAACTTTTTCAGCACTTTCTTAACAGGCGCTATGTTTCATCAAGAAAAATTGTCAAAGGAAACTTTCCAAAACTGTTCATAACTAGCTTTTATCCATCGTCAATCAACTAAAAATAATAACTTTCATCATTTCTTAACTAAACTTATTCCCCCAGTCATCAGAAAATAACAGTGTTCTTCATGTTTCATTGTCATTTCATAACTAAAATTAACCATCAATCAACAGAAAAAGCCATGTTCATCATGTTTTGTCTTTTTGCTTAACTAAAATTATGTTTTTTCAAGTAAGAAAAAATAACCAAAGATATCTTTCATAGCTGTTCTTAACTGACATTATACTTTGGGGAGCACAAAAATAGTCTCCCTCGTCATGTTTTATCTTTTCCTTAACTAAAGTATTCATCAGTCAACTAAAAAAATAGTTACTTCATCATGTTTCCTTGTCATTTCTTAACTGAAATATCACTTCTCTCATCTGAAATAGTCATGTGTAGCCTCTTTCCAACACTGTTCTTAACTAAAGTAGCCTTTCACTTCGCTAAAATAGTCATATTCATCGTTGTTCCTAACTAAAATATATGTCGTTAAGTAAGAAATATAGTCAAAAACACTCTTCCAGACATCAAGGACTCACTCTCGTTCATCAAAGTTGTTTCAAAGACATCAAAGTTATTCAAAGAGCTAACAAAAGTTATTCTCAGAGTCACCTTCGTTCTTCAGAGAAACTTTCCAAAACATCTTTATTCATCAAAGTTATTCTCAGAGGCATAAAAGTCATTCTCAGAGCTATCAAACTTGTTCTCAAAGTCATCAAACTTATTCACAGAGTCATCAAAGTTAATCTAAGACATCATTTTTCATCAAAGATATTCTCTCTAAACCGTCAATGTTCTTCTCTAAGACATAAAAGTTATTCTCAGAGTCACCTTCGTTCGTCAGAGAAACTTTCAAAACATCTTTGTTCATCAAACTTGTTTTCAAAGTCATCAAAAGTTAATCTAAGACATCTTCTTTCATCAAAGTTATTTTCAGAGACATCTAAAGTTATTCTCAGAGCTATCAAACTCGTTCTCAGAGTCATCAAATGTTATTCTCGAAGTCATCAAAGTTATTTTCAGAGACATCTAAAGTTAATTTCTATGTTATAAAGTTATTCTCAGAGACATCTAAAGTTAATCTTGGTCATCAAAGTTATTTTCAGAGACATCTAAAGTTAATTTCTATGTTATAAAGTTATTCTCAGAGACATCTAAAGTTAATCTTGGTCATCAAAGTTGTTCTCTAAACATCAATGTTGTTCTCCAAGACATCAAAGATGTTCTCAAAATCATAAAAGTTATTCCCAGAGCTATCAAAGTTAATCTCAGAGTTATCCAAAGATATTCTCATGTCCACAAAAGTTATTCCAAGAGACGTCAAAGTTGTTCTAAGAGTTATCAAAAGTTATTCTCAGTCATGATATGTTATTCTCTAACTCACTTCCATTCATCAAAGACATTCTCTAAGTCCTGAAAGTTATTCTCTAAGACAACAAAGTCTTTCTCAGAGCTACCAAAGATGTTCTCTAAATCATAAAAGTTAATCTTAACTCACCTTCGTTCATTAGAGAAACTTTCCAATCCATATTCGTTGACCAGAGTTATTCTCAGAGTCATCAAAGCGATCTCTAATTCATCTTCGTTCTCCAAAGTTGTTCTCTAAGACACCTTCATTCATCAAAGAAACTCTCCTTCTTCCATCATGTTATTCTTTAAGACATCTTCAGTCATAAAATTTTCTCTCCAAAATGTAACTAGTTCAGCTTTTCATACCAAACCTGCATTTCTGTTAAAACATATTTTCTTAGTTGCTTTACCCTAAAACTGTTCTCTGAACTACACTGTTCAAACCTACGTAACCTATCCTCTCCACCCAATGTTACTTAGTTAACGTAACGTTCCTAAACCTAGCTTTACCTATCCTAACCTAACTTACCTTACCTTCCCTATCTTACCTAACTTTACCTATCCTAACTTAACTTGCCTTTCATAACCTAACTTTACCTATCCTAACTTAACTTACCTTACCTTACCTATCTTACCTAACTTTACCTATCCTAACATAACTTACCTTACCTTCCCTAACTTAAGCTAACTTTACCTATCCTAACTTAACTTGCCTAACTTATTCTGCTTAACATAACTTACCTTACCTTCCCTATCTTACCTAACTTTACCTATCCTAACATAACTTACCTTACCTTCCCTAACTTAACCTAACTTTACCTATCCTAACTTAACTTACCTAACTTATTCTGCTTAACATAACTTACCTTACCTTCCCTATCTTACCTAACTTTACCTATCCTATCCTAACCTAGCTTGTCTTACCTAACTTAATCTTACTTTCCCAAACTGATGTATCCTAACTTATCTAGTCCAACCAGACATGATCTAACTTAAGTATTCCTTCTTGTCTTTGTGTTTCGTCAATCATTGTCTCATATTCATTTACTCATTTCATTAGTTAATTTCTCAAATGGTCACTTATGCATTTCAAGTGCTATTTGTTAGAGATTGGATATTTAAGCATTTCAAAGAATTATAATTTCTCAAATGGACGTTTTTGCATTTCAAGTGCTATTTGTTAGAGATTGGATATTTAAGCATTTCAAAGAATTTTTGTTATATATGGGCATTTACTCATTTCATTAGTTAATTTCTCAAATGGTCACTTATGCATTTCAAGTGTTATTTGTTTAAGATTGGGTATTTAACCATTTCAAAGGATTTTTGTTATATATGGGAACTTACTCGTTTCAAGGGCTAATTTCTCAAATGGTCATTTTTGCAGATCAAGGGTTATTTGTTAAAGTTCATCAAGTTGCCCATAAGTTGTATTAGTAGGTTCTATCTTATGTTCTTATTCCCCAACCCCTTAACCTAACCTCTTGTAATCTTAGTGTATTTAGTAGGTTCTATCTTATGTTTTTATTCCCCAACCCTTTAACCTATCCTTTCAGATGTAGTTTGTTGAATATATTATCCTTTTCCTAACCTTTCAGATGTAGTTTGTTGAATATATTATCCTTTTCCTAACCTTTCAGATGTAGTTTGTTGAATATATTATCCTTTTCCTAACCTTTCAGATGTAGTTTTGTTTCTCCTTTTTGTATATTTTTACCCAAACCATCTTTCCTTCTTTACTTTGATTCTCCTACTCCTTCTAACCCTCCTTTTCTATCTCTCTCCCTTATTCTCTCTCTTCCTCCCCCTCTCTCTCCCTCATTTGCTCAAATGCTCTCTTGTTTCTCAAATTCAAGTCTTATTGCTCCCATTCTCACACCCTCATTCTCATTCACTTAGTTTTTCTTTTTCTCAATTCAAGTCTTATTGCTCCCATTCTCACACCCTCATTCTCATTCACTTAGTTTTTCTTTTTCTCAATTCAAGTCTTATTGCTCCCATTCTCACACCCTCATTCTCATTCACTTAGTTTTTCTTTTTCTCAATTCAAGTCTTAGTGCTCCCATGCCCACACTCTCTCTCATTCTCTCTTCTTTGGTCCCATTTTCTTCCGCCCCCTCTCTCTTACTCCTTGCTCTTCTTTTATGCTCTCACTCCCTTAAGCTCTTGTTTCTCAATTTCAAGTCTTAGTAGATCTGATTCTTTACTATTGTAATTTTTATTATTACTATGATAAAGAATGAACTTATATGTGAAAACAAAGTAAAGAAGGAAAGAAGGTTTGGGTAAAAATATACAAAAAGGAGAAACAAAACTACATCTGAAAGGTTAGGAAAAGGATAATATATTCAACAAACTACATCTGAAAGGTTAGGAAAAGGATAATATATTCAACAAACTACATCTGAAAGGTTAGGAAAAGGATAATATATTCAACAAACTACATCTGAAAGGATAGGTTAAAGGGTTGGGGAATAAAAACATAAGATAGAACCTACTAAATACACTAAGATTACAAGAGGTTAGGTTAAGGGGTTGGGGAATAAGAACATAAGATAGAACCTACTAATACAACTTATGGGCAACTTGATGAACTTTAACAAATAACCCTTGATCTGCAAAAATGACCATTTGAGAAATTAGCCCTTGAAACGAGTAAGTTCCCATATATAACAAAAATCCTTTGAAATGGTTAAATACCCAATCTTAAACAAATAACACTTGAAATGCATAAGTGACCATTTGAGAAATTAACTAATGAAATGAGTAAATGCCCATATATAACAAAAATTCTTTGAAATGCTTAAATATCCAATCTCTAACAAATAGCACTTGAAATGCAAAAACGTCCATTTGAGAAATTATAATTCTTTGAAATGCTTAAATATCCAATCTCTAACAAATAGCACTTGAAATGCATAAGTGACCATTTGAGAAATTAACTAATGAAATGAGTAAATGAATATGAGACAATGATTGACGAAACACAAAGACAAGAAGGAATACTTAAGTTAGATCATGTCTGGTTGGACTAGATAAGTTAGGATACATCAGTTTGGGAAAGTAAGATTAAGTTAGGTAAGACAAGCTAGGTTAGGATAGGATAGGTAAAGTTAGGTAAGATAGGGAAGGTAAGGTAAGTTATGTTAAGCAGAATAAGTTAGGTAAGTTAAGTTAGGATAGGTAAAGTTAGGTTAAGTTAGGGAAGGTAAGGTAAGTTATGTTAGGATAGGTAAAGTTAGGTAAGATAGGGAAGGTAAGGTAAGTTATGTTAAGCAGAATAAGTTAGGCAAGTTAAGTTAGGATAGGTAAAGTTAGCTTAAGTTAGGGAAGGTAAGGTAAGTTATGTTAGGATAGGTAAAGTTAGGTAAGATAGGTAAGGTAAGGTAAGTTAAGTTAGGATAGGTAAAGTTAGGTTATGAAAGGCAAGTTAAGTTAGGATAGGTAAAGTTAGGTAAGATAGGGAAGGTAAGGTAAGTTAGGTTAGGATAGGTAAAGCTAGGTTTAGGAACGTTACGTTAACTAAGTAACATTGGGTGGAGAGGATAGGTTACGTAGGTTTGAACAGTGTAGTTCAGAGAACAGTTTTAGGGTAAAGCAACTAAGAAAATATGTTTTAACAGAAATGCAGGTTTGGTATGAAAAGCTGAACTAGTTACATTTTGGAGAGAAAATTTTATGACTGAAGATGTCTTAAAGAATAACATGATGGAAGAAGGAGAGTTTCTTTGATGAATGAAGGTGTCTTAGAGAACAACTTTGGAGAACGAAGATGAATTAGAGATCGCTTTGATGACTCTGAGAATAACTCTGGTCAACGAATATGGATTGGAAAGTTTCTCTAATGAACGAAGGTGAGTTAAGATTAACTTTTATGATTTAGAGAACATCTTTGGTAGCTCTGAGAAAGACTTTGTTGTCTTAGAGAATAACTTTCAGGACTTAGAGAATGTCTTTGATGAATGGAAGTGAGTTAGAGAATAACATATCATGACTGAGAATAACTTTTGATAACTCTTAGAACAACTTTGACGTCTCTTGGAATAACTTTTGTGGACATGAGAATATCTTTGGATAACTCTGAGATTAACTTTGATAGCTCTGGGAATAACTTTTATGATTTTGAGAACATCTTTGATGTCTTGGAGAACAACATTGATGTTTAGAGAACAACTTTGATGACCAAGATTAACTTTAGATGTCTCTGAGAATAACTTTATAACATAGAAATTAACTTTAGATGTCTCTGAAAATAACTTTGATGACCAAGATTAACTTTAGATGTCTCTGAGAATAACTTTATAACATAGAAATTAACTTTAGATGTCTCTGAAAATAACTTTGATGACTTCGAGAATAACATTTGATGACTCTGAGAACGAGTTTGATAGCTCTGAGAATAACTTTAGATGTCTCTGAAAATAACTTTGATGAAAGAAGATGTCTTAGATTAACTTTTGATGACTTTGAAAACAAGTTTGATGAACAAAGATGTTTTGAAAGTTTCTCTGACGAACGAAGGTGACTCTGAGAATAACTTTTATGTCTTAGAGAAGAACATTGACGGTTTAGAGAGAATATCTTTGATGAAAAATGATGTCTTAGATTAACTTTGATGACTCTGTGAATAAGTTTGATGACTTTGAGAACAAGTTTGATAGCTCTGAGAATGACTTTTATGCCTCTGAGAATAACTTTGATGAATAAAGATGTTTTGGAAAGTTTCTCTGAAGAACGAAGGTGACTCTGAGAATAACTTTTGTTAGCTCTTTGAATAACTTTGATGTCTTTGAAACAACTTTGATGAACGAGAGTGAGTCCTTGATGTCTGGAAGAGTGTTTTTGACTATATTTCTTACTTAACGACATATATTTTAGTTAGGAACAACGATGAATATGACTATTTTAGCGAAGTGAAAGGCTACTTTAGTTAAGAACAGTGTTGGAAAGAGGCTACACATGACTATTTCAGATGAGAGAAGTGATATTTCAGTTAAGAAATGACAAGGAAACATGATGAAGTAACTATTTTTTTAGTTGACTGATGAATACTTTAGTTAAGGAAAAGATAAAACATGACGAGGGAGACTATTTTTGTGCTCCCCAAAGTATAATGTCAGTTAAGAACAGCTATGAAAGATATCTTTGGTTATTTTTTCTTACTTGAAAAAACATAATTTTAGTTAAGCAAAAAGACAAAACATGATGAACATGGCTTTTTCTGTTGATTGATGGTTAATTTTAGTTATGAAATGACAATGAAACATGAAGAACACTGTTATTTTCTGATGACTGGGGGAATAAGTTTAGTTAAGAAATGATGAAAGTTATTATTTTTAGTTGATTGACGATGGATAAAAGCTAGTTATGAACAGTTTTGGAAAGTTTCCTTTGACAATTTTTCTTGATGAAACATAGCGCCTGTTAAGAAAGTGCTGAAAAAGTTTCCTTTGACAATTTTTAGCTAAGAGAAAGGTTGTTTTAGTTAAGAACAGTGTTGAACGAGGCTATTTCTGACTATTTTTAGTTGACTGGATAATAAGTTTAGTTGAGAAATGAGGAAAGTGACTATGTTTCAGTTGATTGGCGAAAGATTTTTAGTTAAGAAGTTACAAGAAAGGTTTGTCTTTGTAAATTTGGAACTGAATAAAGTGTAGATTTGTTTAAGAACGGGGTTGGTAGAACTATTAAGTTGACTACGAGAATTACTTTGACATAGTTTTGCAAATAAAAACTTGGTGACTAAAATTGTTGAGGGAACTGTAATGCAGTATAATATTATTTGACAAAGAACTAGTTAGTGAATGGAAGAAACAAAGAACATAAAAAATTGAGGTTAAGTAAGGGAATGAACACAGTGAACATACGGTGAACACAGAAAACATGTAAGAAACAGTTGATGAATAGAGTGAACATGCAGGGAATATGAACTTATAGAGAATATGAAAACATGATAAGGAACATAGGGAATACAAAGAATGAACACTGAACATGTGAAGAACAAGCTAAGAACATTGAGAACATGAATATTGACAAAGAACACAAAATATGGAAGTTAGCATGAATATTGAGTATAAAAGTTGTAAAGAGAACATGTGATGAATATGAAAACATAGAAAATATGACTAGAATTTGTAGAGAACATAATGAGACTAAGAGAAAGATTACATAAAAAATGGAGATACTTGTGAAAATATGAACTGAATGGGACTGTGAACATTTTGAAGAACATGGAGTGAACACGGATGAGAATACGAAGAACACAGTGAATATAGAGAAAATATGCAAATACAGTACGATTATTGAAGGTTTGGATAAGTTGGGGATGAGAAGGTAAGGGAGGGAAAGGGTAAGAGTTAAGCTGGAGACGGACTTGATCGAAAATATTTATGTCTGATGATCTAAGGCAGAGGGAATGGAGCTTGGTTAATGCCCCGATTAATTTTACTACGTTAGAAATACGGTGATCTTAAATCTCAGGGTGATTTAGTTGGAAAATAAAGAACTTGTACAAATGAACTAAGCTGGGGCACAAGAGTTGAAACTTGATAACTGAACTGGTTTTTATTTACTATGTCTGAAAATGTAGTTGGGTGATTTGGACTGAGAGTAATGATTTTACAAAAGTGAGCTTGGACAGAGGACAAGAGCTAGTTTTATAATTGTTTACTTCATATTTACTATGTCTGAAATACAGAGGGTAAAAAATTTCAGGGAAATTGATGGTTTATTTACAAAGACTTGAGGGTGGAAGAGGGTGGGGGACGAGAGCTGGAGCTCGATAACTGACTTGATTTTATTTACTAACTTTGAAGTATGTCTGCTTTTAATTTTAGGGAAATTGATGGGTTATTTACAAAGATACGAAGGAGAACTAAGGCGGGGACGAGAGCTGGAGCTCGATAACTGACTTGATTTTATTTACGGTGTCTGAAATACAGAGGGTAGAAATTTCAGGGAAATTGGTGGTTTATTTACAAAGATATGAAAGAGAACTAAGGCGGAGGACAAGAGCTGGAGCTTGGTAACTGTTTTGATCTTATTTATGGTGTCTGAAATACAGAGGCTAAAAATCTCAGGGAATTTGGACTGTTACTAATGATTTTGTACAAATGAACTAAGCTGGGGACAAGAGCTAGAGTTTGATAATTGTTTGCATTTACTAAACTATGTCTGAAATACAGAGGGTAGAAATTTCAGGGAAATTGGACTGATACTAACGAAGATACGAGAGAGAGCTAAGGCGGAGGACAAGAGCTGGAGCTTGGTAACTAAATTACTGTATTGAACTACATTTGAAATATGATTATTTTTAAATTTTAGAGGGATTGGAATGATAGTATTCATTATACGACAGGGGACTAAGGTGGGGAACGTGAGCTAGAACTTGCTTACTAACATGATTTATTTGTGTAAAACTGACTTGCTTAATGAAAAGGAGCAAACATACTGACTTGCTTAATGAAAAGGAGCAAACATACGATGTTGGAAAATAGTTGAACTGAATGAAAGGAGAGAGAGAGAGAGAGGAGGGACGGTCCAGATATTATGAGAAGATAACATAAGATAAGAGGTCTGGCTGACCGGGCGTAAAGTAAACACAGGTGAGGCGACAGATTGCGAGGTAAGGGGGGGAGGGAGGGGGGTGTGATGTACGAAACCCTGAAAACAATGACTTACACAGGTGATTTTCTAAATTTATATGAATAACTAAGGCTTACATAGACGATTTTGTAAGTTGAAAACATGTAAAATATGTCCGTAGAGTTCTCCTGGAAGCCCTAAAGTGCTACACACGTTATTTGAATTTCTCCCATAAGGCTTTAACAAACTTCTAAGTCTCGGAAATTATTTTTCTCATAAGAAATCCTTACTTCTAAAATCTGCGACTGACAAAATTTACCTGAAAACCCCCAAGCGCTATACACGATTTTCTAAATTTACCTGAAACCCTTGGGGCGCACAGGGGATATTCTAAATTTACCTGAAACCCTTGGGGCGCACAGGGGATATTCTAAATTTACCTGAAACCCTTGGGGCGCACAGGGGATTTTTCTCCCAGAAAAAAAAAATCCCCTGTGTGGAGCCATCCCTACTACTATATCCCACCCTTTTACGGGGGCCCTTCTGCATATATTCCACCCTTGTATTGGTTCCCGCCTGCAAATATCCCACCCCTGTACGAGTGCCCGCCCCCATATATCCCACCCCTGTACAGGTGCCCACCTGCATATATCCAACCCCTGATTGGGTGCCCGCCTGCATATATCCCACCCCTGTACGGGTGCCCGCCTGCATATATCCCACCCCTGTACGGGTGCCCGTCTGCATATATCCCAACCTTGTATTGGTTCCCGCCTGCATATATCGTAGCCCTGTACGGGTGCCTGCCCTCTTATATCCCACCCCTGTACGGGTGCCCGCATGCATATATCCCACCCTTGTACGGGTGCCTGCCTGTATATATCCCACCCCTGTACGGGTACCCGTCCTCATATATCATACCCCTGTACGGGTGCCCGCCCCCATATATCCCACCCCTGTACGGGTGCCCACCTGCATATATCCGACCCCTGTACGGGTGCCCGCCTGCATATATCCCACCCCTGTACGGGTTCCCGCCTGCATATATTCCACCCCTGTACGGTTGCCCACTTCATATATCCAACCCCTTTACGCGTACCCGTCCTCATATATCCCACCCCAGTTCAGGTGCCCGCCTTCATATATCCCACCCTTGTACTGGTGCCCGCCTGCATATATCCCACCCCTATACGGGTGCCCGCCTGCATATTACTCACCCCTGTACTGGTGCCCGCCTGCATATATCCCACCAATTTACGGGTGCCCGCCTGCATATATCCCACCCCTGTACGGGTGCCCGCCTGCATATATTCCACCCTGTACGGGTGCCCGCCTGCATATATCCCACCCCGATACGGGTACCCGTCCTCATATATCCCACCCCCTGTACCGGTGCCCGCCTGCATATTTCCCACCCCTGTACGGGTGCCCGCCTGCATATATCCCTCCCCTGTACGTGTGCCCGCCTGCATATATCCAACCCCAGTACGGGTGTCCACCCGCATATATCCCACCCCTGTACGGGTGCCCGCCTGCGTATATCCCCCCCCCTGTACGGGTGCCCGCCTGCATATATTCCACCCCTGTACGGGTGCCCACCTGCATATATCCCACCCCTGTACGGGTGCCCACCTGCATATATCCCACCCCTGTACTGGTGCCCGCCCTCATATATCCCAACCCTGTACGGGTGCCCGCCTGCGTATATCCCACCCCCTGTACGGGTGACCGCCTGCATATATTCCACCACTGTACGGGTGCCCACCTGCATATATCCCACCCCTGTACGGGTGCCCACCTCCATATATCCCACCCCTGTATGGGTGCCCGCCTGCATATATCCCACCCTTGTACTGGTTCCCGCCTGCATATATCCCACCCCTGTACGGGTGCCCGCCCTCATATATCCCACCCCTTTCCGGGTGCCCGCCCTTATATATCCCACCCCCTGTACGGGTGCCCACCTGCATATATCCCACCCCTGTACGGGTGCCCGCCTGCATATATCCCACCCCTGTACGGGTGCCCGCCCCCATATATCCCACCCTTGTATGGGTGCCCGCCTGCATATATCCCACCCCTGAAAGGGTTCCCGCCTCTTTATATCCCTCTCTTGTATGTGTGCCCGCCTGCATATATCCCATCCCTGTACTGGTGCCCGCCCTCATATATCCCACTCCATTACGGGTGCCCGCCTGCATATATCCCACCCCTGTACTGGTGCCCGCCTGCATATATCCTACCCCTGTACGGGTGCCCGCCTGCGTATATCCCACCCCTTTACGGATGCCGCCTGCATATATCCCACCTCTGTACGGGTGCCAGTACACATATATCCCACCTCCGTACAGGTGCCCACCTGCATATATCCCACCCCTGTACGGATGCCCGCCTGCATATATCCAACCCTTCTATTTTTTCCCGCCTGCATATATCCCACCCCCTGTACCGGTGCCCGCCTGCATATTTCCCACCCCTGTACGGGTGCCCGCCTGCATATATCCCTCCCCTGTACGGGTGCCCGCCTGCGTATATCCCACCCCCTGTACGGGTGACCGCCTGCATATATTCCACCACTGTACGGGTGCCCACCTGCATATATCCCACCCCTGTACGGGTGCCCACCTGCATATATCTCACCCCAGTACGAGTGCCTGCCCTCATGTATCCCACCCCTTTACGTGTGCCCGCCTGCTTATATCCCATCCCTGTACGAGTGCTCGCCTGCATATATCCCACCCCTGTATGGGTGCCCGCCTGCATATATCACCCCTCTGTACAGGTGCCCGCCCTCATATATCCGACCCCTGTACGGGTGCCCGCCCCCATACATAACCACCCCTGTACGGGTGCCCATCTGCATATATCCCTCCCCTGTATGCGTGCCCACCTTCATATATCCCACCCCTGTACGGGTGCACGCCCCCATATGTCCCACTCTTGTATGGGTGCTCGCCTCCATATATCCCAGCCCTGTATGGGTGCCCGCCCCCCTATATCCCTCCCTTGTTTAGGTGCCCGCCTGCATATATCCCATCCCTGTACGGGTGTCCGCCCTCATATATCCCACCCCTGTACCGGTGCCCGCCTGCATATTTCCCACCCCTGTACGGGTGCCCGCCTGCATATATCCCTCCCCTGTACGGGTGCCCGCCTGCATATATCCAACCCCAGTACGGGTGCCCGCCTGCGTTTATACCCCCCCCTGTACGGGTGCCCGCCCGCATATATCCCACCCCTGTACGGGTGCCCGCCTGCGTATATACCCCCCCCCCCTGTACGGGTGCCCGCCTGCATATATTCCACCCCTGTACGGGTGCCCACCTGCATATATCCCACCCCTGTACGGGTGCCCACCTGCATATATCCCACCCCTGCACTGGTTTCGCCCTCATATATCCCAACCCTGTACGGGTGCCCGCCTGCGTATATCCCACCCCCTGTACGGGTGACCGCCTGCATATATTCCACCACTGTACGGGTGCCCACCTGCATATATCCCACCCCTGTACGGGTGCCCACCTGCATATATCTCACCCCTGTACGAGTGCCTGCCCTCATATATCCCACTCCTTTACGTGTGCCCGCCTGCTTATATCCCATCCCTGTACGAGTGCTCGCCTGCATATATCCCACCCCTGTATGGGTGCCCGCCTGCATATATCCCACCCCTGTCTGGGTGCCCGCCTGAATATATCCCATCCATGTATGGGTGCCCGCCCCCCTATATCCCTCCCTTGTATGGGTGCCCGCCTGCATATATCCCTCCCCTGTATGCGTGCCCACCTTCATATATCCCACCCCTGTACGGGTGCCCGCCCCCATATATCCCACTCTTGTATGGGTGCTCGCCTCCATATATCCCAGCCCTGTATGAGTGCCCGCCCCCCTATATCCCTCCCTTGTTTAGGTGCCCGCCTGCATATATCCCATCCCTGTACGGGTGTCCGCCCTCATATATCCCACCCCTGTACCGGTGCCCGCCTGCATATATAACACCCCTGTACGGGTGCCTGCCCTCATATATCACACCCCTGTACGGGTGCCCGCCTGCATATATCCCACCCCTGTACGGGTGCCTGCCCTCATATATCCAACCCCTGTACGATTGCCCGCCCTCATATATCCCACCACTGTACGGGTGCCCGCCTGCATATATCCCACCCTTGTACTGGTTTCCGCCTGCATAAATCCCACCCCTGTACGGGTGCCCACCTCCATATATCCCACCCCTGTATGGGTGCCCGCCTGCATATATCCCACCCTTGTACTGGTTCCCGCCTGCATATATCCCACCCCTGTACGGGTGCCCGCCCTTATATATCCCACCCCCTGTACGGGTGCCCACCTGCATATATCCCACCCCTGTACGGGTGCCCGCCTGCATATATCCCACCCCTGTACGGGTGCCCGCCCCCATATATCCCACCCTTGTATGGGTGCCCGCCTGCATATATCCCACCCCTGAAAGGGTTCCCGCCTCTTTATATCCCTCTCTTGTATGTGTGCCCGCCTGCATATATCCCATCCCTGTACTGGTGCCCGCCCTCATATATCCCACTCCATTACGAGTGCCCGCCTGCATATATCCCACCCCTGTACGGGTGCCCGCCTGCATATATCCTACCCCTGTACGGGTGCCCGCCTGCGTATATCCCACCCCTTTACGGATGCCGCCTGCATATATCCCACCTCTGTACGGGTGCTAGTACACATATATCCCACCCCCGTACAGGTGCCCACCTGCATATATCCCACCCCTGTACGGATGCCCGCCTGCATATATCCAACCCTTTTATTGGTTCCCGCCTGCATATATCCCAGCCCTGTACGGGTGACTGCCCTCATATATCTCACCCCTGTACGGGTGCCCACCTGCATATATCCCACCCCTGTACGGGTTCCCGCCCTCATATATTCCACCCCTGTACGGGTGCCCACCTGCACATATCCCACCCCTGTACGGGTGTCCGCCTGCATATATTCCACCCTGTACGGGTACCCGCCTGCATATATCCCACCCCTATACGGGTACCCGTCCTCATATATCCCACCCCCTGTACAGGTGCCCGCCTGCATATATCCCACCCCTGTACTGGTGCCCGCCTGCATATATCCCACCAATTTACGGGTGCCCGCCTGCATATATCCCACCCCTTTACGGGTGCCCGCCTGCATATATTCCACCCTGTACGGGTGCCCGCCTGCATATATTCCACCCCGATACGGGTACCCGTCCTCATATATCCCTCACCTGTACGGGTGCCCGCTCTCATATATCCCACCCCTGTACGGGTGCCTGCCTGCATATATCACACCTCTGTACGGGTGCCCGCCTGCATATATCCCACCCCTTTATGGGTGCCTGCCTGCATATATCCCACCCCTGTACGGGTGCCCGCCCTCATATATCCCACCCCTGTACGGGTGCCCGCCTGCATATATCCCACCCCTGTACGAGTGCCCGCCTGCATATATCCCACCACTGTACGGGTGCCCACCTGCTTATATCCCAACCCTGTACGGGTGCCCGCCCTCATATATCCCACCCCTGTACGGGTGCCCACATGCATATATCCCATCCCTTTACGGGTGCCCGCCTGCAAATATCCCCCCACTGTACGGGTATCCACCTGCATATATCCCACCCCTGTACGGGTGCCCGCCTGCATATATCCCACCCCTGTACGGGTGCCCGCCCTCATATATCCCATCCCTGTACGGGTGCCTGCCCGCATATATCCCACCTCTGTACGGGGGCCCGAATGCATATATCCCATCCCTGTACGGGTGCCCGCCCTCATACATCCCATCCCTGTACGGGTGCCTGCCCGCATATATCCCACCCTTGTACGGGTGCCCGCCTGCAAATATCCCACCCCTGTACGGGTACCCGCCCTCATATATCCCATCCCTGTACGGGTGCCCGCCCTCATATATCCCAACCCTGTACGGGTGTCCGCCCTCATATACCCCATCCTGTACGGGTGCCTGCCCGCATATATCCCACCCCTGTACGGTGCCCGGCTACATATATCCCACCCCTTTACGGGTGCCCGCCTGTATATATCCCACCCCTGTACTGGTGCCCACCTGCATATATCCCACCCCTGTACGGGTGCCCACCTGCATATATCTCACCCCTGTACGAGTGACTGCCCTCATATATCCCACCCCTTTACGTGTGCCCGCCTGCTTATATCCCATCCCTCTACGAGTGCTCGCCTGCATATATCCCACCCCTGTACGGGTGCCCATCTGCATATATCCCTCCCCTGTATGGGTGCCCACCTTCATATATCCCACCCCTGTCCGGGTGCCCGCCCCCATATATCCCACTCTTGTATGGGTGCTCGCCTCCATATATCCCAGCCCTGTATGGGTGCCCGCCCCCCTATATCCCTCCCTTGTTTAGGTGTCCGCATGCATATATCCCATCCCTGTACGGGTGTCCGCCCTCATATATCACACCCCTGTACGGGTGCCCGCCTGCATATATCCCACCCCTGTACGGGTGCCTGCCCTCATATATCCAACCCCTGTACGATTGCCCGCCCTCATATATCCCACCCCTGTACGGGTGCCCGCCTGCATATATCCCACCCTTGTACTGGTTTCCGCCTGCATAAATCCCACCCCTGTACAGGTGCCCACCTCCATATATCCCACCCCTGTATGGGTGCCCGCCTGCATATATCCCACCCTTGTACTGGTTCCCGCCTGCATATATCCCACCCCTGTACGGGTGCCCGCCCTCATATATCCCACCCCTTTCCGGGGGCCCGCCCTTATATATCCCACCCCCTGTACGGGTGCCCACCCGCATATATCCCACCCCTGTACGGGTGCCCGCCTGCATATATCCCACCCCTGTACGGGTGCCCGCCCCCATATATCCCACCCTTGTATGGGTGCCCGCCTGCATATATCCCACCCCTGTACGGGTGCCCGCCTGCATATATCCTACCCCTGTACGGGTGCCCGCCTGCGTATATCCCACCCCTTTACGGATGCCGCCTGCATATATACCACCTCTGTACGGGTGCCAGTACACATATATCCCACCCCCGTACAGGTGCCCACCTGCATATATCCCACCCCTGTACGGATGCCCGCCTGCATATATCCAACCCTTCTATTGGTTCCCGCCTGCATATATCCCAGCCCTGTACGGGTGCCTGCCCACATATATCTCACCCCTGTACGGGTGCCCACCTGCATATATCCCACCCCTGTACGGGTGCCCCGCCCTCATATATTCCACCCCTGTACGGGTGCCCACCTGCACATATCCCACCCCTGTACGGGTGTCCGCCTGCATATATTCCACCCTGTACGGGTACCCGCCTGCATATATCCCACCCCTATACGAGTACCCGTCCTCATATATCCCACCCCCTGTACCGGTGCCCGCCTGCATATATCCCACCCCTGTACGGGTGCCCACCTGCACATATCCCACCGCTGTACGGGTGTCCGCCTGCATATATCCCACCCCTGTCCGGGTGCCTGCCCTCATATATCCCAACCCTGTATTGGTTTCCGCCTGCATATATCCCATCCCTGTACGGGTGCCCGCCTGCATATATCCCACCCCTGTACGGGTACCCGTCCTCATATATCCCACACCTGTACGGGTGCCCGCCCTCATATATCCCACCCCTGTACGGGTGCCTGCCTGCATATATCACACCTCTGTACGGGTGCCCGCCTGCATATATCCCACCAGTTTATGGGTGCCTGCCTGCATATATCCCACCCCTGTACGGGTTCCCGCCTCTTTATATCCCACTATTGTATGTGTGCCCGCCTGCATATATCCCATCCCTGTACTGGTGCCCGCCCTCATATATCCCACCCCTGTACGGGTGCCCGCCCTCATATATCCCAAGCCTGTACGGGTGCCCGCCTGCATATATCCCACCTCTGTACGGGTGCCCGCCTGCATATATCCCACCACTGTACGGGTGCCCTCCTGCATATATCCCACCCCTGTATGGGTGCCCTCCAGCATATATCCCATCCCTGTACTGGTGCCCGCCCTTATATATCCCACCCCTGTACGGGTGCCCGCCCTCATATATCCCACCCCTGTACGGGTGCCCTCCTGCATATATCCCATCCCTGTACTGGTGCCCGCTCTCATATATCCCACCCCTGTACAGGTGCCCACCTGCATATATCCCATCCCTGTACGGGTGCCCGCCTGCATATATCCGACCCCTGTACGGGTGCCCGCCTGCATACATCCCACCAATGTACGTGTGCCTACCTGCATATGTCCCACCCCTGTACGGGTGCCCACCTGCATATATCCCATCCCTGTACGGGTGCCCGCCTGCAAATATCCCCCCACTGTATGGGCGCCCACCTGCATATATCCCACCCATGTACGGGTGCCCGCCTGCATATATCCCACCCCTTTATGGGTGCCTGCCTGCATATATCCCACCCCTGTACGGGTGCCCACCTGCATATATCCCATCCCTGTACGGGTGCCCGCCTGCAAATATCCCCCCACTGTATGGGCGCCCACCTGCATATATCCCACCCATGTACGGGTGCCCGCCTGCATATATCCCACCCCTCTATGGGTGCCTGCCTGCATATATCCCACCCCTGTACGGGTGCCCGCCCTCATATATCCCATCCCTGTACGGGTGCCCGCATTCATATATCCCACCCCTGTACGGGTGCCCGCCTGCATATATCCCACCCCTGTTCGGGTGCCCGCCTGCATATATCCGACCCCTGTACTGGTGCCCGCTTGCATATATCCCACCCCTTTACGGGTGCCCGCCTGCATATATTCCACCCCTGTACGGTTGCCCACTTCATATATCCAACCCCTATACGGGTACCCGTCCTCATATATCCCACCCCAGTACAGGTGCCCGCCTGCATATATCCCACCCCTGTACTGGTGCCCGCCTGCATATATCCCACCCCTTTACGGGTGCCCGCCTGCATATATCCCACCCCTTTACGGGTGCCCGCCTGAATATATCCCACCCCTGTACAGGTGCCCGCCTGCATATATTCCACCCTGTACGGGTGCCCGCCTGCATATATCCCACCCCTATACGGGTACCAGTCCTCATATATCCCACTCCCTTTAGTGGTGCCCTCCTGCATATTTCCCACCCCTGTACGGGTGCCCGCCTGCATATATCCCTTCCCTGTACGGGTGCCCGCCCGCATATATCCCACCTCTGTACGGGTACCCGTCCTCATACATCCCACCCCTGTACAGGTGCCCTCCTGCATATATTCCACCCCCGTACAGGTGCCCACCTGTATATATCCCACCTCTGTACGGGTGCCCGCCCTCATATATCCCACCCCTGTACGGCTTCCCGCCTGCGTATATCCCCCCCCCCTGTACGGGTGCCCGACTGCATATATTCCACCCCTGTACGGGTGCCCACCTGCATATATCCCACCCATGTACGGGTTCCCACCTGCATATATCCCACACTTGTACTGGTGCCCGCCCTCATATATCCCAAACCTGTACGGGTGCCCGCCTGCGTATATCCCACCGCCTGTACGGGTGCCCGCCTGCATATATTCCACCCCTGTATGGGTGCACACCTGCATATATCCCACCCCTGTTCGAGTGCCTGCCCTCATATATCCCACCCCTTTACGGGTGCCCGCCTGCTTATATCCCATCCCTGTACGAGTGCTCGCCTGCATATATCCCACCCCTGTATGGGTGCCCGCCTGCATATATCCCACCCCTGTCTGGGTGCCCGCCTGCATATATCCCACCCCTGTATGGGTGCCCGCCCCCCTATATCCCTCCCTTGTATGGGTGCCCGCCTGCATATATCACCCCTCTGTACACGTGCCCGCCCTCATATATCCCACCCATGTACTGGTGCCCGCCCCCATATATACCCACCCCTGTGCAGGTGCCCATCTGCATATATCCCTCCCCTGTATGGGTGCCCACATTCATATATCCCACCCCTGTACGGGTGCCCGCCCCGATATATCCCACCCTTGTTTAGGTGCCCGCCTGCATATATCCCATCCCTGTACGGGTGTCTGCCCTCATATATCCCACCCCTGTACGGGTGCCTGCCCTCATATATCCCACCCCTGTACGGGTGCCTGCCCTCATATATCCAACCCCTGTACGATTGCCCGCCCTCATATATCCCACCCCTGTACGGGTGCCAGCCTGCATATATCCCACCCTTGTACTGGTTTCCGATTGCATAAATCCCACCCCTGTACGGGTGCCCACCACCATATATCCCCCCCCCCCTGTACGGGTGCCCGCTCTCATATATCCCACCCCTGTATGGGTGCCCGCCTGCATATATCCCACCCTTGTACTGGTTCCCGCCTGCATATATCCCACCCCTGTACGGGTGCCCGCCCTCATATATCCCACCCCTTTCCGGGTGCCCGCCCTTATATATCCCACCCCCTGTACGCGTGCCCACCTGCATATATCCCACCCCTGTACGGGTGCCCGCCTGCATATATCCCACCCCTGTACGGGTGCCCGCCCCCATATATCCCACCCTTGTATGGGTGCCCGCCTGCATATATCCCACCCCTGTACGGGTTCCCGCCTCTTTATATCCCTCTCTTGTATGTGTACCCGCCTGCATATATCCCATCCCTGTACTGGTGCCCGCCCTCATATATCCCACTCCATTACGGGTGCCCGCCTGCATATATCCCACCCCTGTACGGGTGCCCGCCTGCATATATCCCACCCCTGTACAAGTGCCCGCCTGCGTATATCCCACCCCTGGACGGATGCCCGCCTGCATATATCCAACCCTTGTATTGGTTCCTGCCTGCATATATCCCAGCCCTGTACGGGTGCCTGCCCTCATATATCCCACCCATGTACGGGTGCCCGCATGAATATATCCCAGCCGTGTACGGGTGCCCGCCGGCGTATATCCCACCCCTGTACGGGTACCCGTCCTCATTGATCCCATCCCTGTACGGGTGCCCGCCCTCATATATTCCACCCCTGTACGGGTGTCCACCTGCACATATCCCACCCCTGTACGGGTGCCCGCCTGCATATATCCCACCCTTGTATTGGTTCCCGCCTGCATATATCCCACCCCTGTACAAGTGCCTGCCCTCATATATCCCAGCCCTGTACTGGTTTCCGCCTGCATATATCCCATCCCTGTACGGGTGCCCGCCTGCATATATCCCACCCCTGTACGGGTACCCGTCCTCATATATCCCTCACCTGTACGGGTGCCCGCTCTCATATATCCCACCCCTGTACGGGTGCCTGCCTGCATATATCACACCTCTGTACGGGTGCCCGCCTGCATATATCCCACCCCTTTTTGGGTGCCTGCCTGCATATATCCCACCCCTGTACGGGTGCCCGCCCTCATATATCCCACCCCTGTACGGGTGCCCGCCTGCATATATCCCACCCCTGTACGAGTGCCCGCCTGCATATATCCCACCACTGTACGGGTGCCCACCTGCTTATATCCCAACCCTGTACGGGTGCCCGCCCTCATATATCCCACCCCTGTACGGGTGCCCACATGCATATATCCCATCCCTGTACGGGTGCCCGCCTGCAAATATCCCCCCACTGTACGGATATCCACCTGCATATATCCCACCCCTGTACGGGTGCCCGCCTGCATATATCCCACCCCTGTACGGGTGCCCGCCCTCGTATATCCCATCCCTGTACGGGTGCCTGCCCGCATATATCCCACCTCTGTACGGGGGCCCGAATGCATATATCCCATCCCTGTACGGGTGCCCGCCCTCATACATCCCATCCCTGTACGGGTGCCTGCCCGAATATATCCCACCCTTGTACGGGTGCCCGCCTGCAAATATCCCACCCCTGTACGGGTACCCGCCCTCATATATCCCATCCCTGTACGGGTGCCCGCCCTCATATATCCCAACCCTGTACGGGTGTCCGCCCTCATATACCCCATCCCTGTACGGGTGCCTGCCCGCATATATCCCACCCCTGTACGGTGCCCGGCTACATATATCCCACCCCTTTACGGGTGCCCGCCTGTATATATCCCACCCCTGTACTGGTGCCCACCTGCATATATCCCATCCCTGTACTGGTGCCCGCCTGCATATATCCCTTCCCTGGACGGGTGCCCGCCCTCATATATCCCACCCCTGTACGTGTGCCCGCCCTCATATATCCAACCCCTGTACGGGTGCTCGCCTTCATATATCAAACCCCTGTACGGGTGCCCGCCTGCATATATCCCTTCCATGTACGGGTGCCCGCCTGCATATATCCAACCCCAGTACGGGTGCCCACCTGCATATATCCCACCCCTGTACGGGTGCCCGCCCGCATATATCCCACCTCTGTACTTGTGCCCGTCCTTATACATCCCACCCCTGTACAGGTGCTCTCCTGCATATATCCCACCCCCGTACGGGTGCCCACCTGTATATATCCCACCTCTGTACGGGTGCCCGCCCTCATATATCCCACCCCTGTACGGGTGCCCGCCTGCGTATACCCCCCTCCCCTGTACGGGTGCCCGCCTGCATATATTCAACCCCTGTACGGGTGCCCACCTGCATATATCTCACCCCTGTACGAGTGCCTGCCCTCATATATCCCACCCCTGTACGGGTGCCCGCCTGCTTATATCCGATCCCTGTACGAGTGCTCGCCTGCATATATCCCACCCCTGTATGGGTGCCCGCCTGCATATATCCCACCCCTGTCTGGGTGCCCGCCTGCATATATCCCACCCCTGTATGGGTGCCCGCCCCCCCTATATCCCTCCCTTGTATGGGTGCCCTCCTGCATATATCACCCCTCTGTACAGGTGCCCGCCCTCATATATCCCACCCCTGTACGGGTGCCCGGCCCCATATATACCCACCCCTGTATGGGTGCCCATCTGCATATATCCCTCCCCTGTATGGGTGCCCACCTTCATATATCCCACCCCTGTACGGGTGCCCGCCCCCATATATCCCACCCTTGTGTTGGTGCCCGCCTGCATATATCCCATCCCTGTACGGGTGTCCGCCCTCATATATCCCACCCTTGTACGGGTGCCCGCCTGCATATATAAGACCCCTGTACGGGTGCCTGCCCTCATATATCCCACCCCTGTACTGGTGCCCGCCAGCATATATCCCACCCCTGTACGGGTGCCCGCCTGCATATATCGCACCCCTGTATGGGTGCCTGCACTCATATATCCAACCTCTGTACGATTGCCCGCCCTCATATATCCCACCCCTGTACGGGTGCCCGCCTGCATATATCCCACCCTGGTACTGGTTTCCGCCTGCATAAATCCCACCCCTGTACGGGTGCCCGCCTGCATATATCCCACCCCTGTACGGGTGCCTGCCCTCATATATCCCAGCCCTGTACTGGTTTCCGCCTGCATATATCCCATCCCTGTACGGGTGCCCGCCTGCATATATCCCACCCCTGTACTGGTACCCGTCCTCATATATCCCACACCTGTACGGGTGCCCGCCCTCATATATCCCACCCCTGTACGGGTGCCTGCCTGCATATATCACACCTCTGTACGGGTGCCCGCCTGCATATATCCCACCCCTTTATGGGTGCCTGCCTGCATATATCCCACCCCATTACGGGTGCCCGCCCTCATATATCCCACCCCTGTACGGGTGCCCGCCCTCATATATCCCATCCCTGTACGGGTGCCTGCCTGCATATATCTACCCCTGTACGGGTGCCCGCCTGCATATATCCCACCCCTGTACGGGTGCCCGCCCTCTTACATCTCATCCCTGTACGGGTGCCTGCCCGCATATATCCCACCCCTGTACGGGTGCCCGCCTGCAAATATCCCACCCCTGTACGGGTACCCGCCCTCATATATCCCAACCCTTGTACGGGTGCCCGCCCTCATATATCCCACCCCTGTACGGGTACCCGCCCTCATATATCCCATCCCTGTACGGGTGTCCGCCCTCATATACCCCATCCCTGTACGGGTGCCTGCCCGCATATATCCCACCCCTGTACGGTGCCCGCCTTCATATATCCCACCCCTATACGGGTGCGCGCCTGTATATATCCCACCCCTTTACGGGTGCCCACCTGCATATATCCCATCCCTGTACTGGTGCCCGCCTGCATATATCCCACCCCTGTACGGGTGCCCGCCCTCATATATCCAACCCCTGTACGGGTGCCCGCCTGCATATATCCCACCCCTGTACGGGTGCCTGCCCGCATATATCCCACCCCTGTACGGGTGCCCGCCCTCATATATCCAACCCCTGTACGGGTGCCCGCCGGCATATATCCCACCCCTGTACGGGTGCCCGCCTGCATATATCCCACCCCTGTACGGGTGCCCACTGCATATATCCCACCCCTGTACGGGTGCCCGCCTGCATATATCCCACCCCTGTACGGGTGCCCACCTGCATATATCCCACCCCTGTACGGGTGCCCGCCCTCATATATCCCATCCCTGTACGGGTGCCCACCTGCATGTATCTCACCTCTGTTCGGGTGCCCGCCTGCAAATATCCCCCCACTGTACAGGTGCCCACATGCATATATCCCACCCATGTACGGGTGCCCACCTGCATATATCCCACCCCTGTACGGGTGCCCTCCCTCATATATCCCATCCCTGTGCGGGTGCCTGCCCGCATATATCCCACGTCTGTACGGGTGCCCGCCCTCATATATCCCATCCCTGTACGGGTGCCCGCCCTCATATATCCCACCCCTGTATGGATGCCCGCCTGCATATATCCCACCCCTGTTTGGGTTCCCGCCTCTTTATATACCTCTCTTGTATGTATACCCGCCTGCATATATCCCATCCCTGTACTGGTTCCCGCCCTCATATATCCCACTCCATTACGGGTGCCCGCCCTCATATATCCCACCCCTTTCCGGGTGCCCGCCCTTATATATCCCACCCCCTGTACGGGTGCCCATGTCGTGACGCCGAACCCCGGTTCATTCCGAACACAGCGATTACACAACACATAACACCTTGCCTCAGCAACCGTTACTACCACCGTGTACTCCTACACACACCAGACCCTTGAGGCGTACCACTAGGTTTGTACTGGAACACAATGAATGAACATACGGAAGGTATTTAAAGGCCGTCGGGTTTTGTCATTTAATTACAAAGAATAGACTCTGACAAATAATACTATATTAATTAACATACTCTATTAGGTCAATACACTTCCAACACCCATAGACCACTTGACCTCCGCGATCACCACCCACACTCGTAACTTCCGCCTAAGTCCCTAATACGCAATGATTACTACAACGCTCCACACCCGGTTAGTCTTACATTCAATACTCACATACTGCAGACTTAACTTGGTCACTAAGATCACAACAGGCTCTCGCATAGCTGTCTGCTACACTTCGCTGCTGCCGCAAACGGGGATCCAAAGGACTTGCTAGTTCAACTTCCACTATCAGACTGACTCCAGCCAACCATGGCCTCAATCATTTCACCACGCCTCTTGAGGAAGGTATAATCCGATTAACCTTATCCCTAGAGCGGTAACCTTGTTCCTAGAAGCCTGACGAAGAATAATTCCTCTTTCCCGGAAGTATTAATTTGGCTAAACAGCTTCGGTCTTAATCCATTGACCTTTCTTAGATATGTGATCCATAGTCTGTCTACTTACATGTACTTCCAATCATCATTCGTTAAGTGTTGTAGTAATGATCCTCTAGCTAATAATTCCTACTAACTTGTGGATTACAACACCCACCTGCATATATCCCACCCCTGTACGGGTGCCCGCCTGCATATATAAGACCCCTGTACGGGTGCCTGCCCTCATATATCCCACCCCTGTACGGGTGCCCGCCTGCATATATCCCATCCCTGTACGGGTGCCCGCCTGCGTATATCCCACCCCTGTACGGATGCCGCTTGCATATATCCCACCTCTGTACAGGTGCCAGCCCACATATATCCCACCCCTGTACAGGTGCCCACCTGCATATATCCCACCCCTGTACGGATGCCCGTCTGTATATATCCAACCCTTGTATTGGTTCCCGCCTGCATATATCCCAGCCCTGTACGGGTGCCTGCCCTCATATATCCCACCCCTGTACGGATGCCCGCATGAATATATCCCAGCCTTGTACGGGTGCCCGCCTGCGTATATCCCACCCCCTGTACGGGTACCCGTCCTCATAGATCCCACCCCTGTACGGGTGCCCGCCCTCATATATTCCACCCCTGTACGGGTGCCCACCTGCACATATCCCACCCCTGTACGGGTGCCCGCCTGCATATATCCCACCCTTGTATTGGTTCCCGCCTGCATATATCCCACCCCTGTACGGGTGCCTGCCCTCATATATCCCAGCCCTGTGCTGGTTTCCGCCTGCATATATCCCATCCCTGTACGGGTGCCCGCCTGCATATATCCCACCCCTGTACTGGTACCCGTCCTCATATATCCCACACCTGTACGGGTGCCCGCCATCATATATCCCTCCCCTGTACGGGTGCCTGCCTGCATATATCACACCTCTGTACGGGTGCCCGCCTGCATATATCCCACCCCTTTATGGGTGCCTGCCTGCATATATCCCACACCTGTACGGGTGCCCGCCCTCATATATCCCACCCCTGTACGGGTGCCCGCCCTCATATATCCCACCCCTGTACGGGTGCCCACCTGCATATATCCCACCCCTGTACGTGTGCCCGCCCTCATATATCCCACCCCTGTACGGGTGCCCACCTGCATATATCCCATCCCTGTACGGGTGCCCGCCTGCAAATATCCCCCCACTGTACGGGTGCCCACCTGCATATATCCCACCCATGTACGGGTGCCCGCCTGCATATATCCCACCCCTTTATGGGTGCCTGCATGTATATATCCACCCCTGTACGGGTGCCCGCCCTCATATATCCCATCCCTCTACGGGAGCCTGCCCGCATATATCCCACCCCAGTACGGGTGCCCGCCTGCATATATCCCATCCCTGTACGGGTGCCCGCCTGCATATATCCCACCCATGTACGGGTGCCCGCCTGCATATATCCCACCCCTTTATGGGTGCCTGCCTGTATATATCCCACCCCTGTACGGGTGCCCGCCCTTATACATCCCATCCCTGTACGGGTGCCTGCCCGCATATATCCCACTCCTGTACGGGTGCCCGCCTGCAAATATCCCACCCCTGTACGGGTACCCGCCCTCATATATCCCATCCTTGTACGGGTGCCCGCCCTCATATATCCCACCCCTGTACGGGTGTCCGCCCTCATATACCCCATCCCTGTACAGGTGCCTGCCCGCATATATCCCACCCCTGTACGGCGCCCGCCTTCATATATCCCACCCCTATACTGGTGCCCGCCTGTATATATCCCACCCCTTTACGGGTGCCCACCTGCATATATCCCATCCCTGTACTGGTGCCCGCCTGCATATATCCCACCCCTGTACGGGTGCCCGCCCTCATATATCCAACCCCTGTACGGGTGCCCGCCTGCATATATCCCACCCCTGTATGGGTGCCCGCCTACATATATCCCACCCCTGTACGGTTGCCCGCATGCATATATCCCACCCCTGTACGGGTGCCAGCTTGCATATATCCCACCCCTGTACGGGTGCCCACCTGCATATATCCCACCCCTGTACGGGTGCCCGCCCTCATATATCCCACCCCTGTACGGGTGCCCACCTGCATGTATCCAAACTCTGTACGGGTGCCCGCCTGCAAATATCCCCCCACTGTACAGGTGCCCACATGCATATATCCCACCCATGTACGGGTGCCCACCTGCATATATCCCACCCCTGTACGGGTACCCTCCCTCATAAATCCCATCCCTGTACAGGTGCCTGCCCTCATATATCCCATCCCTGTACGGGTGCCTGCCTGCATATATGTACCCCTGTATGGGTGCCCGCCTGCATATATCCCACCCCTGTACGGGTGCCCGCCCTCATATATCCGATCCCTGTACGGGTGCCTGCCCGCATATATCCCATCCCTGTACGGGTGCCCGCCTGCATATATCCCACGTTTGTACGGTTGCCCGCCCTCATATATCCCACCTCTGTACGGGTGCCCGCCTTCATATATCCCACCTCTGTACTGGTGCCCGCCCTCATATATCCCATCCCTGTACGGGTGCCCGCCCTCATATATCCCACCTTGTACGGGTTCCCGCTCTTATATATCCCATCCCTGTACGGATGCTCGCCCTCATATATCCCACCCCTGTACGGGTGCCTGCCTGCATATATCCCATCCCTGTACGGGTGCCCGCCTGCATATATCCCTCCCCTGTACGGGTGCCCGCCTGCATATATCCCACCCTTGTACGGGTGCCCGCCTGCATATATCCCACCCCTGTCTGGGTGCCCGCCTGAATATATCCCATCCATGTATGGGTGCCCGCCCCCCTATATCCCTCCCTTGTATGGGTGCCCGCCTGCATATATCACCCCTCTGTACAGGTGCCCGCCCTCATATATCCCACCCCTGTACGGGTGCCCGCCCCCATATATAACCACCCCTGTACGGGTGCCCATCTGCATATATCCCTCCCCTGTATGCGTGCCCACCTTCATATATCCCACCCCTGTACGGGTGCCCGCCCCCATATATCCCACTCTTGTATGGGTGCTCGCCTCCGTATATCCCAGCCCTGTATGAGTGCCCGCCCCCCTATATCCCTCCCTTGTTTAGGTGCCCGCCTGCATATATTCCATCCCTGTACGGGTGTCCGCCCTCATATATCCCACCCCTGTACCGGTGCCCGCCTGCATATATAACACCCCTGTACGGGTGCCTACCCTCATATATCACACCCCTGTACGGGTGCCCGCCTGCATATATCCCACCCCTGTACGGGTGCCTGCCCTCATATATCCAACCCCTGTACGATTGCCCGCCCTCATATATCCCACCACTGTACGGGTGCCCGCCTGCATATATCCCACCCTTGTACTGGTTTCCGCCTGCATAAATCCCACCCCTGTACGGGTGCCCACCTCCATATATCCCACCCCTGTATGGGTGCCCGCCTGCATATATCCCACCCTTGTACTGGTTCCCGCCTGCATATATCCCACCCCTGTACGGGTGCCCGCCCTTATATATCCCACCCCCTGTACGGGTGCCCACCTGCATATATCCCACCCCTGTACGGGTGCCCGCCTGCATATATCCCACCCCTGTACGGGTGCCCGCCCCCATATATCCCACCCTTGTATGGGTGCCCGCCTGCATATATCCCACCCCTGAAAGGGTTCCCGCCTCTTTATATCCCTCTCTTGTATGTGTGCCCGCCTGCATATATCCCATCCCTGTACTGGTGCCCGCCCTCATATATCCCACTCCATTACGAGTGCCCGCCTGCATATATCCCACCCCTGTACGGGTGCCCGCCTGCATATATCCTACCCCTGTACGGGTGCCCGCCTGCGTATATCCCACCCCTTTACGGATGCCGCCTGCATATATCCCACCTCTGTACGGGTGCTAGTACACATATATCCCACCCCCGTACAGGTGCCCACCTGCATATATCCCACCCCTGTACGGATGCCCGCCTGCATATATCCAACCCTTCTATTGGTTCCCGCCTGCATATATCCCAGCCCTGTACGGGTGACTGCCCTCATATATCTCACCCCTGTACGGGTGCCCACCTGCATATATCCCACCCCTGTACGGGTTCCCGCCCTCATATATTCCACCCCTGTACGGGTGCCCACCTGCACATATCCCACCCCTGTACGGGTGTCCGCCTGCATATATTCCACCCTGTACGGGTACCCGCCTGCATATATCCCACCCCTTTACGGGTACCCGTCCTCATATATCCCACCCCCTGTACAGGTGCCCGCCTGCATATATCCCACCCCTGTACTGGTGCCCGCCTGCATATATCCCACCAATTTACGGGTGCCCGCCTGCATATATCCCACCCCTTTACGGGTGCCCGCCTGCATATATTCCACCCTGTACGGGTGCCCGCCTGCATATATTCCACCCCGATACGGGTACCCGTCCTCATATATCCCTCACCTGTACGGGTGCCCGCTCTCATATATCCCACCACTGTACGGGTGCCTGCCTGCATATATCACATCTCTGTACGGGTGCCCGCCTGCATATATCCCACCCCTTTATGGGTGCCTGCCTTCATATATCACACCCCTGTACGGGTGCCCGCCTGCATATATCCCACCCCTGTACGGGTGCCTGCCCTCATATATCCAACCCCTGTACGATTGCCCGCCCTCATATATCCCACCCCTGTACGGGTGCCCGCCTGCATATATCCCACCCTTGTACTGGTTTCCGCCTGCATAAATCCCACCCCTGTACAGGTGCCCACCTCCATATATCCCACCCCTGTATGGGTGCCCGCCTGCATATATCCCACCCTTGTACTGGTTCCCGCCTGCATATATCCCACCCCTGTACGGGTGCCCGCCCTCATATATCCCACCCCTTTCCGGGGGCCCGCCCTTATATATCCCACCCCCTGTACGGGTGCCCACCTGCATATATCCCACCCCTGTACGGGTGCCCGCCTGCATATATCCCACCCCTGTACGGGTGCCCGCCCCCATATATCCCACCCTTGTATGGGTGCCCGCCTGCATATATCCCACCCCTGAAAGGGTTCCCGCCTCTTTATATCCCTCTCTTGTATGTGTGCCCGCCTGCATATATCCCATCCCTGTACTGGTGCCCGCCCTCATATATCTCACTCCATTACGGGTGCCCGCCTGCATATATCCCACCCCTGTACGGGTGCCCGCCTGCATATATCCTACCCCTGTACGGGTGCCCGCCTGCGTATATCCCACCCCTTTACGGATGCCGCCTGCATATATCCCACCTCTGTACGGGTGCCAGTACACATATATCCCACCCCCGTACAGGTGCCCACCTGCATATATCCCACCCCTGTACGGATGCCCGCCTGCATATATCCAACCCTTCTATTGGTTCCCGCCTGCATATATCCCAGCCCTGTACGGGTGCCTGCCCTCATATATCTCACCCCTGTACGGGTGCCCACCTGCATATATCCCACCCCTGTACGGGTGCCCCGCCCTCATATATTCCACCCCTGTACGGGTGCCCACCTGCACATATCCCACCCCTGTACGGGTGTCCGCCTGAATATATTCCACCCTGTACGGGTACCCGCCTGCATATATCCCACCCCTATACGGGTACCCGTCCTCATATATCCCACCCCCTGTACCGGTGCCCGCCTGCATATATCCCACCCCTGTACGGGTGCCCACCTGCACATATCCCACCGCTGTACGGGTGTCCGCCTGCATATATCCCACCCCTGTACGGGTGCCTGCCCTCATATATCCCAACCCTGTATTGGTTTCCGCCTGCATATATCCCATCCCTGTACGGGTGCCCGCCTGCATATATCCCACCCCTGTACGGGTACCCGTCCTCATATATCCCACACCTGTACGGGTGCCCGCCCTCATATATCCCACCCCTGTACGGGTGCCTGCCTGCATATATCACACCTCTGTACGGGTGCCCGCCTGCATATATCCCACCAGTTTATGGGTGCCTGCCTGCATATATCCCACCCCTGTACGGGTTCCCGCCTCTTTATATCCCACTATTGTATGTGTGCCCGCCTGCATATATCCCATCCCTGTACTGGTGCCCGCCCTCATATATCCCACCCCTGTACGGGTGCCCGCCCTCATATATCCCAAGCCTGTACGGGTGCCTGCCTGCATATATCCCACCTCTATACGGGTGCCCGCCTGCATATATCCCACCACTGTGCGGGTCCCCTCCTGCATATATCCCACCCTTGTATGGGTGCCCTCCTGCATATATCCCATCCCTGTACTGGTGCCCGCCCTTATATATCCCACCCCTGTACGGGTGCCCGCCCTCATATATCCCACCACTGTGCGGGTCCCCTCCTGCATATATCCCACCCTTGTATGGGTGCCCTCCTGCATATATCCCATCCCTGTACTGGTGCCCGCCCTCATATATCCCACCCCTGTACAGGTGCCCACCTGCATATATCCCATCCCTGTACGGGTGCCCGCCTGCATATATCCGACCCCTGTACGGGTGCCCGCCTGCATACATCCCACCAATGTACGTGTGCCTACCTGCATATATCCCACCCCTGTACGGGTGCCCACCTGCATATATCCCATCCCTGTACGGGTGCCCGCCTGCAAATATCCCCCCACTGTATGGGCGCCCACCTGCATATATCCCACCCATGTACGGGTGCCCGCCTGCATATATCCCACCCCTTTATGGGTGCCTGCCTGCATATATCCCACCCCTGTACGGGTGCCCACCTGCATATATCCCATCCCTGTACGGGTGCCCGCCTGCAAATATCCCCCCACTGTATGGGCGCCCACCTGCATATATCCCACCCATGTACGGGTGCCCGCCTGCATATATCCCACCCCTTTATGGGTGCCTGCCTGCATATATCCCACCCCTGTACGGGTGCCCGCCCTCATATATCCCATCCCTGTACGGGTGCCCGCATTCATATATCCCACCCCTGTACGGGTGCCCGCCTGCATATATCCCACCCCTGTTCGGGTGCCCGCCTGCATATATCCGACCCCTGTACTGGTGCCCGCTTGCATATATCCCACCCCTTTACGGGTGCCCGCCTGCATATATTCCACCCCTGTACGGTTGCCCACTTCATATATCCAACCCCTATACGGGTACCCGTCCTCATATATCCCACCCCAGTACAGGTGCCCGCCTGCATATATCCCACCCCTGTACTGGTGCCCGCCTGCATATATCCCACCCCTTTACGGGTGCCCGCCTGCATATATCCCACCCCTTTACGGGTGCCCGCCTGAATATATCCCACCCCTGTACAGGTGCCCGCCTGCATATATTCCACCCTGTACGGGTGCCCGCCTGCATATATCCCACCCCTATACGGGTACCAGTCCTCATATATCCCACTCCCTGTACCAGTGCCCTCCTGCATATTTCCCACCCCTGTACGGGGGCCCGCCTGCATATATCCGTCCCCTGTACGGGTGCCCGCCCGCATATATCCCACCTCTGTACGGGTGCCCGTCCTCATACATCCCACCCCTGTACAGGTGCCCTCCTGCATATATTCCACCCCCGTACAGGTGCCCACCTGTATATATCCCACCTCTGTACGGGTGCCCGCCCTCATATATCCCACCCCTGTACGGCTTCCCGCCTGCGTATATCCCCCCCCCCCTGTACGGGTGCCCGACTGCATATATTCCACCCCTGTACGGGTGCCCACCTGCATATATCCCACCCATGTACGGGTTCCCACCTGCATATATCCCACACTTGTACTGGTGCCCGCCCTCATATATCCCAAACCTGTACGGGTGCCCGCCTGCGTATATCCCACCGCCTGTACGGGTGCCCGCCTGCATATATTCCACCCCAGTATGGGTGCACACCTGCATATATCCCACCCCTGTTCGAGTGCCTGCCCTCATATATCCCACCCCTTTACGGGTGCCCGCCTGCTTATATCCCATCCCTGTACGAGTGCTCGCCTGCATATATCCCACCCCTGTATGGGTGCCCGCCTGCATATATCCCACCCCTGTCTGGGTGCCCGCCTGCATATATCCCACCCCTGTATGGGTGCCCGCCTGCATATATCCCACCCCTGTATGGGTGCCCGCCCCCCTATATCCCTCCCTTGTATGGGTGCCCGCCTGCATATATCACCCCTCTGTACACGTGCCCGCCCTCATATATCCCACCCATGTACTGGTGCCCGCCCCCATATATACCCACCCCTGTACAGGTGCCCATCTGCATATATCCCTCCCCTGTATGGGTGCCCACATTCATATATCCCACCCCTGTACGGGTGCCCGCCCGTATATATCCCACCCTTGAATGGGTGCCCGCCTCCATATATCCCACCCCTGTACGGGTGCCCGCCCCGATATATCCCACCCTTGTTTAGGTGCCCGCCCCGATATATCCCACCCTTGTTTAGGTGCCCGCCTGCATATATCCCATCCCTGTACGGGTGTCCGCCCTCATATATCCCACCCTGTACGGGTGCCTGCCCTCATATATCCCACCCCTGTACGGGTGCCTGCCCTCATATATCCAACCCCTGTACGATTGCCCGCCCTCATATATCCCACCCCTGTACGGGTGCCCGCCTGCATATATCCCACCCTTGTACTGGTTTCCGATTGCATAAATCCCCCCCCTGTACGGGTGCCCACCACCATATATCCCCCCCCCCTGTACGGGTGCCCGCTCTCATATATCCCACCCCTGTATGGGTGCCCGCCTGCATATATCCCACCCTTGTACTGGTTCCCGCCTGCATATATCCCACCCCTGTACGGGTGCCCGCCCTCATATATCCCACCCCTTTCCGGGTGCCCGCCCTTATATATCCCACCCCCTGTACGGGTGCCCACCTGCATATATCCCACCCCTGTACGGGTGCCCGCCTGCATATATCCCACCCCTGTACGGGTGCCCGCCCCCATATATCCCTGCCTTGTATGGGTGCCCGCCTGCATATATCCCACCCCTGTACGGGTTCCCGCCTCTTTATATCCCTCTCTTGTATGTGTACCCGCCTGCATATATACCATCCCTGTACTGGTGCCCGCCCTCATATATCCCACTCCATTACGGGTGCCCGCCTGCATATATCCCACCCCTGTACGGGTGCCCGCCTGCATATATCCCACCCCTGTACAAGTGCCCGCCTGCGTATATCCCACCCCTGGACGGATGCCGCCTGCATATATCCCACCTCTGTACAGGTGCCAGTTCACATATATCCCACCCCTGTACAGGTGCCCACCTGCATATATCCCACCCCTGTACGGATGCCCGCCTGCATATATCCAACCCTTGTATTGGTTCCCGCCTGCATATATCCCAGCCCTGTACGGGTGCCTGCCCTCATATATCCCACCCATGTACGGGTGCCCGCATGAATATATCCCAGCCGTGTACGGGTGCCCGCCGGCGTATATCCCACCCCTGTACGGGTACCCGTCCTCATTGATCCCACCCCTGTACGGGTGCCCGCCCTCATATATTCCACCCCTGTACGGGTGTCCACCTGCACATATCCCACCCCTGTACGGGTGCCCGCCTGCATATATCCCACCCTTGTATTGGTTCCCGCCTGCATATATCCCACCCCTGTACAAGTGCCTGCCCTCATATATCCCAGCCCTGTACTGGTTTCCGCCTGCATATATCCCATCCCTGTACGGGTGCCCGCCTGCATATATCCCACCCCTGTACGGGTACCCGTCCTCATATATCCCTCACCTGTACGGGTGCCCGCTCTCATATATCCCACCCCTGTACGGGTGCCTGCCTGCATATATCACACCTCTGTACGGGTGCCCGCCTGCATATATCCCACCCCTTTTTGGGTGCCTGCCTGCATATATCCCACCCCTGTACGGGTGCCCGCCCTCATATATCCCACCCCTGTACGGGTGCCCGCCTGCATATATCCCACCCCTGTACGAGTGCCCGCCTGCATATATCCCACCACTGTACGGGTGCCCACCTGCTTATATCCCAACCCTGTACGGGTGCCCGCCCTAATATATCCCACCCCTGTACGGGTGCCCACATGCATATATCCCATCCCTGTACGGGTGCCCGCCTGCAAATATCCCCCCACTGTACGGATATCCATCTGCATATATCCCACCCCTGTACGGGTGCCCGCCTGCATATATCCCACCCCTGTACGGGTGCCCGCCCTCATATATCCCATCCCTGTACGGGTGCCTGCCCGCATATATCCCACCTCTGTACGGGGGCCCGAATGCATATATCCCATCCCTGTACGGGTGCCCGCCCTCATACATCCCATCCCTGTACGGGTGCCTGCCCGAATATATCCCACCCTTGTACGGGTGCCCGCCTGCAAATATCCCACCCCTGTACGGGTACCCGCCCTCATATATCCCATCCCTGTACGGGTGCCCGCCCTCATATATCCCAACCCTGTACGGGTGTCCGCCCTCATATACCCCATCCCTGTACGGGTGCCTGCCCGCATATATCCCACCCCTGTACGGTGCCCGGCTACATATATCCCACCCCTTTACGGGTGCCCGCCTGTATATATCCCACCCCTGTACTGGTGCCCACCTGCATATATCCCATCCCTGTACTGGTGCCCGCCTGCATATATCCCTTCCCTGGACGGGTGCCCGCCCTCATATATCCCACCCCTGTACGGGTGCCCGCCCTCATATATCCAACCCCTGTACGGGTGCTCGCCTTCATATATGAAACCCCTGTACGGGTGCCCGCCTGCATATATCCCTTCCATGTACGGGTGCCCGCCTGCATATATCCAACCCCAGTACGGGTGCCCACCTGCATATATCCCACCCCTGTACGGGTGCCCGCCCGCATATATCCCACCTCTGTACGGGTGCCCGTCCTTATACATCCCACCCCTGTACAGGTGATCTCCTGCATATATCCCACCCCCGTACGGGTGCCCACCTGTATATATCCCACCTCTGTACGGGTGCCCGCCCTCATATATCCCACCCCTGTACGGGTGCCCGCCTGCGTATACCCCCCTCCCCTGTACGGGTGCCGCCTGCATATATTCAACCCCTGTACGGGTGCCCACCTGCATTTATCTCACCCCTGTACGAGTGCCTGCCCTCATATATCCCACCCCTTTACGGGTGCCCGCCTGCTTATATCCCATCCCTGTACGAGTGCTCGCCTGCATATATCCCACCCCTGTATGGGTGCCCGCCTGCATATATCCCACCCCTGTCTGGGTGCCCGCCTGCATATATCCCACCCCTGTATGGGTGCCCGCCCCCCTATATCCCTCCCTTGTATGGGTGCCCTCCTGCATATATCACCCCTCTGTACAGGTGCCCGCCCTCATATATCCCACCCCTGTACGGGTGCCCGGCCCCATATATACCCACCCCTGTATGGGTGCCCATCTGCATATATCCCTCCCCTGTATGGGTGCCCACCTTCATATATCCCACCCCTGTACGGGTGCCCGCCCCCATATATCCCACCCTTGTGTTGGTGCCCGCCTGCATATATCCCATCCCTGTACGGGTGTCCGCCCTCATATATCCCACCCTTGTACGGGTGCCCGCCTGCATATATAAGACCCCTGTACGGGTGCCTGCCCTCATATATCCCACCCCTGTACGGGTGCCCGCCGGCATATATCCCACCCCTGTACGGGTGCCCGCCTGCATATATCGCACCCCTTTATGGGTGCCTGCACTCATATATCCAACCTCTGTACGATTGCCCGCCCTCATATATCCCACCCCTGTACGGGTGCCCGCCTGCATATATCCCACCCTGGTACTGGTTTCCGCCTGCATAAATCCCACCCCTGTACGGGTGCCCGCCTGCATATATCCCACCCCTGTACGGGTGCCTGCCCTCATATATCCCAGCCCTGTACTGGTTTCCGCCTGCATATATCCCATCCCTGTACGGGTGCCCGCCTGCATATATCCCACCCCTGTACTGGTACCCGTCCTCATATATCCCACACCTGTACGGGTGCCCGCCCTCATATATCCCACCCCTGTACGGGTGCCTGCCTGCATATATCACACCTCTGTACGGGTGCCCGCCTGCATATATCCCACCCCTTTATGGGTGCCTGCCTGCATATATCCCACCCCATTACGGGTGCCCGCCCTCATATATCCCACCCCTGTACGGGTGCCCGCCTGCATATATCCCACTACTGTACGGGTGCCCACCTGCATATATCCCACCCCTGTACGGGTGCCCGCCCTCATATATCCCACCCCTGTACGGGTGCCCACCTGCATATATCCCATCCCTGTACGGGTGCCCGCCTGCAAATATCCCCCCACTGTACGGGTGCCCACCTCCATATATCCCACCCATGTACGGGTGCCCGCCTGCATATATCCCACCCCTTTATGGGTGCCTGCCTGTATATATCCCACCCCTGTACGGGTGCCCTCCCTCATATATCCCATCCCTGTATGGGTGCCTGCCCTCATATATCCCATCCCTGTACGGGTGCCTGCCTGCATATATCTACCCCTGTACGGGTGCCCGCCTGCATATATCCCACCCCTGTACGGGTGCCCGCCCTCTTACATCTCATCCCTGTACGGGTGCCTGCCCGCATATATCCCACCCCTGTACGGGTGCCCGCCTGCAAATATCCCACCCCTGTACGGGTACCCGCCCTCATATATCCCAACGCTTGTTCGGGTGCCCGCCCTCATATATCCCACCCCTGTACGGGTACCCGCCCTCATATATCCCATCCCTGTACGGGTGTCCGCCCTCATATACCCCATCCCTGTACGGGTGCCTGCCCGCATATATCCCACCCCTGTACGGTGCCCGCCTTCATATATCCCACCCCTATACGGGTGCCCGCCTGTATATATCCCACCCCTTTACGGGTGCCCACCTGCATATATCCCATCCCTGTACTGGTGCCCGCCTGCATATATCCCACCCCTGTACGGGTGCCCGCCCTCATATATCCAACCCCTGTACGGGTGCCCGCCTGCATATATCCCACCCCTGTACGGGTGCCTGCCCGCATATATCCCACCCCTGTACGGTGCCCGCCTTCATATATCCCACCCCTATACGGGTGCCCGCCTGTATATATCTCACCCCTTTACGGGTGCCCACCTGCATATATCCCATCCCTGTACTGGTGCCCGCCTGCATATATCCCACCCCTGTACGGGTGCCCGCCCTCATATATCCAACCCCTGTACGGGTGCCCGCCTGCATATATCCCACCCCTGTACGGGTGCCCGCCTGCATATATCCCACCCCTGTACGGGTGCCCACTGCATATATCCCACCCCTGTACGGGTGCCCGCCTGCATATATCCCACCCCTGTACAGGTGCCCACCTGCATATATCCCACCCCTGTACGGGTGCCCGCCCTCATATATCCCATCCCTGTACGGGTGCCCACCTGCATGTATCTCACCTCTGTACGGGTGCCCGCCTGCAAATATCCCCCCACTTTACAGGTGCCCACATGCATATATCCCACCCATGTACGGGTGCCCACTGCATATATCCCACCCCTGTACGGGTGCCCGCCTGCATATATCCCACCCCTGTACGGGTGCCCACCTGCATATATCCCACCCCTGTACGGGTGCCCGCCCTCATATATCCCATCCCTGTACGGGTGCCCGCCCTCATATATCCCACCCCTGTATGGATGCCCGCCTGCATATATCCCACCCCTGTACGGGTTCCCGCCTCTTTATATACCTCTCTTGTATGTATACCCGCCTCCATATATCCCATCCCTGTACTGGTGCCCGCCCTCATATATCCCACTCCATTACGGGTGCCCGCCCTCATATATCCCACCCCTTTCCGGGTGCCCGCCCTTATATATCCCACCCCCTGTACGGGTGCCCATGTCGTGACGCCGAACCCCGTTTCATTCCGAACACAGCGATTACACAACACATAACACCTTGCCTCAGCAACCGTTACTACCACCGTGTACTCCTACACACACCAGACCCTTGAGGCGTACCACTAGGTTTGTACTGGAACACAATGAATGAACATACGGAAGGTATTTAAAGGCCGTCGGGTTTTGTCATTTAATTACAAAGAATAGACTCTGACAAATAATACTATATTAATTAACATACTCTATTAGGTCAATACACTTCCAACACCCATAGACCACTTGACCTCCGCGATCACCACCCACACTCGTAACTTCCGCCTAAGTCCCTAATACGCAATGATTACTACAACGCTCCACACCCGGTTAGTCTTACATTCAATACTCACATACTGCAGACTTAACTTGGTCACTAAGATCACAACAGGCTCTCGCATAGCTGTCTGCTACACTTCGCTGCTGCCGCAAACGGGGATCCAAAGGACTTGCTAGTTCAACTTCCACTATCAGACTGACTCCAGCCAACCATGGCCTCAATCATTTCACCACGCCTCTTGAGGAAGGTATAATCCGATTAACCTTATCCCTAGAGCGGTAACCTTGTTCCTAGAAGCCTGACGAAGAATAATTCCTCTTTCCCGGAATTATTAATTTGGCTAAACAGCTTCGGTCTTAATCCATTGACCTTTCTTAGATATGTGATCCATAGTCTGTCTACTTACATGTACTTCCAATCATCATTCGTTAAGTGTTGTAGTAATGATCCTCTAGCTAATAATTCCTACTAACTTGTGGATTACAACACCCACCTGCATATATCCCACCCCTGTACGGGTGCCCGCCTGCATATATAAGACCCCTGTACGGGTGCCTGCCCTCATATATCCCACCCCTGTATGGGTGCCCGCCTGCATATATCCCACCCCTGTACGGGTGCCCGCCTGCGTATATCCCACCCCTGTACGGATGCCGCTTGCATATATCCCACCTCTGTACAGGTGCTAGCCCACATATATCCCACCCCTGTACAGGTGCCCACCTGCATATATCCCACCCCTGTACGGATGCCCGTCTGTATATATCCAACCCTTGTATTGGTTCCCGCCTGCATATATCCCAGCCCTGTACGGGTGCCTGCCCTCATATATCCCACCCCTGTACGGATGCCCGCATGAATATATCCCAGCCTTGTACGGGTGCCCGCCTGCGTATATCCCACCCCTGTACGGGTACCCGTCCTCATAGATCCCACCCCTGTACGGGTGCCCGCCCTCATATATTCCACCCCTGTACGGGTGCCCACCTGCACATATCCCACCCCTGTACGGGTGCCCGCCTGCATATATCCCACCCTTGTATTGGTTCCCGCCTGCATATATCCCACCCCTGTACGGGTGCCTGCCCTCATATATCCCAGCCCTGTGCTGGTTTCCTCCTGCATATATCCCATCCCTGTACGGGTGCCCGCCTGCATATATCCCACCCCTGTACTGGTACCCGTCCTCATATATCCCACACCTGTACGGGTGCCCGCCATCATATATCCCTCCCCTGTACGGGTGCCTGCCTGCATATATCACACCTCTGTACGGGTGCCCGCCTGCATATATCCCACCCCTTTATGGGTGCCTGCCTGCATATATCCCACACCTGTACGGGTGCCCGCCCTCATATATCCCACCCCTGTACGGGTGCCCGCCCTCATATATCCCACCCCTGTACGGGTGCCCACCTGCATATATCCCACCCCTGTACGTGTGCCCGCCCTCATATATCCCACCCCTGTACGGGTGCCCACCTGCATATATCCCATCCCTGTACGGGTGCCCGCCTGCAAATATCCCCCCACTGTACGGGTGCCCACCTGCATATATCCCACCCATGTACGGGTGCCCGCCTGCATATATCCCACCCCTTTATGGGTGCCTGCATGTATATATCCACCCCTGTACGGGTGCCCGCCCTCATATATCCCATCCCTCTACGGGAGCCTGCCCGCATATATCCCACCTCAGTACGGGTGCCCGCCTGCATATATCCCATCCCTGTACGGGTGCCCGCCTGCATATATCCCACCCATGTACGGGTGCCCGCCTGCATATATCCCACCCCTTTATGGGTGCCTGCCTGTATATATCCCACCCCTGTACGGGTGCCCGCCCTTATACATCCCATCCCTGTACGGGTGCCTGCCCGCATATATCCCACTCCTGTACGGGTGCCCGCCTGCAAATATCCCACCCCTGTACGGGTACCCGCCCTCATATATCCCATCCCTGTACGGGTGCCCGCCCTCATATATCTCCCACTCCTGTACGGGTGTCCGCCCTCATATACCCCATCCCTGTACGGGTGCCTGCCTTCATATATCCCACCCCTATACTGGTGCCCGCCTGTATATATCCCACCCCTTTACGGGTGCCCACCTGCATATATCCCATCCCTGTACTGGTGCCCGCCTGCATATATCCCACCCCTGTACGGGTGCCCGCCCTCATATATCCAACCCCTGTACGGGTGCCCGCCTGCATATATCCCACCCCTGTATGGGTGCCCGCCTACATATATCCCACCCCTATACGGGTGCCCGCCTGCATATATCCCACCCCCTGTACGGGTGCCAGCTTGCATATATCCCACCCCTGTACGGGTGCCCACCTGCATATGTCCCACCCCTGTACGGGTGCCCGCCCTCATATATCCCACCCCTGTACGGGTGCCCACCTGCATGTATCCCACCTCTGTACGGGTGCCCGCCTGCAAATATCCCCCCACTGTACAGGTGCCCACATGCATATATCCCACCCATGTACGGGTGCCCACCTGCATATATCCCACCCCTGTACGGGTACCCTCCCTCATAAATCCCATCCCTGTACAGGTGCCTGCCCTCATATATCCCATCCCTGTACGGGTGCCTGCCTGCATATATCTACCCCTGTATGGGTGCCCGCCTGCATATATCCCACCCCTGTACGGGTGCCCGCCCTCATATATCCGATCCCTGTACGGGTGCCTGCCCGCATATATCCCATCCCTGTACGGGTGCCCGCCTGCATATATCCCACGTTTGTACGGTTGCCCGCCCTCATATATCCCACCTCTGTACGGGTGCCCGCCTTCATATATCCCACCTCTGTACTGGTGCCCGCCCTCATATATCCCATCCCTGTACGGGTGCCCGCCCTCATATATCCCACCTTGTACGGGTTCCCGCTCTTATATATCCCATCCCTGTACGGATGCTCGCCCTCATATATCCCACCCCTGTACGGGTGCCTGCCTGCATATATCCCATCCCTGTACGGGTGCCCGCCTGCATATATCCCTCCCCTGTATGGGTGCCCGCCTGCATATATCCCACCCTTGTACGGGTGCCCGCCTGCATATATCCCACCCCTGTATGGGTGCCCGCCTGCATATATCCCACCCCTGTACGGGGTACGTTTGTGGAGTGGCTAATCCTGTGTGTACTCACCTAGTTGTACTCACCTCCATGTGCTCGAGGGGTTTGAGCTCTGGCTCTTTGGTCACGTCTCTCAACTGTCAATCAAGAGTTAGATGGAGGTGAATATGACAGGTCTGCTCCCTCAACGACTGTGCGTCAAGGGTGGACCTGCGACGCTCTCACTTTCCGTGTCTTCGACCATGCCAAACACACTGCCACACACCACCTTGTATACTTTATACATATACTTTATATATATACAAGTTGTATACTTCACTCTCGTGTTTAGGAGAGTTGTGCCTCAAGCATAGACACAGTGTTCTCCCATATTAACAGGGACTTGATGAAAAACGTAAAAATGACCCCTCACTTTTGCAACTGGCATAACAGGTACGCCTTTGGTTAAGGCGTACCTGTTATGCCAGTTGCTGGAAGGCTTCTGTGCTGGCTAGGGTTCGAGTTTCCTGGTGGGAAAGTGTTTCTAAAGTTGTATACTTCCCTCTCGTGTTTAGGAGAGTTGTGCCTTAAGCATAGACACAGTGTTCTCCCATATTAACAGGGACTTGATGAAAAAACGTAAAAATGACCCCTCACTTGCTCTAGTGCTCTTGGGAGATGGTGGTCTTTGGAGTGTATAAATACTCCGAAATTACCATCTCTTTTAAGGGTCTGAGCAGGTGGTGGAGTGGGTTAAGGCGTACCTGTTATGCCAGTTGCTGGAAGGCTTCTGTGCTGGCTAGGGTTCGAGTCTCCTGGTGGGAAAGTGTTTCTAAAGTTGTATACTTCACTCTCGTGTTTAGGAGAGTTGTGCCTTAAGCATAGACACAGTGTTCTCCCATATTAACAGGGACTTGATGAAAAAACGTAAAAATGACCCCTCTCTTGCTCTAGTGCTCTTGGGAGATGGTGGTCTTTGGAGTGTATAAATACTCCGAAATTACCATCTCTTTTAAGGGTCTGAGCAGGTGGTGGAGTGGGTTAAGGCGTACCTGTTATGCCAGTTGCTGGAAGGCTTCTGTGCTGGCTAGGGTTCGAGTCTCCTGGTGGGAAAGTGTTTCTAAAGTTGTATACTTCACTCTCGTGTTTAGGAGAGTTGTGCCTTAAGCATAGACACAGTGTTCTCCCATATTAACAGGGACTTGATGAAAAAACGTAAAAATGACCCCTCACTTGCTCTAGTTCTCTTGGGAGATGGTGGTCTTTGGAGTGTATAAATACTCCGAAATTACCATCTCTTTTAAGGGTCTGAGCAAATGGTGGAGTGGGTTAAGGCATACCTGTTATGCCAGTTGCTGGAAGGCTTCTGTGCTGGCTAGGGTTCGAGTCTCCTGGTGGGAAAGTGTTTCTAAAGTTGTATACTTCACTCTCGGGTTTAGGAGAGTTGTGCCTTAAGCATAGACACAGTGTTCTCCCATATTAACAGGGACTTGATGAAAAAACGTAAAAATGACCCCTCACTTGCTCTAGTGCTCTTGGGAGATGGTGGTCTTTGGAGTGTATAAATACTCCGAAATTACCATCTCTTTTAAGGGTCTGAGCAGGTGGTGGAGTGGGTTAAGGCGTACCTGTTATGCCAGTTGCTGGAAGGCTTCTGTGCTGGCTAGGGTTCGAGTCTCCTGGTGGGAAAGTGTTTCTAATGTTGTATACTTCACTCTCGTGTTTAGGAGAGTTGTGCCTTAGGCATATATATATATATATATATATATATATATATATATATATATATATATATATATATATATATATATATATATATATATATATATATATATATATATATTCATTCCTTCTGAAGATGTATTTAATAAACGAAAGTACTTAAGGAAATTCCTGTTTCATTTTTTCCTCTGTGGTCTGACATTGTCACATTCTTAATCACGTGTTTATTTTCGTGATATACACACACACACACATATATATATATATATATATATATATATATATATATATATATATATATATATATATATATATATATATATATATATATATATATATATATATATATATATATATATATATATATATCTATCGCCTGCTATCGCTGTATCTATCGATGATTTCCGTGTTTTTTGTTAAGACTTCTCTGGTGATGGTCTGGTTGTGGGAAGAGATTATATGTTCCTTAATGGAGCCCTGTTGCTTATGCATCGTTAATCGCCTGGAAAGAGATGTTGTTGTCTTGCCTATATACTGAATTCTTTGAGGCTTACAGTCCCCAAGTGGGTATTTGAAGGCATAGACGACATTGGTCTCTTTCAAAGCGTTCTATTTTGTGTCTGGAGAGTTTCTCATAAGTAGGATGGCCGTTTTTTTGGTTTTATAGTAGATCGTCAATTGTGTTTTCTGATTTTCGTCTGTAGGGATAACGTTTCTATTAACAATATCTTTCAGGACCCTTTCCTCCATTTTATGAGCTGTGGAAAAGAAGTTCCTGTAAAATAGTCTAGTAGGGGGTACAGGTGTTGTGTTAGTTGTCTCTTCAGAGGTTGCATGGCGTTTTACCTTCCTTCTTATGATGTCTTCAACGAAACCATTGGAGAAGCCGTTGTTGACTAGGACCTGCCTTACCCTACAGAGTTCTTCATCGACTTGCTTCCATCCTGCGCTGTGGCTGAGAGCACAGTCGACATAAGCATTAACGACACTCCTCTTGTACCTGTCTGGGCAGTCACTGTTGGCATTGAGGTACATTCCTATGTTTGTTTCCTTAGTGTAGACTGCAGTGTGGAAACCTCCGCTCCTTTCCATGACTGTTACATCTAGAAAGGGCAGATTCCCATCCTTCTCCATCTCGTAAGTGAAACGCAACACACAATTTCGCTCAAATGCCTCCTTCAGCTCCTGCAAATGTCTGACATCAGGCACCTGTGTAAAAATGTCGTCAACATACCTGCAGTATATGGCCAGTTTAAAGTTCATGTCGACTAAGACCTTTTGTTCGATGGTACCCATGTAGAAGTTCACGAACAGGACACCTAGGGGAGAACCCATAGCGACCCCTCCTACTTGCTTATACATGTGCCCATCCGGGCTCAAGAAGGGTGCCTCTTTAGTACTAGCTTGGAGTAGTTTCCTTAGAATGTTTTCTGGTATGTCAAGAGGAGTACAGGTCGGATCACGATACACTCTGTCCGCTATCATCCCGATTGTTTCATCCACAGGTACGTTGGTAAACAGTGATTCTACGTCCAACGAGGCTCTTATCCCTGTGGCCCGTGTTCCTTGCAGTAAGTCAACAAATTCCTTTGGAGACTTCAGGCTGAAGGTGCAAGGGACATAAGGAGTCAGCAAGCCGTTGAGTCGCTTCGCCAGTCTGTACGTGGGTGTGGGTATCTTGCTGATGATTGGCCGAAGTGGGTTTCCAGGCTTATGTGTCTTGACATTTCCATACACGTATCCAGGCTTATATTCCCAATAATCTTTGGCAGGTGGAGTCCGGATTTCTTGGCGTTCACAGTTTCAATCAATTTGTTGACCTTTGCTTTCAATTCGGCTGTAGTGTCCTTCGTTACCCTTTGGAATTTAGTTTGGTCAGAGAGAATGAGTTTCATTTTCACCAGATATTTGTCTTTTTTAAGAATGACGTATATTGGCGACTTGTCACCTCTCCTGACGACTATCTCCTTGTTCTCATGAAGGCTGGTTGATTTTCTACCCACACCTGACCCATTGCAAGTATAAAAAAAACAGCCCTGTAAAATCTCTTCACTTGAGAATGAACCATGGAGGTTCGAAATGTTGTGCAAATTGTATAAATAAGTGTAATACATTCTATAGTAATTCACTTCTTTTCTTCACCTTAACATTATGAAAATGAGTTTTGGAGAACTCCTATTTCAGCTAAGCCCTGATGCTAAGAAAATAGTTATAGGGATAGAAGCCCTAAACCAGAAAATAATAAATACACATTAGTGAGCCGAAAAAGTTAGGTTAGGTTAGGTAGGTTAGGTAGTCGAAAAACAATTAATTCATGAAAACTTGGCTTATTAGGCAAATTGGGTCTTGCATAGTAGGCTAAGAAGTGCGTTCTGGCTACTAGGTACGACATATATATATATATATATATATATATATATATATATATATATATATATATATATATATATATATATATATATATATATATATATATATATATATATATATATATATATATATATATATATATATATATATATATATATATATATATATATATATATATTGGTGTATACTGGCAGCAGGTTTTCTTTCAAACATGTTTCATTGAATATGACCGCATATTCTGTATTTATTATTTTCTGGTTTAGGGCTTCTATCCCTCTAACTATTTTCTTAGCATCAGGGCTTAATTGAAATAGGAGTTCTCCAAAACTCATTTTCGTACTTTTAAGGTGAAGAAAAGAAGTGATTTACTATAGAGTGTATTACACTTATTTGTATAATTTGCACGACGTTTCGAACCTCCATGGTTCATTCTCAAGTGAACAGATCTTACAATACTAGTTGATTTTATACCCGCATTAGGTCAGGTGATAATACAATGAAGGTGAAAACATGGGGGGATACATAAGGGATAAACATAGGGGCTGCAGAAGGCTTATTGGCCCATACGAGGCATCTCCTATCTAAACACAAAGATTAATCCAGTGTAATTGGCCTGTTATGTTGGACATTGTCTTCTGTGTTGGCATCGATATGTTCTTGTCTTGTCCTTACTCTCATGGTGGGTAGAGTAAATAGTTCCGTGATTTGGGTGTTCATGGTAGGTCGCTCTATTCTTATGTGAATTGCCTCAAGAATTTGTAATCTTCTTGAATCTTGGGTTTTGTCTATTATGCAAGTATTCTTGTTCAACATTTCTCTTGTTAGAGTAATGTCATGGGCTTGTCTCATGTGATTCCTAGGGGCACCAGATTGAAGATGGCATGTCAAACGCCTCGTCAGCTTGGTCGACGTCATACCTATGTACTTACATTGAAGGTTACATCCTTCGTGGGGGCAAGTGTACATGTATACAACGCTTGACTGCTGTAGAGGGTTCTCCGTCGGCTTCGGGCTGTTTTTGATAAGGAGTTCGGAAGTCTTCTTGGTTTTGTAGAATATTATCAGGTTTATGTTTTGGTTAGGAGTAGTGCTTTTTACTCCTTTACGGATTATTTCTTTCATTATTCTTTCCTCTTTTATATGTTCACTGTGCATGGTTGATTTGTAATATAATTTTATTGGGGGTGTTGTGGTTTCTGCTCTAGGTTCTGAATTATACCAACGGTCCAAGTGTCTTCTTATAGCAGCGTTTATTTCCGCGTTGCTATATCCGTTGTTCACCAATACCTGAGTTACTCTTTCAAACTCTCTACTCACGTTGCTCCATTCAGAGCAGTGGGTAAGCGCTCGACGAATATAAGCATTGAGAACACTGGCTTTGTATCTTTGGGGGCACTCACTTCTACCGTTCAGGCATAATCCTATGTTGGTGGGCTTGGTATATACGTTGGTGCTTAAAGAGGTTCCTGTTTTTGTTATTAGTACATCCAGGAATGGCAGACTGTTATTTTCACTATTTTCATGTGTAAATCGGAGTACTGACTCTCTCTCTAGGTGTCTTTTTAGGTCAATTAGTTCATCTGAGTCTTTTACTATTACGAATATGTCATCTACATAACGGCAGTATACAGTTGGTTTTTGTCTGCTACTGAAGACCCTATCTTCGATGGTTCCCATATAAAAATTAGCAAATAAAACTCCTAAGGGGGAGCCCATTGCTACTCCGTCTATTTGTAAATACATGTCTCCTTGTGGACTGATGAAAGGGGCTTCCTTTGTACATGCTTCGAGAAGACTTTTCAAGTGTGGTTCAGGTATGTCTAATTTGGGGGTGCTCTCGTCTCTGTATACTCTGTCCAGTATCATTCCTATGGTTGTATCGACTGGGACGTTGGTAAAAAGGGGATTCAACGTCCAGGGAAGCGATGATTCCATCGGGCTGGGTAGATTTGATCAATTCTAGGAAATCTGCTGATGATTGTAGACTAAACTTACTTGGAGTGTATGGAGTTAGGAGTTCATTGAGTTTCTTTGCCAGGTGATAAGTTGGGGTTGGTATTTGGCTGATTATAGGGCGTAGTGGGTTACCTGGTTTATGCGTCTTAACATTGCCGTAGGCATATCCTAAGCCATAGTCGCCTTGAAGTTTATTGAAATGCACACTACCTTTCTTTGCGTTGATTGCTGTAATTGTTTTGTTTACTTTCCGCTTAAGGTCTTCTACGGGGTTCCTCGTGATTCGTTGAAATTTGGAGTTGTCACTTAGGATGTCGCTAATTTTGTTCATGTATTCATGGGTAGGAATCAATACGTATGCTGCTGTTTTGTCGGCTTTTCTTATTGTTACGTCTTTCAGATTTTTTAGTTGTTTCGCTGCTTCTTTGAGTCGTGGGGTTAAGATTGTAGATGAAAATTGTGATTTCATCTACAATCTTAACCCCACGACTCAAAGAAGCAGCGAAACAACTAAAAAATCTGAAAGACGTAACAATAAGAAAAGCCGACAAAACAGCAGCATACGTATTGATTCCTACCCATGAATACATGAACAAAATTAGCGACATCCTAAGTGACAACTCCAAATTTCAACGAATCACGAGGAACCCCGTAGAAGACCTTAAGCGGAAAGTAAACAAAACAATTACAGCAATCAACGCAAAGAAAGGTAGTGTGCATTTCAATAAACTTCAAGGCGACTATGGCTTAGGATATGCCTACGGCAATGTTAAGACGCATAAACCAGGTAACCCACTACGCCCTATAATCAGCCAAATACCAACCCCAACTTATCACCTGGCAAAGAAACTCAATGAACTCCTAACTCCATACACTCCAAGTAAGTTTAGTCTACAATCATCAGCAGATTTCCTAGAATTGATCAAATCTACCCAGCCCGATGGAATCATCGCTTCCCTGGACGTTGAATCCCTTTTTACCAACGTCCCAGTCGATACAACCATAGGAATGATACTGGACAGAGTATACAGAGACGAGAGCACCCCCAAATTAGACATACCTGAACCACACTTGAAAAGTCTTCTCGAAGCATGTACAAAGGAAGCCCCTTTCATCAGTCCACAAGGAGACATGTATTTACAAATAGACGGAGTAGCAATGGGCTCCCCCTTAGGAGTTTTATTTGCTAATTTTTATATGGGAACCATCGAAGATAGGGTCTTCAGTAGCAGACAAAAACCAACTGTATACTGCCGTTATGTAGATGACATATTCGTAATAGTAAAAGACTCAGATGAACTAATTGACCTAAAAAGACACCTAGAGAGAGAGTCAGTACTCCGATTTACACATGAAAATAGTGAAAATAACAGTCTGCCATTCCTGGATGTACTAATAACAAAAACAGGAACCTCTTTAAGCACCAACGTATATACCAAGCCCACCAACATAGGATTATGCCTGAACGGTAGAAGTGAGTGCCCCCAAAGATACAAAGCCAGTGTTCTCAATGCTTATATTCGTCGAGCGCTTACCCACTGCTCTGAATGGAGCAACGTGAGTAGAGAGTTTGAAAGAGTAACTCAGGTATTGGTGAACAACGGATATAGCAACGCGGAAATAAACGCTGCTATAAGAAGACACTTGGACCGTTGGTATAATTCAGAACCTAGAGCAGAAACCACAACACCCCCAATAAAATTATATTACAAATCAACCATGCACAGTGAACATATAAAAGAGGAAAGAATAATGAAAGAAATAATCCGTAAAGGAGTAAAAAGCACTACTCCTAACCAAAACATAAACCTGATAATATTCTACAAAACCAAGAAGACTTCCGAACTCCTTATCAAAAACAGCCCGAAGCCGACGGAGAACCCTCTACAGCAGTCAAGCGTTGTATACATGTACACTTGCCCCCACGAAGGATGTAACCTTCAATGTAAGTACATAGGTATGACGTCGACCAAGCTGACGAGGCGTTTGACATGCCATCTTCAATCTGGTGCCCCTAGGAATCACATGAGACAAGCCCATGACATTACTCTAACAAGAGAAATGTTGAACAAGAATACTTGCATAATAGACAAAACCCAAGATTCAAGAAGATTACAAATTCTTGAGGCAATTCACATAAGAATAGAGCGACCTACCATGAACACCCAAATCACGGAACTATTTACTCTACCCACCATGAGAGTAAGGACAAGACAAGAACATATCGATGCCAACACAGAAGACAATGTCCAACATAACAGGCCAATTACACTGGATTAATCTTTGTGTTTAGATAGGAGATGCCTCGTATGGGCCAATAAGCCTTCTGCAGCCCCTGTGTTTATCCCTTATGTATCCCCCCATGTTTTCACCTTCATTGTATTATCACCTGACCTAATGCGGGTATAAAATCAACTAGTATTGTAAGATCTGTTCACTTGAGAATGAACCATGGAGGTTCGAAACGTCGTGCAAATTATACAAATAAGTGTAATACACTCTATAGTAAATCACTTCTTTTCTTCACCTTAAAAGTACGAAAATGAGTTTTGGAGAACTCCTATTTCAATTAAGCCCTGATGCTAAGAAAATAGTTAGAGGGATAGAAGCCCTAAACCAGAAAATAATAAATACAGAATATGCGGTCATATTCAATGAAACATATATATATATATATATATATATATATATATATATATATATATATATATATATATATATATATATATATATATATATATATATATATATATATATATGTCGTACCTAGTAGCAAGACGCACTTCTCAGACTACTATCCAAGGCCCGATTTGCCTAATAAGCCAAGTTTTCATGAAATAATATTTTTTCGACAACCTAACCTACCTAACCTAACCTAACCTGACTTTTTCGGCTACCTAACCTAACCTAACCTATAA